>NC_136487.1:55815377-56000377 GCF_053919585.1 Euprymna scolopes
TTAACACCCAAGGAAGCTCGTAGGTTACTCAACCATCAAGATGAGAATAATTGTCCGAGTAATCTAAACAATACAAACATTCACATCCTATCTAAAAAAATTCAGAATTGATATTATACTGTGTTTGAACCCTAACTAAACTGCTTTATTTAATCTCTTCCTCTCTCTCTCTCTCTTTCTCTCTCTCTATCTCTCTCTCTCTCTCTCTCTCTCTCTCTATATATATATATATATGTGTGTATATATATATATTTACACGGTGATCACTACTTATTAAGGCCCGGAAGCCACTCAGGGATAAGGGTTATTGCAAGTACAGTACGTTAGTGTGGAGATTTGATGAAGTGTTTACTTAAGGGGGCGGTTCATTAGGAATTTGTTAACGTTGGACTTGAACATATCCAGGTTGTAGTCAGGTGGGAAGCAGGCAGACGGAACAGAGTTCCACAGACGTGCAGTTCTAAGAAAGAAGCTTCATTCATGGAATCCGCGTTTTGATTAAGACACAGATATAGAGTGGGGGAAATATTTCACAGTGGATTCAGCTAGACGGGTGTTTTTCGTGAAAGATTGGCGAGGGGGGGACTAGAGGTTGGAGTTCAGACGAGCACCTGCCATGGAAATAACGATGAACAAAGATAGACTCGCAACGTCTCTTCTGTCGGAGAAAGGTTGCAGGGTAGAGAAAAGGGCATCCCCCACTATACCACCAAGTCTATTTTGTACTCTGTCAAGGCAGGGTAGGCTTTTTTTAGCAGCTCCTGCCCAGATATGGCAGTAGTATTCCATCCTTGGAGTACTTGGCTTTTATATAGATAGAGAAAATTGCATCAGTAGTGAGATATCTTTTGGAGCGGTAGAAGGATCCCACCATCTTTCCAGCGACCTTGGCAACAGACTTGATGTACATATTCCATTTCAGATCAGGAGTAAAGGTCAAACCCAGAAGCTTGTCAAAACACGGGGCCTCACCCAGACGAGAGCCATCCATCACAATTGATGCCAGCTGGGGATCAGATCGTTGATGATGTTAGGTAGAAGTTTGGTTTTGGATGCATTAAAGGTAACCAGCCACATTTCTCCTCACTAAACCACGCGCTCGAGATCAGAGGAGAGAGAATCCGAGAGAACTTTGTCATTTACAGCCTTTGATGTGTTGCCGTAGATGGTCGTGTTATCAGCATAGATGTCAACGAATGGTTTAAGTATGTGTTTAGTGAGGTCATTCATGTAGATCAAGAAGAGTGTTGGGCCCAGGATTGACCCCTGAGGGACTCCAGCATTTATATTGCAGGCCTCCGATTTTTGTCCATCTACCACTACTCTTATGAGCCTATCGGAGAGAAATGATTTAATGATTGAGAAAACATTTCCAGTTATACCGTAGCTGGAAATCTTGTGAAGTAGACCCTTATGCCATACCTTGTCGAAGGCCTTTGATATGTCAATAGCAATTGGCCTAGAAAGGAATCCTTTGTCAAGACATTCACTAATCCTGTGGGATATAACCGTCAGCACATGTGCGGTATTTCTTGCAGAGCGGAAACCATATTGTGTGTCACTAAGAAGGTTGTTTCTACTGAGGTGGTTGACAATTTATCTATTTAATATGGATTCCAGCAACTTACTCATAACACACATGAGACTTATTGGTCTGTACTTGGAGGGAGATGACTTATCACCTGAATTCTTAAATACAGGGCAAACTGATGAGGTTTTCCAGGGAGTCGGAACGCACTTCTCCTTAAGGCAGCGCTTAAATACTTTCGTAAGTATGGGAGCAAGTTCTGGTTGAAGCTTTTTTAACACTATAATTGGGATGCCATCAGGGCTAGTTGCTTTACTGGAATCTAGGTTCTTGATTAGCTTGGCGACCTCATGCACGGATATATATATATATATATATATATATATATATATATATATATAGTCATCCACATACAGTACTGTTTCGCTGTTTCACAGCTCATCAGTGCGGCTAGACAGGCAACTACCTCAAGCCAGGATTGAAACCGGACCGATAATTTCACTTTGTATATATATATATATATATATATATATATATATATATATATATATATATATATATATATATATATATACAAAGTGAAATTATCTGTGTGTGTTTCCGTGTGTGTATATTTTCCTAGAAAACTACCTTGTGAATTTTCTGTCTACGGACTCGAAATTGACATAAGGTCTATTTAGATTTGGGAAAATCTTTTAAATCGGTGTTCGGCCAGAAATGTGGCTGTCAAAGAGGTTAAAGTTCAATGATTTGACTCTGCAAACTTTACCAAACTCCTCCGCCAATGATTGGGGTACACACAAATTTTTTAAATGTAGATTACTTGGACATGGATTAAACTTTTTAATTTCATTTCAGCCCAAAAGAATTAGTGTTAATGGGGCAATATTTGGGTCAATGTTGAAGAAAATTTCCCTCTACAGTTTTTACCAAACTATTCAGCCAATATTTTGTCTAAACATTTGAAATTTTACAAAAAAAGTGTATTCAGACATAGGGCCAGCTTTTTAATCAGTTTTGATCGAACATGTGGCTGCCAAGTGTTCAAAGTGCAAAAGAGTTTACCTATGCTGTCCATAGCAACTCATTCAGAAAATTTAGGTCTAAACATTTGAAATTTTACATAAGGAGTATTCAGACATGCAACAAGCTTTTTAATCGGTTTCTGAATGAGAAGTTGGCGGCCAAGAGGTCAAAGTATACAGAGTTTATCTTTGCAGTTCTACCAACTTCTTCTGTCGATTTTGGGTATAAACGCTTGAAATTTAAGATGTAAGTTTCCTGGGCCTGATTCAAACTTTTTACAAGATATATATATATATATATATATATATATATATATATATATATATATATATATATATATATAAAGCAGGACTGAATTGCTAGTCAGTTATGAAAAATGTATTATTTTTCACTTGATGTTCCTGCTATCCATGTATTACTTTTTTAATGGAGTACTGCAGAGGAATTTGGTAGAACTGCAAAGATTAACTCCTCTTGGCCGCCAAATTCTCGTTCAAAAACCGATTTTATTTATTTATTTTTTTTTTACACAGTGATCACCACTTATCAAGGCCCGGAAGCCACTCAGGGATAAGGGTTATTGCAAGTACATTACGTTAGTGTGGAGATTTGATGGAGTGTTTACTTAAGGGGGCGGTTCATTAGGAATTTGTTAACATTAGACTTGAAGACATCCAAGTTGTAGTCCGGAGGGAAGCAGGCAGACGGAACAGAGTTCCACTGGCGTGCAGTTCTAAGAAAGAAGCTTTGTTCATGGAATCCGCGTTTTGATTTAGGCACAGATATAGAGTGGGGGAAATTTTTCACAGTGGATTCAGCTAGACGGGTGTTTTTCGTGAAGGATTGGCGATGGGGGACCAGGGATTGGAGTTCAGACGAGCACCTGCCATGAAAATAACGATAAAACAAGGATAGGCTCGCAACGTCTCTTCTGTGAGAGAGGGGTTGCAGGGTAGAGAAAAGGACATCCCCACTAAGCCACGAAGTCTATTTTGTACTCTGTCAAGGCATGATAGGCTGTTTTTGGCAGCTCCTGCCCAGATATGGCAACAGTATTCCATCCTTGGACGTACTTGGCTTTTATATAGATAGAGAATTGCATCAGTAGTGAGATATCTTTTGGAGCGGTAAAAGGATCCCACCATCTTTCCAGCGACCTTGGCAACAGACTTGATGTACGTGTTCCATTTCAGATCAGGAGTAAAGGTCAAACCCAGAAGCTTGTCAAAACACGGGGCCTCACCTAGACGAGAGCCATCCATCACAATTGATGCCAGCTGGGGATCAGAGCGTTGATGATGTAAGGTAGGAGTTTGGTTTTGGATGCATTAAATTTCTCTCCGATAGGCTCATAAGAGTAGTGGTAGATGGACAAAAATCGGAGGCCTGCAATATAAATGCTGGAGTCCCTCAGGGGACAATCCTCGGCCCAACTCTCTTCCTGATCTACATCAATGCCCTCCCTAAACACATACTTAAATCATTCGTTGACATCTATGCTGATGACACGACCATCTACGGCAACACATCAAAGGCTGTAAATGACGAAGTTCTCTCGGATTCTCTCTCCTCTGATCTCGAGTGCGTGGTTCAGTGGGGGAAGATGTGGCTAGTTACCTTTAATGCATCTAAAACCAAACTCCTATCCTTACATCATCAACGCTCTGATCCCCAGCTGGCATCAATTGTGATGGATGGCTCTCGTCTGGGTGAGGCCCCGTGTTTTGACAAGCTTCTGGGTTTGACCTTTACTCCTGATCTGAAATGGAACACGTACATCAAGTCTGTTGCCAAGGTCGAAGGAAAGATGGTGGGATCCTTCTACCGCTCCAGAAGATATCTCACTACTGATGCAATTCTCTATCTATATAAAAGCCAAGTACGGCCAAGGATGGAATACTGTTGCCATATCTGGGCAGGAGCTGCCAAAAACAGCCTATCATGCCTTGACAGAGTACAAAATAGACTTCGTGGTTTAGTGGGGGATGCCCTTTTCTCTACCCTGCAACCCCTCTCCCACAGAAGAGACGTTGCGAGCCTATCCTTGTTTTATCGTTATTTTCATGGCAGGTGCTCGTCTGAACTCCAATCCCTGGTCCACCCTCGCCAAACTTTCACGAAAATCACCCGTCTAGCTGAATCCACTGTGAAAAATTTCCCTCACTCTATATCTGTGCCTAAATCAAAACGCGGATTTCATGAGCAAAGCTTCTTTCTTAGAACTGCACGCCTGTGGAACTCTGTTCCGTCTGCCTGCTTCCCTCCGGACTACAACTTGGATGTCTTCAAGTCTAATGTTAACAAATTCCTTATGAACCGCCCCCCCTAATTAAACACTTCATAAAATCTCCTCACTAACGTGATGTACTTGCAATAACCCTTATCCCTGAGTGGCTTCCGGGCCTTGATAAGTGGTGATCACTGTGTAAAAAAAAAAAAAATGTAACTAGCCACTTTTGAAAGCTTGCTGCATGTCTGCATACTCTTTATGTAAAATTTCAAATGTTTAGACCTAAATGTTTTTTTAATTATCAGACAGGTTTATATATATATATATATATATATATATATATATATATATATATATATTAAACTTGTATATGTTCTAGTTCATAACTGATCTAGTTTAAATATGTAATGTTTAGCGGGCTGTCCATAGCACTAACATAGCTTACAGATCTTCAATCAAAACAAGTAATTAAAGTTTTCGTCTGATATCATTTAATTCGCTAAGTGTTTCAAATCAAGCTGAAATTTAATGGCCTTATTTATTATCGAACTTATGCTTCTTAATAGTTTATTGTCATCGAGGAAACAGAATATATTTAATTTTATGGTAGGTCCGTTAAAATCTAATTAGGAAAACGTTAATTAGCCATGTTAAAGTTTGTATGATTAATATTAATAATTGCACGGATTGGTCTGAATATGCACTGAAAGAAACCAATATTTGCATTAAAATTAGAAGAACACATACAAACTATCTAACTACAACTATTTAAGCATTGAGTCAACTTTAAAATATGAACGAGCTCAACAAGCTGAAAATCATAATGAAGAAAAAAATCGTGCGTCACAAATATAAGCCAGCTGCACAATTGACAAATAAAAACAGTATGCTCAAAATGAGATAACATATGATGAGTTCATTTCCCACACAGGAAGATGACCGGATGCTTGAAAAAGGAATTATATGTGAGCTAGAGGTCCGGTGAATATGGCGAATTAGGCATAGTCTCATAGTCGCATTCGTTCAGCTACTGCAGGGTCAGTTGAGCAATATGCAGGAAGGCGTTGTCATGGAGGAGAATTGTGTTCGTCATGTTGACAAATCTCGGGCACATACGTTGGAACCTTGGAACCTCTGGTGCATTTCGTCTATTTGTCAGCAGTACTTGTCCCCCGTAATCGTTTCGCCCGGATGAAAGAAGCTGCGATTGATTGGATCAGCCACACACCTACAAACAGCAACCATACCCTTTTGGTGAAATTTTGGCTTCGGGAAGTGTTGTGGAGCTTCCAACCACTGTATAAGGATCCTCTTCTCATCACACCTCACACTCCGCAGGAGAAATAGATCGTCTATATTGCCAGAAAGGAGCGTGGTAATACCTCAAAATACGATTTTTTTATTATCGTTTCATTCATGCAGGGCGTTCTTATCAAACCTTTTGCTTCCATATTTGCTTTAAATAACGAACGAATGTTCAGTGGTCGATCTTGGATTCAACAGAAAGTGTCTGTATGTTTTTTGTAATATTAGGCTTCAATCAAGGCTTTTAAATGTTCGTTATAAACCGCAGACCATGGTTGGCTTCATATTCAATGCTCATGACACCATTGCTAAATTTCTTGAACCACTGTTGTGCCATACGCTCCTTCCTTGTTCTTACACCAAACGCATCACTGATATCACCAGCTGTCTCGACATCTTTCCGGGTCAGCGTTAACTGGAACGAAAAATCGTGCAGATTCGAATTTTGTCCAAGCTCACGAACAGCCTGATAAAAAAATGAAGGAAGGTATAGAGAACAATAATGAATAACGCGATTCTATAGACCGCAAAACGCGCTTCGTGAATGCTATATAACATGGTAATATATATATATATATATATATATATATATCAATTAATTAATTTATTTAATAATAATAATAATAATAATAATAATAATAATAATAATAATAATAAAAATATCTCAATAAATTAAATCGGAAATCATCTATATATATATATGTGAGAAAACTATTGTTTTTTACACTAACCTAATACACATATATGTTTATGAAAGAGAATTGAGATTTGTCCATAGGTTACACAGTATTCTGTATTATCTAACAAATGCTGTCTATCGCAGACTCTTAATTACTGTGGTAAGGGGCAAGGAGAAGTTTATTTTTATTTTATGCTGTACTTGTTCTCTACATTATTTAAACCGAGTCAAAATTGTTGTTCTGTGTTTTCTGATTTAGTTTCAATAGTTTCGTTTCCACACGCGTTCTCCCAACAAGCTGTCGTCCGACCCGCCGGTTTTTCTTTTCCCGCTCTCTTTTACACATATAAATGTGACGTTAGCATGTTAACATTTTTTTTTTCTCAGATGAAAAAACACGAAGCTCGTTCAATTCAGGTAAGTTACTGTTCCCCCCTCCCAATCTCATGACTACAAACATGGCAGGGAGGTAGTATCTGTCTCTGTCAGGTGCTTCTACGATGAGGAATAATATGGCCTTGACTTTCGTGTGTACGCTCGTCTGTGGGTGGACTTTTACTATGCACCTCATCAGTTGAGAGTTTGTTAGCATCAGAATCATTCTGAAGCGGATCTGACTTAAAATAGATTAGCCTATCACTATCATCCAAATCACTGTCCTTCGAATCACTTTCTTCACTTGACAAGTGCGACCAGGTTACGGGTAGAAGGTCTTTAATGTGTCTAGGCACCCCATCAACTTTCACAGACTGCAGGCTGACCACTTCCGTAATCCGTCCAGTGTTATATTTCGTTCTGCAACTGCCACCTGGATTTTCAACCCACACGATGTATCCTTTTTCATACTTCTTTTCAGTCACTTCTGGTTTTGGAAGAAGGTTAGCTTCAATACCCATGATTCGTATATACTATCTATCTAGCACGTCCCATGTTGCGATGGAAGATGCAACGTCATCCATTGGGGTGATGCTGAGCCAGTAGACCTCCTCATGTATTGAACTTCGCTCTATAGTACCATTTCTACTTGGTGAGTACGCTCATCGAAATCGCAGATGTATGCCACAATTTTTTTGAAAATGCCTGGAACTCGTTACTGGTAAGAGCAGTAGCGTTGCCGGTTAGTATTTCCGTCGGTGGGCCTCGATCAAGGAAACTACTCTCCAACTATCGGATCACAGTGGTCGTATCTTTCCGATTTAGTGGCCTCCAGATTGCAAATATAGAAGAACCACAGTCGATAATAGTACGTCCACTGCCAGTCTGTCTCAGTTGTTCTTTCAATATTTTTCCATTTCCCCCCGTACACAGGTGCTGAATCTATTAATCGACATGTTTCGCATGCTTTCACGACAGATTTAGCAGTCTTTTTTGACGATTGCGGGTCCACCATCCTGGCAAAATATAGAGGCCGTTTTACTTCTGGATGCCCATATTGATGATGGATATCAGCCACCTGGTTACCATCCAGCTGTCTTACTGATGGGCAACTTCCAAGTACCGGCGCTCTCTTTCTTTCTTCAGTAGATCCATCCACCTGCATGTCACTCTGGTGAGAAAATATGCGTGATTATGATAGGACGTCATGAGTTTTATATCGATGGGCAATTCATATTCTTTTGACAGTCATTTAAAAGTTTCTAACCGTTGCTTTATTAGCATTTCACCAGCGCCGTTCGTGTTCACACGCGCTTTCTCAGTCAAAGTGTCAGAGATCCATCGGTCCTTGCACACCGAATCAGTAACAAAGTTTCACACTGTTGCCTTCCACTGAAGGACCAATTGACTCCTTTAGGTGCTGCGTCAAGTTCAGCTAGATTTATGATGTGCTGAGCGTCGTTTGTAAGACGAAGCCAACACGCATCCTCAATGGTATTGTAATTTTAAATATACCCTATCTATTTTACTCCTATTTTAAAATCTCTTTCCATTTCTTTTTTTCCTTTTTTTAACCATATTTTATGGTACTCTTTTGTTATGTTCGAAAAGGTTCCCAAACTTTTTGTACGGCCATTTTTAATTGACGTAAAATCTTCAAAATCTATTATATTATTGCTATTCATTTTATGAGATAACTGACTAATTTTTATTATTTCAGGTTCATATAAACAGCTACAGCACAAACTGGAAAACTAAAATTTGATTGCCATATCTGGTGAATCCTTACGTGAGCACACTTTAGAAGAATGTATGCATGGTATTATGTTTCAAGATTGATAAATTTGCTAAAGAGAAAGGCTTCGGATGCTTCAGACAGCTTTTAGACCATCTTTCATGAATCGAACATCAGTGTATGAGTGGTATAATGGATTAGAGGAAAACATGGAGAATATACATGAATAATTAAAGGTGAGGGAGCAGTAAATACGTCAACAAGAGTTTATTAGCCACATAAAAAAAAATCATGGATATAAACAGCCTGGTGTCTACATAGACAATAATTGCACAATTTGATGATAGGGTGAGAACTCTACAGAGAATTATCCGAGAGGAATAGAAGATGCGAAACATTTGCTCGAATGCACGAATTAACCACGTTATTATGGTCATAGACTATTTGACAAGGATGGACATTGTACAGTTCCACAACCGACTTTTATTTCAGACCTTACACAACCCTGAAATCTTTGGTTATTCCCTTTACTCAAGGAACACATTAGAGATTGTAGCCATGAGAAAATTAGGGACATTTAAGAGGTTGAGACAAGGGTCATCTCAGAAAAAGACTTCTATGAAGCCTTATGGAGGAAGTTATTGAGACGTTAGTAGTGCACTGATCCGGGAAATATTACTTTAAAAGAAATTTGTGATTAATGTGTATCATGTAAATAAAAGCGGCTACTAGAAAAAGTCAGGAAAAGTATTTAAAACACCAATTTAGCAGCTGACGTGATAAAGTTGACAAACACAGGCGGAGTTTGATAAACGACATTATCATTATTATTATTTTATTTTTTTCGAATAAGTCTCACATGTAAACAATTCTTAGTAAGATAACAAATAGAGGATTGGTTCTATAACAATTTGAATATCATGTTTAAGCTTATCGTACAGCAGGACAAAGAATTCTAGGGATATATATATATATATATATATGTTTTATTTTTTGTTACCGTATCTTTCTGTAAAGTTATATTATTGTTTCGGCTACACGGCCTTTTTTTGGCCGTCTTTAGCGTCCTCAGACGTTTAAAGAAAACCCATATATATATATATATATATATATATATATATATATATATATATATATATATATATATACATAAATATATATATATACACATATAATCCTATAAATTCGTTTTTCTTTGGGTGATTTTGATATTCATATAAAAAAACCTTCTTTTCTATTAGTATTTATTTGCTTTCCCACCAAAGCAAAATGTACCACGAGGTCGTTTTTAAAGTGGGGTTAAACCAGCTCCTCGAAAAAAAGGGAAAAACTCACTCTGGTTGGATCAAAAATAGTCATTGTCCCAGTATATAGTGTTTCCCTACATTGACTGGAGCAAATTACCTTGAGTGCAGCATCTGCAGAACAGATACTACACTTTGATCCAGGCCCGAAAGCCAAGAACAATAGAAAAAAAGTAAATCCTCTTTTCTATTTAATTTTTTTTAATTTTTTGTATTTTTTGTTTCAGTGTTTGTGCCCCGGCCCATACATTATCAATTGCCAGAGCCCCATTTGAGGTCCAAAGCACTTAGGCACAAGACCAGTAGGGGGAAGTGATGGTTCCTGGGTTATTACTAATTTCTAGCTAGGTCTTTGAAAGACTTTATTAAGTTTCCCTACACTAAGACACTATCACCATAATGCCTCATTCTTACCATGGAGTTTATCTACTTAAAGTCTCTCCAGCATATGTGTTGCCTTTATTCTGCAAAAACGATTATTTACAAAACAAAAATAAATTATATGTACTAAGAAAAGTTGTTTTTTTTTAATTAAATAAATTAGGAATGAGATGATGAGGAGTGGGGCAAGCTAAGATACACCCAAAAAGAAAGAAAAAGACACCAGCTAAACAAAATTCCTATGGGGGCGGGTTAGTAAAGAATCATCCCAACCTACTTCTAAATATGGAGCGCCCACTGTCTTCTAGTCCCGAAGGTGGAAAGAAACCATGCCGTTCCCTAGTGTGGAGTGGAGGAACGAGGGACGATATTTCGAAAACAAATTTTATAGGGATGCGTAACACAGGGAATAGACGGCGTTTTCCAATATAAATAAATGTATAGGGGCAACACACGGGGGACAAAATAAAGGGTGGACTGGGCATCTTTTGAAACTCTCCTAGTTTCGATTAAAAAATAAAATCGGGGACAGGATCAACAATCATAATTGCCTAGTCTAGTGCTTAATAAAGTATTTTCCACTCGAAGTGGTTAAAACCTAACTATCCATACTCTAATACACTTTGCTTGGGACTGGGTTCCGTAGACTAGGGTGGGAAAACAAACTGAAACCTAGCGCCTCGTCGGATGCACAAACTAGTGTTGAGTACCGATCTCCTATCAAAGTCTATGCGGTGTAATCTTTTCCAATCGCATCTGATCTTCACTTTAAGTTGATGCTTAAAGTAATCGAAAAAATCCCGATCCGAAACAGATTCAACCCCCATAGGCAATTTTAAGGTGTAACCCACGCCAATAACCTAGCCATAGCTAGGATAGCAAGAAAGACCAAGCATTTCTCCCCATCAAACGGCGGCTCAATGTTGTCGACGACGTACGCTAAATCAAGTGGCACAAACCGTTCGGGGTCGATGCGAGCCGTACCTCTCCGACGTACTCCAAGATCCTCCGAACACCGCTAAAAAGAAATAAGGCGTTATCCCTTGTTCCATCCTCGTCCTCCTCGCACTGGGGGCAAAATGTAACATGTTCATCCCTCTTACAAGCACGTCCAAAAGTGTCACCACATTCCGGACAAGCCTACATGTTATTGAAAACTCTGAATTATTTAAAAAGCTTTTGGTTGGCGCCCAATTCCACTGCGAGAGGACCTCCTCCTCGACATACGCAGCCGCTCAACCAGCGGATCCTTAGCGGTCCCCACCACTAAATCCCGATGTAGCCTCCTTCTAGGCCGTGCAAGGTTATTGGACCTCGGCAATGCCTTAAGGGCGGCTCAGCATTCGGAGAGCAACTGCGATTCCCTCGCTGGTCTTTTTCTTCGACCTTCAGGTGAAGGGGCGGATATGAGCTGTGGAAAAGTTACTCCACAACTGGTACCCAGTGCGATTCCTCAAGCACTGTCCGACTCAAAAACGCCAATCTTTCGGCGTACGTGTCTAACATTTCCAAGCCTCCCTCACTGAGTTTCTGTGTAAAGACCTGCCTACGGAAATACGGCTTTGACCTTTTCCGAAGATTTTTGAAAAGGAGTCGGTCTTAAACCTTACGGCGGTAAGCAGGCAGGGAAAGTTATGACCAGCGGTAAGGAGCAGCAGAAAGTTGCGCACGCCTCCGCACGTCCCTTCAGGGGCAAGCCCCTGCGAGATCAATTCCTTTCTGACGATATGACATCTTCTGCACTTCCTAACAATTTTTGCCCAGCTGAAGTCTAGGCCCGAACCACACACCAAGAATCGTTACCGGGTCATCTGTCTAGCTGAACTCACCTGGAAGCGAGTTTACCCCGGTCCAGGCGCTCAACCGCAGGCCAACGAATTTTCCGCGATTGATTACGGCCCCTGTGACACTGTCATACTCAGCGACCGCCTCCATCTTCGCTTTAAGATCGATCCTTTGCCCTACAAGAGCGGTGAGATCATCAGCGTACCCCGACACCCTTGCAACTTTGCCGCCAGTTAGAGCTATGCCGCGCAGGACTGGTCTAGCCGCCTCGTCCCTTAACTTGCAAAGGATGGTCACCAACACCAGGACATACACAAGAGGCGACAGCAGACAACCTGGCACACCGACAGAGAGACCCCAACGGACTCGACAACTTACCATTTACTTATACCGCTACCGCAGGATCAGGATACAGAACAGAAATCCACTTGCGGAAGTCCGGACTAAAGGTAAAAAAATTGGCCGTTTTTTTTTTCTTTTTCTTTTGCTCAACATAGACCTCCAAATACCCGGACAACGTCAGACACTCATGCTAGTGTATCTATAAAAGTGAAACTGTTCATAAATCTGTTTGTGTATCTGTCTGGTTGTGTTTCCGTGTGTATGCATTTCACTACGCAATAACTCTGTCAATTTTATGTCTACAGCCTCGAAATTAGATATAGAGGGTATTGAGATTTGGGAAAATCGATGTGATCGGTTTTCGGCCAGAAATTTGGCAATTAAATGCTCCAAATTCAATGATTTGACCTTTGAGAACTCTACACAAATCCTCTGACATGTTTGGTTCGAAACGCTTGAAATTTTAGATACAGATTCCTTGGGCATGGCTCTTACTTAATAACCTTATTTCAGCCCAAAGAATTCACGTTAAGGGGTCATAATAGGGATCATTGTTAAAAAATTGACCGCTTATTTTTTGGCTCAGCATGCACCTCCAAATACCCGGGCACGCGAGCACCCATGCTAGTATATCTATAAAAGTGAGCGTGTCTGTGTGTCTGTCTGTGTGTTTGTCTATCTGTGTACATTTCCCTACGAAATAACTATGTTAACCGACTCGAAATTTGATACACACGGTACTGAGATTTGTGAAAATCTACGTGATCGGTTTTCGGCCAGAGATCTGGCTGTTAAGGGGTCAAAGTTCAACGATTTGACGTTTGAGACCTCTACCAAACTCCTCCGAGAATTTGATGGTCTAAACACTTGAACGTTTAGATATACGTTCCGTGGACATGGATCTAACTTAACAGATGCAGCGGGGACCACAACACATAGCTTCGCTATATCTTACTCCCTATCACAAATGGTTACGTTTCCAACCCGTTCCCCTGACCAGCAAGAACAACACGCATCACTTCTAGATCTGTTTCTGATCACAGTGCCCGATTATTGTATAATAAATTCTGACAGCCCACTCGGGAATGCTGATCATGCAGTGATAATGGTCGAAATCGCCCTAAACTCTTGACCCAAAACTGAAGAGCCAGTGCTCAAAACAAAAAAGATATTATAAAAAGGCTTACTGAGAAGCCATCAGAGATCTAAACTGAGGTGCCCCATGTGGAAATATTTTCTCTTCCTGCTGAACACTGCGCAAATGAGATCACTGAATGGTTCAAAACGCCAATTGAAGCACATGTTCCCATGCGGCAATGTTATAGCAAGCATCACTCTCCGCAATGGTTTACTTTGACTTGCGCAACTGCCATTGCTCAAAGGCAGCATGCATACCGAAGATTTAACCGACATAAGTCCAGTTCACATAGACAGAATTATATAGAAGCTAGAAGTAATGTTCAGAAAAAAAATAGCGACAACTAAGCGAGAATTTACTGAAACCACTGAACAACGCATCGAACCCATAAAATTATCGCCCCCTTAGACTTCCCCCACTTTTCGCCAAAATATTAGACACTAATTTTCCATGCTCTAGTCCGTCACATTATAGATGCTAAACTTCTGACTGACAAACAATATGGGTTTAGACAGATCCGTTCCACAGCAGACGCCCTCACTGTAATCTCTGAACTTATATACCATTCACTGGACAAGGCGGGAGAGGGCAGAGCGGTAGCACTTAATATATCCAAGGCTTTTGACAGGGTATGACACAAGTGTCTCCTCAGGAAAATGAGATCATACGGTATCACAGGTAGAATACTTAACATAGTTAACTCCTTCTTAGATAAGAGAAAAATCCAGGTTATCCTCGACGGTCGTACATATAAACAATATGATATAAATGCAGGAGTGTCTCTAGGGCCTATCATTTGACCTCTATTGTTCCTCATATTCATTAATTGCCTCTAAGATGGGTATCTATGCTGATGACAGGCATTACACTATAACAGGCAAATCAGAAAAACAAATGAACACATATCTAAAGAAATGGCAACCAAAATGGATGGCCACATTCAATGCTGCCAAGACTAAACTGGTGTCCTTTAATAATCACAAGAATCCTTCTCTGCCACCAATAGCAATGGCCAGTGACTCTTTATCTTAGAGTGCATCTTTCAAACTGCTTGGCCTAACGTTCATAGGAAACATGAGTTGCAACAATTACATGGAAAGCATTGTCAGGGCGGCTGCGAAGAATGTAGGCTCTCTCTGCCGTGCTAGAAAACTACTAACACCCGAAAGTATTCTGTACCTCTATAAGGCCATCATTTGCTCATGTATGGAGTATTGCTGTCACATTTGGGCTGGTGCATCTGCTACTAGTCTCTCGCTCCTAGACAAGGTTCAAAAGAGAGTCGCCAATCTAATAGGCCCTGAACTGTTATCTAAGCTTCAGCCTCTGTCCCATGAACGAAACGTTGCATCCCTCTGCATGTTCTACAAGTATTTTAATGATGAATGCTCTGACGAACTGCAGACAATTGTGCCCCCACGACGAAGACACACTCGCCAAACCCGGCAGGCAGCTAAATTTCACCACTGCACAGTAGAGATACCTAGATGTAAAAGATCTTTCTACTCCAGTAGTTTCTTCCCCAGAACTGCTAGGCTCTGGAACTTCATTCCAGCTCCCTGCTTCCCCAACTGTACTGACCTGCAGAAGTTGAAGTGTAATGTGAATCGACATCTTACTGCCCAAATCCCAACATTGTGCTCCAGAAGTTTTTCCACCTGATAGTAGCCCCCTACAGACCAGTGGCAATGTGCCTTGTTTGGCGTGAAAATGTAATCATAAAAATTAAAAAAATTACTTGATTTGAGCAAAAACAATAAATGTTAAGGTGTTATAATAGGGATCAAAGTTTTAAAAAATGTTACCTCTGCGGTCTCTACCAAATTGCTCAGACAATTTATTGTCTAAACATTTGAAATTTTGTATAAAGTGTATTCAGAGATAGGGATAGCTTTTCCATCGGTTTAGGTCAAACATGTTTAGTTACTAATATATAAATGTATGTATGTATATATGTATGTATGTATGTTTGCATGCCTTCCCAACACTTTCGACAGAGCCGAAGGATTTTCTCAAGATCAACATCGTTTTGAAGTTTTATGATTCAGGCGAACAATATGGAAGAGTTTGCTAAAAACATTAATACCTTCCCCTTAAACTGAGCACTTTTCTACAGGGGGGGTCCCTTTTTTCGCCGATATTTTTGAAAGTCATCCTCTCCTTTCGATCGTTATACCTTAATTTTACAAAAATGTAAGTTTCTCTTTGACGGTGGTCGTTACAGCATAGACGTCAGGTTTTCCCCCGTTCTTTTCCTCCTTTGCGGATCGGGTTCGAGCTTGCATTCTTACTACCACTTTTTTCCCCCAACATACACACAACACCACCCGAGCAATGCCGGGCTGAAATTCAAGTATATCTATAAATGTGAACGAGCCTGTGTGTCTATATGTGTGTCTGTCTAGTACATTTCCCTATGCAATAACTCTGTCAATTTTATGTCTACAGACTCAAAATTTGATATACAAAGTACTGAGATTTGGGGAAATCGGTATGATCCGTTTTCTTCCAGAAATTTAGCGATTGAGCGGTCAAAGTAAATAGATATGCCCTTCGAGAACAATTTTAGGTCTAAACAATTGAAATTTTTGACATAGGTTCCGTGGGCATGGATATAACGTGATAATTTGATTTGAGCCCAAAGCAATAAATGTTAAGGGGCCATAACAGGAGTCAATTTTTTCAAAAATTGACCTCTTTTTTTTCTTCTTTTTTTTTTTTTTTAGTTCAACATACACCTCATAATACCCGGGCAACGCCGGGAACCCACGCTAGTATATCTATAAAAGTAAACGTGTATGTGCATCTGTCTGTGTATCCGTCTGTATGTGTGTCTGTATGTGTACATTTCATACTCAATAACTCTGTGAATTTTATATCTACAGACTCGAAATTTGATATACAGGGTACTGAGATTTGGAAAAATCGACGTGATCGGTCTTCGGCCAGATATTTGGCTAATAAGGGGTATACGCTCAACGATTTGATCTTTGAGAACTCTACCACACTTCTCCGACTATTTTGGGTCTAAACACTTGACATTTTAGATATATATTCCTTGGATATGTATCTAACTACATAACTGTATTGGTAGTCCAAAAGAAGTGTTAAGGGGTCATAATAGGGGTCAAAGTTTACAAAATTGACCGTTTTTGTTTCGTTATTTTCTTTTTTTGCTCAGCATATACCTCCAAACACCCAGACAACGCCGAACACCCATGCTTGTATATATATATATATATATATATATATATATATATATATATATATATATATATATATATATATATATAAGTGAAAGTGTTTCTCTGTCTGTGTACATTCCCCTATACAATAACTCTGTTAATTTTCAGTCTACAGACACGAAATCCTGTATACCGTTTAATGGGATTCGGGAAAACCTTTGTATTTTGTTTGCGACCAGAAATGTGGCTATTAGGGGGTCAAAGTTCAATGAGTTGACGTTTGAGAACTCTACCAAACTCCCCTCACCAATCTTGGGTCTAAATACTTGAAATTTTTTATATAGGTTTCTTTGACATGGATCCAACTTAATAAGTGTATTTCAGCCCAAAACAATAAATGATGAGAGGTCATAATAGGGGTCAAATTAAAAAAAAATATATATCTCAGTAGTCTCTACCAAATTGCTGGTCTACACGTGTGAAATATTACAGAAAGGATATTCAGAGTAACGGCAACATTTTGATCGGTTAGGGTCGAAAATTTGAGCTACAAATATATAAATCTATGCATATATTTTTGCATGCCTGCCGTAAACTTTCGACAGAAGCTGCGGATTTTCACAAGATAAGTATCGTTTTTAAGCTCAACCCTTCATACCGAAAAATTGGGCAACAACAAATGCGTCCCGTTTGCTTCACGTCCTTTCCTCCTTCGCCGTACGGGTTCAGGAGCGCCTTCCTACTAGCACTATGCTTTTACTCAACACACACTGTCAAACACCCGGACAACGCGGGGTACCCATGCTAGTATATATATATATATATATATATATATATATATATATATATATACACACGCATATATATATATATATATATATATATATATATATATATATATATATACACTTTACTAAGCCTCGATACTTACTACAACAATGACAACCACTCCTGGCGACGATCAGTATCACTGAGCAAAACGCTTGAGCAAATGGTTAAAACATTATATAATGGTGACATAATAAACAACCTGTTTGTTTAACAAATGATTGCCCAGCAAATATACCTAATTACGAGTAGAATTGGAAAA
Source organism: Euprymna scolopes (assembly GCF_053919585.1). Taxonomy (NCBI): domain Eukaryota; kingdom Metazoa; phylum Mollusca; class Cephalopoda; order Sepiida; family Sepiolidae; genus Euprymna; species Euprymna scolopes. Next base: position 55,833,481 of record NC_136487.1, read on the forward strand.
CAGGAAAACCTGGTCGTGTTCAACCAGACATAACAACTTGCGGCAGAATTACACAAATATATATCACACATGCATAGGGAGAGAAAGTAAGACAGCGAAGAAAAGTAAAAGAAGTAATAATGAGAAAGGGGCGGTCGAATACATGGACATACATTATATATATATATATATATATATATATATACTAGCAAAAGTACCCGTCGTTGACTGGGTTCAAAAGCAGCCTACAGAAAATGGACTCTGATTCATGAAAGCATGATAGGTTATGAAAAGGAAGGGTTGTAAAGAGATGGATCTGAATTTGGGGTATTAAAAACAAAGCAAAATATGATGAAAGTAAAAATAAAATATATAAACACCATAATTTATTATACCATACCTGTTCAAAGCGAAACACTTATTACACTATTCTCTGGATCTATATTAAATAACCTTGTTATACTGTGTGACATATTTCCATCCTACAGAGGTCAGGGGCGAACGAACAACACATCATTTTTTACCATATTTCTTCAAACTGAAACATAATTATAAAAGTATACTTATGCAGATATAATTGAAAAGTCTTTATTAAAGTCTGTGCTTATTTCAATTATACGGAGGCCCGGCGCGAACGCAGACCCCACAATTTTATTATACACCCCTATTTAAGTTATAACATACTTATCAAAGTATTATTATGTACATATATATCAAAAAACTTGTAAATGTTTTTTTTTTATCCATACTTTGTGGAGAAAGCGCGTACGCAGGCGCCACAGTTTAAATGAATCATTATTATGCCAGAACAAACATACCCATTCCTGTGTCTCGATATATGTTTTATCATTATATATGATCAGTTTTCTATAATAGTCAACCATATAAGAGCGTATTGGTGACCAGACACGCACAAATACGTTCAGTTATATATATATATATATATATATATATATATATATATATATATATATATATATATATATATATGTATGTATATATACATATATATATATATATATGCATGTTCATGTATTCGACCGTCTGTCTTTCATTATGTATTCTTTCTCATTCCTTCGCTCTCTTACATTCTCTATCTCTCTATATATATATACCTACACACATCCATAATTGGAAAGACTGACAGACGTATATACAGGCAGATATAAGGGCATAGCTATATAACCAACGTAATGCATGAACAATATTATCGTTAGTTAGCGATACATGTCAACTCTTTTATTCTATTTTGATATTCATTTTCATTTTTTTTATTCGTTTTCACTTGTTATGTATATTTTATATTTAAAGTCAATGCTATGTATTATTTTGCAAATATAAAGACATTAGTTAATATATCAATTCGTTATAATCTCTGAACATCATGTGTTATGTTTTTATATCTATTAATTTGATGTATGCGGTTTTCTTTTGTATTTTGTAAGCCTTTTATTAATCGATTGCTCTCTGTTTGAAGGCAGCATTATCAGCCAACTATATTTTTAAGACAATTTTCGGTGGAAGAATGACTCATTAGTTTCTTCTGCGTTTCGGTACTGAAAATCACTCATTTTCTTTTGATGGTCAGTGTTTCTCCATTTTTCATTTTACTCTTATTTTACGTATGTTAGCCTTGCATTACTACTTTCATTGTTCAATTTGTATGGATCTGGAAATAATTTGTCACTTGCATGCCCTGTTTTATTTATTACATATTTTCCTTCTCTTCACTCCATTCCACTTGTGATTACAACGCAGGTCTTACGCCAATACGAATTAACCTGTTATTATCTGACTACTCCTCAACGATTACGTCCCTCGAACCTTTGTGAGAATATCAAAAGCATTCGTTGATTTTGTGTCTCTCTTCAATAATTCCAGTGAACTGATTTATACTTGCCCTAATTCTTTATTAACAATGCCAATATATCAGCATTTTCCCCTATATTTGCTTCCTGTAGAGACCGGCCTTCTTCTAAACGATTCTTAAAGACAGACATTTGTTTATTATAATGACAGAAGTCCAATAGCAAAGTATATCATAGCAGCATATAAAACAGCGTTTGCACTACGTAATTTAACTTCCCAATATGTCAAAACTGAAACGTGTTAATACATCCCGTTCATGCCAAAATAAAAAAATAAGACCTGTATACCCAATCCTTTTCCGAAACATGCCCTTTCCTTTTTATAATGTATATCCACTCTAGAGCAAATATGTGCGTAAACTATAAAAAGTGTTTTTTTTTAATACAGCTATAAATTTGTAAAATTACAACTAAATATATCAAAATAAAAAAAAAATAATGACATGTGTATTAAAAACATAGGCGTTAAAAACTATAATCCGAACAATACTTGTGAGAAATTATAAAATACCTTTTTTTTAATTATGCATAGCGTACTGACAAACATGGTAGCTCAATAAAAATGCTATTGCATTGTACGTGCCATATAGATAATAATGATATTTAAAGAATACATTTTACCCAATATTCTTAGTAAGAATTATGGTCACTAATGGATGTTGGTCTAAGTCACTCCCATATAAAATAATTGCTTTCGCAATCCTATTTTTCCATATGTTGTGAATTTTGTATTACAGTGACCCTATTTTAAATTAGTGGTTGGATAGTGCTGATGTAAATATTTTAATAAATAAAAATAACAAGACACAGTGGTACGGGTCACCCAATAGTAGGAATATGTATGCATAACGTTACTTTTATGGTGGGACTAAGAGTCAAAAAGACTGTCACAAATCTAATAGGTCTCGAAATGTCATCTAAGCTTCAGCCCCTGTCCCATTGACGAAACGTTGCATCTCTCTGACTGTTTTACAAGTATTTCAATGGCAGATGCTCTGACGAACTACAAACCCTTGTACACCGCCTCCCGACGAAAATGCACCCGACAAACTCGACAAGTAGCGAAGTCCTATCCCTACACGATTGAAATCCCTAGATGAAGAAAGCCTTTTATTCTAATAGCTTCCTCCCCAGTACTGCAGGACTTTGGAATTCTCTTCCAGTTTCCTGCTTCCCAAACTATGCTGACATAAAGTGTAATGTGAGCAGACATCTAACTGCTAAATTCCCTACATAGTACCCCTGTAACTTAGGTCACTGATAGTAGCCCCTTACATCAATATGGCAATGTGCCTTGGTTGAGGTGAACATGTAATAAAATAAATAAATTAATGTAAGTTGATCATAGCATGTATGTATATATATATATATATATATATATATATATATATATATATATATATATATATATATATATATATACAATGAGCTAATTAGTACCAATAATTAAGTAATATAAGTTTCTATGTCATCCAGTATTAATTTATACATTTTATGTTTTAAACAACATGTTCGTCGTACAAATGACTCCATTGAATTTAAGCCCAGGTTTTAGTTTAACGACGATTTTTTTACGCTTATATTTGAGAAATCAATAGAAAATTGTATTAAATATTTAAAAGTTACAACCAAAAACACTTAAACTTGATCGGGAGGGACCTACTATCTAACATTCAAACTTACCATAGCACATGACATGACAAATTATCATATTATTCATTTTTAAAAACAACTGTGGAAATCGAATCCGCATTTAGATCGCGATGCAATTCTGTGTTAACGCCAACGTATTTCCTCTTTAAATCCAGTATAAAACAATGTGGTTTTCATAAACGATCCCCAAGAGTAATCCGATTTAATTGTTAGCAACGTTTCATAATGTGCATTAACAGTCAACTCAGTATGCACTTATCCAATTGACTCTTATTCTTATTGATAGATTGTTACGAGTTATTAAAGATACGGATTATCCATAAAAAGATGAAATTTAAAAAAACACTAACAAATACCTGAGAAGTATATCTAGTCTTTACAAGTAGAAACGCATGCACAACATAATTCATTCACTATCAAGTCACACATATGTAGCAATCTGAAACATATCCACCGTTAAACACGACGCTTAATTTCATTGCATGCACCGCCATGTATCTATCTAATCTTCCAATTGAAAGCGTTTTAAAACAATTATCTCTGCTTTTCAAAACCTTTAATACAATATGGACAGGAATCAAATTCGAACAATTTTCTAATTTCAATTTTAGGTAAACCAAAAAGCTGCTTTAAAAGCTCGCGATATCAATGAAGCGTTTGGTCCAGGATTCACTACTGAACACATAGCACATTTGTAGTTTAAGAAATTCTGTAGCGGTGACGCATGACTTGCAGATGATGAGCGTAGTGGTCCGCTATCTGATGTTGACAATTATCAATTAAAAGCTTTAGTAGAAACACATTCATGATAACTGTTCTAGAAATTGTTTTTTTTACATGGAAGCTACTCGGGGATTAGCGCTATTGCGTGTACAGTATTCAGTGGGATAGTATCGTAGTAATCGTTAGTATTGGAGATTTGATAATGTGTCTTACTTAAGGGGTGGTACATCAGGATTTGTTTATGTTGGACTTAAAGACATCCAGGTTGTAGTCAGGTGGGAAAAAGGCAAACGAAAGACAGTTCACTAGGTGTGCACTTCTAATAAAGAAGCTTTGCTCATGGAATGTACGTTTTTATTTAGGCACAGTTAAAGAGGGGAGAAAACTATTGAGGAGAGGTTGCAGGGAAGAGAAAAGGGCATCTTTACTAATCCACGAAGTCTATTGTGTACTCTGCCAAGGCAAGATAGGCATTTTTAGCAGCTCCTGCCCATATGTGGAAGCAGTATTCCATCTTTTAGAAGTCGTAATGTATACAACGATTTTAATCTACTTTAGAGATTTTTGCAAAAGCAACCAAATTGAACGACAACCAAAGGAAAGACCGGTATATTGTGTTATTTTCACTTCTTGTACGCAACAAGAACGATATGTTACTCGACTGAGTTTTTACTTCGATGGAAACTTGATTCTTAAAAACAGGCGACGATCCAATCAGTGGTTAGACGCCGACAAAACCCCACGACCCTATCTGGAGCCAGAGCTAAAACAAAAGAAGGTTTCATTGTATATGACCGGTCTCATCGATTACAGTGTTTTGAATGCAGACGAAACTATGGCGGCGGAGATGCACTGTGAAAGAATGGAGAAAAGGTCATCGGCAATTGCTAGCATTAGTCAGCATAAAAGGCCCAATACTCAAAGGCCCAATACTCAAAGGCCCAATACTCAAAGGCCCAATGCTCCTCCACAAAAATGTCCGATCGTACGATGATAAACTGATCCTGCAGAAGTGGAACGTTTGGCTACATACTCCCCCTCATCAGTCATTGTCTCCAGACTTCTTATCAAACACATATTACAAGCATCTCGACAACATTCTGCCTGAGAAATGCAGAAAAAACTAAGCGATATCAAAAATCCTTTCAGCGACTTCAGAACGCAAGATTTTTTACAATACTGGCATATGCGCACTTGTTTTGTGTTTGCAAAAATGTGTTGATTTCGATGGTGTTTTCTTTCGATCAATGAATTCGTTTGAGTCGAGACATATTTATCGTAATGCAAGAGTTAAGACCACAGGAATCTGCTAGTTTGCGAGAAACCCGCATTGAACATGCTATATTAGGTGCGTTCTTATTGTAGTAAGTAGTGTCTCATATTACACTACTACTAGATATTACTATAAAATTGCATGCAGACGATTATCGCCTTCGTCATCTGAAATATGCGCCTAGACGAGTGTTTCTTATGATATGCATGGAGTATCGTAGATTGAAGCTCACCAGCCCAGGTCATGAACTTTGATATAGGTATAGAACAGAGAATATAGTATACTAGGTCAGTAGTATTTTTTTTTTTGCGTTAACAGTCGACTGAGATGTCGAAAATTTTCTGTTTTTATTTCTATCCTAGTAACCATGTCACTAATAACATCTGTTGTAGATAAACGTTTTACTAGGCTAACGTTATCCGCTTGATAGACAGAAACTCAAAATTCGACTAACGCTAAAGAGGCTGTGCGTTTTTTAAAAAAAAATGACATTTTCACCCTAAACAAAGCACATTGCCTCTTTAATGTAGGGGGCTACTATCAAGGGCATAAGCATAAGGGGTACTATGTAGGGAGTTTGGCAGCAAGATGCCGGTTCACGTTTCACTGGAACTTCTGCATGTCAGTACAGTTGGGGAAGCAGGGATCTGAAAGGGAATTCCAAAGTCCAGCGGTTCTGGGAAAGAAGATACTGGAGTAGAAGGATCTCTTACATCCAAGGATCTCCACTGTGAAGGGGGTGGATTTAGTTGCTTGTCGGTTGGTCAGGGATATTTACGTCGAGGGTAACAAGTGCCTGCAGTTCGTCAGAGCATTTACTGTTAAAGTACTTGTAGAACAGGCAGAAAGATGCAACATTTCGTCGATGGGACAGAGGTTGAAGCTTAGATGAAAGTTCAGGAATAATTAGATATGCGACTCTCTTTTGAACCTTGTTAAGGAGCGATAGACTAGCGGGAGATGTATTAGCTCAAATATGACAACAATACTCCATACATGGGCGAATGGTGGTCTTATAGATGTACGTGATACTTTCGGGCGTTAATAGCTTTCTAGCACGGTAGAAAGAAAGTACCTTCTTCGCAGCGCTCCTGGCAATACTCCCAATGTATTTGTGCAAACTCATGTTTCCTGTGAACGTGAGACCGTCGAACCTAAAAGATGTACTGTCAGGTAAAGATTCATTGGCCATTGCTATTGGTGATAGATAAGGTTCCTTGTGATTATTGAAGGAAACACGTTTAGTCTTAGCATCATGTTATCAGCAAGTGCAACGTTCCGGGGCTGCTGTATTGCAGTTTTCTGAATCGTTCTGGACCATGCAGTAGCTTCTGGTGGGGATACTCGTGCGATATTAGAAGGTAATTGTAACGGCTTTACCTAATCATTTTCTTCAAAAAATTTATTAATTCAGTTCCTCTTCTCCTTTACTTTCCCTCACTGCTCTTCCATAACCAAGTCTATCGACCTATTCCAGAAATCCTTGCACCCCGTAATGCAAATTCTCCAGAGAGAATAAACCGATTTACCTAGAACTCTAACTTCCAACATATACCTGCTGACATGTTTCTTTCTTTAACGCCAAAGGTCTACGTTCGAACGTTCCAGTTTTTAAAATTCAATTGCAGGAGGTCAAACCATAACTATTCTTCCTAAGCTAGACTGCCATTGAACCAACTATTCTCCCAGATAAGTTCGTAATTAAAGCATATTTTTATTTAACATCCAAATCTGACCACCAACATCGCCATGGGTATTGAATATATCGGTGCATTAGAGATGACTTTCCATGATGTGGGGACATCTCTAGAGAAGACTTGAAATTGCCCTATATAAACTTTCGGGTTTAACTTCCTCACACCACTGCGTATATATTTGCTCCCTATCGCCCCAACACTATCAGATTTACTATCTTAAAGAGCATAACCGAGAAAAGACCACCATTTATCTGTTCATCCTTCGACTAACATTTACGTCTATTGAGACTTCAATGTTCACTATGCAAAATGGGTAACCCACTCAAACGAAATAGATAATGAGGGTAGGCTCTATTAGTATGTCTCCATTGTTTATGACCTAACTCCAATTTGTTCACGAATCCACCAGTGTGCCCGACACTGATGGTTAGTGTGCAAGTCTCTTAGAGGTATTTCTCACAGATTGCCCTGAGTTATGTTCATCTTCCGTTCTGTCTTCATTGGGATATTCTTGATCACTCGGTTGGCTAATTTAAGATAAAAACAAAATGTAATGCCCACCCCCGACATACCCCTCCATAGTACCTTATATCTTTTGGGATTACTGAGTTAGCGTCCATACATTAATATCAGATATACGTATTCATTCAATGTTAAAAACATGTGTCTACTATAGTATTAGCCATGACATAATGGTTTATTCTAGGTATAAGATGTTTAATACCTTTCAAACTTCCAGCAAAAACCTTACACTAAGTCGCGGTTCTTTGCAGAATGTGCTAATGCCATTGTTAATTGAAATCACTATTTTCATTACTTCCAACATAATAGATGTACTAATATTTAGATGAGAATGGCAGCTCTTATATTTAATGAGGTTGATATAAAATCAAAGATCGAAACAAGAGGCAATGCCCTTGAAATAAAATAAAACCAAAAAAATTAACACAATAATCTAAAAAAAAAACAACCAAATCATGATAGTTTCCTTGAAATAGATTCTTATTGCTGAAAACAAGAACATTTTACTTGAAGCTTTAATATTAACAGGGCACGTTTATTGCTAAGAAAATTCTAAACAGTAAAATAAACAGTTTCTCAGACACTGCCACGATATAAAGTACGCAAATAGAAAATGGAATGAGAGAGAGTGCCTGGGAAAAGAGGGAGGAGGGCCCACCTAATTTTGGTTTAAGGATTCAAGGCTTAAAAGTTTTTACGTATCCTATTAATTGGTTAAAGCATATGTGTCAGTGAATGTAGAGTAAAGGTATGAATGACAGCTCTTTAACAACATTACAATTAAAGTAATTGCACAATAAGCACGTACGTTGTATAAAACAATGTAGTTATTATCATGATATCATCACGCCTAGATGAATTTTACCAGTGAAAAGAAAGAATATTTAAACTTCTTATACTGTGATCCCATAGTGCACTAATGAATTCATCAAAAGTGATTTGAACCGTGCGCTAGAAAAACATAAATCATATGACAGATTCAGTAACTCTGCTCCTGTAATTATTATAGGTTATAAGCTATGATATAGGAACAAGCACAGGCAAGATAAACTAATAATTACTCAAATAGAATAGTGTGTCCGAACGATTGTTTGCGTGCGTGCTTTACTCTCAGAAATAACAAAATCGTGCTTAGAGGTCAATTATATGCTAATTAACAATAAATAGAAATCTGCAGCCGATGCAGCAGAGTACTGATATCGTTTTATCTGGTATAGTATATTAAACTAGATTCGATGATATATGTTAGTCATAGCCGTGGCAAAATTTGTAAGAAAGTAACTTCGAACTACATTTTTAACTAATATATATATATATATATGTATATATATATATATATATATATATATGGGGGTGTGTGTGTTTTGTTTGAGCGATTGCTGAAATGTATTTTCCCCTGTATCATCCCCAAAAAACGAAATATGGTTTTACACCACGCCACGACACAAGGGACATGTTATTCTATGCGCGAGAGCTCCTAAAGGAATGCATGGAGCAGCGAGTGTCTTTCTATTAAGTTTTTGTCGATCTGACAAAAGCTTTTGATACCCTTAATCGCATAGCACTATGGAAGTTTCTTAGGAAGTTACGCACTCCTACTAATTTTGTGGAGTTGCTTAAGCAGTTACTCCATAATATTAAGGCCGAGTGAACTTTAATGGATCTCTTTTTGATCCAATTTCAGTTGAAAACGGTGTGAAACAAGGCGATATTCTTGCCTTCATATGGTTTCCCATATATTTTGATGTGATACTGCTGCATGCTTGTAACAACTGAGAAATTGGGGGTGAAGTTTCAGGTTGGCACATGAGTCGACTTTTTAACCTTAGACGCAAAGTTGAAGAATGTTCAGGATCTCGTTTTTCAACTTTTATATGCAGACCTCTTTCACACAAAGAAACAGGCACACAGATGATTATGGACAAGTTATAAGGAGCTTGTAAAGATTTAGGACTTACTACTAGCCCCAAAAAAACATGTTATGCATTTCCCTCTTAAACGAATGCGATATGTTGAACAAAACATCTTGTTTGATGGAATGAAGTTGAAGGCCACAGACAATTTTCTTTGACCTGGTGGTAAAAGACCCCAACATAAACCAAGGAAAAGGTACGGGGATTCTCTGAAAAAAAACTTCAAAATACTGGAAATAGATATACATAAGTACAAGAGATAGATTGAAATTTGTGGAGATAAACAATCAGAGAAAGTTGTAAGGTATTTGAAGAGCAGTGTGTTGAGCTTGTCTTAAAACGCGCCTTAAGAAAGAAGACAGAGAAATTGCAATAGGAACTGAAATGAACTGTATGTGGCAGATACTTTCTGTCAAAAACTGGTTTTGTTAATCATATGACATCACACAATCAAAGACCGGAACGTCAGATTATGAGGGGGTTCTACAGAACACCAGGCAAAGATAAGTTATCATATGTGTGCTATAATCTGCAAATCTAAGTGGCCTGCCACGGCATTCGAGGATTTACATTATCAGGCGATCAGCTTAAAAAGAAGGAGATATTTTATGCAACATTTGTAAACGTTCATGCAGGAATAAAGCTGGATAGAAGAGTCATCTACGTGCACACAGACGCAAAACGACTTAAGGAAGAGATGGCAAAATTCTGTCAAAAATTACCAATCATATATATATATATATATATATATATACATATATATATATATATATATATATATATATATATATATATATATATATAAGATATGTATATATATATGAATATATATGCGCGTATATACATAAGCCTGACGAATCCTATAGTGGCTGAAACGCAGAATATTCAGTGTAGGTTAATCGCCATATATATTTTATAAATTACTATATATATATATATATATATATATATATATATATATATATATATATATATATATATATATATATATATATACTAGCTGAACGCCCGGCGTTCCTCGGTCGTACAATACGCTTACACATGATCGTTTTATTCCTACATATTGCGTATGTATTATATAGAAGTACTCCTCTATTGCTAATTAAACATTAGAAATAACAATTTGCGAGGTGCACTTATTCGCAAAAACTAAATTAATAATAATGATAAGTCGTTCACTAAAGTCCGTTTGTGTTTGTTTACAATATCAGGTCAGGTTATATTTGGGGTTCAGAAGAATGCACAGAGCAAGTCGCTTTTGATTAATGTTTACTTTTAAAATAGGAAATCAAGTTACAGATTTGTAAAGATTTTGAATAGAAATATTGTTATCGTAAATGTAACGCATATTAAGAAACACATTTTAAAAAAATGGTCAGGTATACTCGGGCAAAAACATAGGATAAGTCGAACTGTAGTCGAATGCTCTAGCACTGAGGCGTGTCTTCTGATTACTATAAATCTGTTTTTTTTTTAAGAAGGAATGATTTGCTGGGATTTGTTTCATTTCATGGTGTAACGTAAAATATTTTTCATGTTAGTTAATAATAAAATAAGACTATTTAATTTAAGATTATTTTCGATTTTCGATACTAATCGCATAGTATTTGTGCAAAAAATATACACTGCAACACATAAAATAAGTTTTATGTAAAAACAAATTTTGGAACTTATGTGGTAGAAACTTTTAAACACAGAGATTGATTTTTATATTAGGACGAAGAACACCCACACACACACACATATATATATATATATACATACATATATATATATATATATATATATATATGTGTATATATATACACACACCCACACACACACATATATATATATACATATATATATATATATATGTGTATATATATACACACACCCACACACACATATATATATATATATATATATATATATATATATATATATATATATATATATATATATATATACGGGTACTTGTGTGTGTGTCTCCTTAACGTCGAGAGAGTACATTTTGTTGTACGATTTTATCTTTCGGTTGAAATCCGTACTTATATCCAGTCTTTTCCGTAAGCTATCGTATTATTATATTCTTTGTGATTTCCCTTCTTCCTTTCCCATGATTTCTTCTTTTGACAAAAGTAGTATATTTAAGTTGCATGTAGTCTGCATTGGTTCTTTTAGGGTGCTTTTTTAAAAATCTTTTTCGCCTCTAGTTTTGTCAGATGTTAAAATTAATGGAACGTATGGCATCCAACCTAATAACAGGTTCTGATCGACATCAGTCGGTGCTCAGCGAGTTAGACAGTAACCCGGAGAAGGTCAGCAAGAGCCGAGATTAAAAGAACACTCAATCAGACAGAATCAGACAGAAGCGATATGTATAATAATGTAGACTGATAATAATAATAATAATAATAATAATAATAATGATAATAATAATAATAATAATAATAATAATAATAATAATAATAATAATAATAATATAACTTTTGCTACTCGACACATGTTACCAGGATTGAAATGCAAAAGTATAAAATTAAAAAAAACAACAAGATAATCCTCATGCTATAATTTAGAATAAGTTTGACTCGGCTACAGGAACTAGTAAAGTTCTCTGAGTTCAACTTATCATATGTGATTGCTGTATTATAAGATATCTTGTTATTTGTCTACGGTAAGCTTAGCAACACCCGGATTTAAATAGCAGTCTAAATTGTATCTAATGCCCTTGGTTAACTTCTTGTCTCTGTTAGTTTTATATGTCTATTTTGTAAACATAAATTTAATACTACAAGAGAGTTAGTGCATACAGTTTTGAACCAGCTCTTATATCATTGCATATATTAGTATACGACTGTACTTCTGTCTAAAAGAAGTGCTTGCTATCTACGATTCATATATCGATTTGTTAGTATTGTTCATATTAATATATTAAAGTCTCATCTAGCATACTCAATTCATTTGTGATAGTATTTCAAACGAATATGTGTTCAACACCTTATACAATGTAATAATTTATGACCTGTTCAGTTTTCATTGTATAATTATTTCATAAATTTGTACTGACTTTTGAATACAGGTGAAAATATGTAATAAAAAGCGATATTATCCGATTATTTTAGCCAGTGAGGTTGAAGTGGTGTATATTTTCTTCTATCACGATATTATCTCATTAGAATATTCACGTATTGATTATTAAACATATAATACGTAATTGTTTTTGATGCTGTATACACTAGAACAGATACATGCAAAAAAATAAATATATATGTGTTTGTACGTGTGTGTGTGTCAATGTATACAATATCAAACGGAACTACATGTATATATATATACATATACACACACACACACATATATATATATATATATATATATATATATATGGGAGGAGTGTTTGTGCGTCTGTGTGTACCCATGTATATATATATATATATATATATATATATATATATGTATATATATGCTAATAGACAGTGAATTTTTTTAATTATCGCATCGCTTATCTGCTTATATAGGTTTTTATTCGCTTTTATCAAAAAAGCGGTAGACTAATGGCAATTCCCAGACATAGTACAATTTTCTCTATTTTTTATTTAAACACAGACAGAAATGTACTTGTAATTCACAACATTTTTTTTTTACATCGTAACATATTAGACAACACAATAGTAACGAAAATAAGATGAACCAGATTCACACACACACACACATACACACATATATATATATATGTAGATAAATATGTACGTTTTATTGTTCTCATATATATATATATATATATATATATATATATATATATATATATATATTATACATATACACTCCTGCTATCTTCGTCGTTTGCCCAGTCTGAATCCGAAAAACCTTATAATTTTAGGGGATTACTTGATTTTCTAAATACTAACTTCTGTTCTTTAGTTCCTTTTAAGTTATTTAAAAGGAACTAAAGAACAGAAGTTAGTATTTAGAAAATCAAGTAGGACTTGTTTAGCTCTGTTTAAATCCTTCATTGTCGGTCGTGATAATTTTTGTGACAGTTTTGTTACTGTATAGCATATGTCGAGCCTGGTTGCAGTCATTAAATATATAAGACTACCTATAATTTCGCGATATTGTGTGTCATTTATTATTTCAGACTGTGTGTGTATATTTTTATTAATATCATTTTCGACCAGTGTAGAGCGTTACTTGCACTCTCCCATTCCAAATTTTAATAGTATTTTATCGATGTATCTCGATTGAGTCATCGTAACAAGTCCTTTGCTTTGAGTAAATTATATCCCCAGAAACCAGGATATTTTGCCAAGATCGGTCATTTTGAATCTTTTAATTAATAGTTTCTTAACATCAGTTAACATTATGTCAGAATTTGATGCGATTAAAATATCATCGACCCACAAAACAAAATCAGTATTTTATCGTCTTTGTGCTGGGTATATAAACAGGTGTCTACAGCGCATTTTCTAAATTGTTGTTTAATAATATAATCATGGAATACTGTGTCCAACACTGAGCACTCTGCTTTAGACTATTTAATGACTTGTTAAGTCGCCACACGCTTTTTTTATTTTTCATTATAAATCCCTCTGGAGGGGTAATATAAATATCACAGTCTATTGGGGCATTCAAATAAGCATTTTTACTTCAATTTGATGGATGTTTAGGTCATATTGTGATGCGACTTGCAGTAAAATTTAGATTGTCGTTAGGTTTGTGGTCGGTGAATACGTAGAAAAGTATTCTTTATCGTAAATCTGAGAGCACCCCTTAACAACAAATCTTGCTTCGTACTGTTCTACGCCTGATGCTACACTCTTTTTTGTAAAGACCCATCTGGTAGAAATAACATGTTTATCTTTTGGGAGAGGTACTACCGTATAGGTATCATTTTCGGTTAAGGCATCTATTTCTTTTTTCATGGCAATTTTCCATTCATCACAATGCTCTTAATTAATTTCTTCGTTAACGCTTTTTGGCGCATTTTCCATTGAATAGCAATGGTCGATTTGATAATCTTTTATAGTGTCGACCACAAAAAAATCGGGTCGTCTTCTATTTCTTTTGGGAAATCTTTCGACTTCATCATCATCATCATCATCATCATCATCATCATGGACACTCTCGTCTCCGTCATTTTTATTGTTTTCGTTTGTTCTAATTATTTGAGGTAATATAATTTCATCCTCTTCATATGACGGGGTTTCGTCTATAAAATTAAACGTGTCTGTGAATTTTACACACCGGATTCTTTTTATTTTATTTTTTCGGGGAAAAAATATGAAATTGGCTGGACTGTTTTTTTATCGTATCCAACAAATATACCTCTGTCGGCTTTAATATTCAATTTACTCTTTTTCTCTATATATGCGAAGCAAGTTGAACCAAATATATGCATTCTGCTTAAATTTGTTTTTTATTTTATTTACCGCAGAAAGATTCATATGGAGTTTTAGAGAGTGTTTTGTTAAAGCGCCTGTTGCGTATATAGGCTGCCGCCATAAATGCACACGTCCAGATTTTTTTAGGGAGTTTTGATTCAATGAGTAGGCATCTGACCATTTCAAAAAGTGTCCGCCGCGCACGTTCATCAGTCCCGTTATGGTGTGGCAATCTGGGAGCTGATGTTTCATGCCTGATTAGTAAAAGTTCAAAGTCTTTATTGGTGAATTCCGTACCGCTGTCAGAGCGAGTACACTTGGTTTCACCGTAGGTGGCCATGTCGGCTAGATATTTCTTAGTTGCTAGCAGGGTATCAGATTTGTTCTTTAAAAAGTAAACCATTATTAAACTTGAATGGTCATCTACGAAATTCAACACATATCTACAATGTTCTCTGGCCATCGTTTCTACGGGACCGTTCAAAGCACAATGCACGATTGATAGGATTTTTTGGCCTTTTTGTCTGGTATCTTGTTTTGATAGTTTGTCATTTTCCCCTTCGTACAGACGTCGCAGTTGAAGGTTTTTTTATGTTTGTATTTGCATTCCATCAACTACAGTCGGCAACTTTTTGATATCAGGAATATTGCAGTGTCCAATAATTTTATGCCATGTCTGTAGATCCTGGCAGGCGGTTTTTGATGGGACTACGCTATTTAAACAATAGTCTCATTAATGTCGAATACAGTTCCATTCGGGTATACCAGTTTTGATTTATTGGGGCTAAAGTTTATATTTGCACCTTGTTTTGTGGCAGCTTGTACAGAAAATATATTTTATTTAAATTTTGGGATTAGAAGAGCGTTTTCTAGAATACAGAAACATAGTTCACCTTTATTGTTCTTTAGCGAGATTTTCGCATTGCCTCTTTTCAAAACGATATTATTGACTCGACTCCCGTCAGCTAGTTCTACAAAATGATTTTGTGGCTTAAAGTTGGGATCAAAATAGATAAAATCAGATTCCTTTGTAATCACATGTGCCGTGGCCCCACAATCGACAAGAAAATTATTTTTGTTGGTTCAAACATCAAATGTACACGAAAATAAGAATGTATGTTCGCTAACAGAGCTCTCTACATTTTTATGTAGTCGCCATTTGGAGTCCTGTATCTACATTGGAAACTCTTGTGATTAGGTCGTCCACAATTATAGCAAATAATTTTTCTACTTTTATTAGGAAAAAAACTTGCTTTTGGCAAAGTTGCGTTTTTTATTACTGGCATGGGTATAATTCGATGTTTGTGTTTTTATGTGTGTATTTTTAAATTTCATGATATTTGTGGATTCGTTTTTTTCTGTGATCATTTTTTCAGTTTCTTCGTAACTTCTGAGTTTTACCTTGAATTGGCTAAAAGTCATGGGTTTTCTATTCTGGGTTATCACGGTGGTAAATGGCTTGAAAACACTCGGTAATCCCTTAAGGACCATGGAAATTAACAGACTGTCACTTATAACTTCACCAGACATTTTTAAAGAATTTGCAGTTGTCTCAGTAATAGTTTCGCCTTCCATTCGTTGTAGAGAGGTCAGTTCAGTGTATAAAGAAATGATTTTAGGTTTTCCTTTCGGAAAATAATGCACTCTCAATAGGTTTAATGCTTTGCAGCCGTCGTCCAGGGCTTCTCTCATTACCAGTGATAGACTTCGGTCATCTAAACACTGTATTAATTCCGCAAAGACAGTTGCGTTCTATTCAATGAATTCGGGGTCGTTTCTGTTTTCAGGTTGTGTTTGAAGTACTTTGTGTAGCTTTTGGATTCGTAGATATACTAGAAATTTAACTTGCCACAATTCGAATTTTGATTCGGATCCATCGGAATAAAGACGCACACTGGACCTATAACCTCTAGAAGTGTAAGCCATTTTGAGTTTCAGAACAGTTTCAGATGGTTCGCTGTTACACACAAGTCCTGCAAGGTTACTTGTTTGTAGTAGACAGTTCCACAGAACAAAATATTCTTACCGTGTCGAAACCCGGGAAAAGAACATGTGCAATTGCTCCAGAAAAAGTTTTAATACTTATGAAGCAATTCTGGTTTCTGATTGGTTGGTAGCAGAACGTGAATTAATTTGATTCGTCAGTTCTTAGCAGCATCGTTTATAAATAGAATCGTCTTACTGTTTGGGATCATGCTCCATTATAAGCCTCTTATGATGGGATGTGTCTTCTAGCGGCTTCGGCTGCAGGGAGACAGGGTAGTAGTTGTTAAGGATTCGTCACTTGACACTCAGCCCAACAGGTGAGGGGCCGGGAACCGGCCCAGCACCTGTTGGACTGAAGTACACAACCTGGGTAATACTTTGCAGGTCCACCCTCCCAGGCCGTGCCACCGGGCTTTCCGGTGGGGCAAGTTTATTGCTTGCTGCCTGAAGCGCCCCGACCGGAGAATGCCGATTGGGTTACTCAGGCAATTTTTAAAATTGCAGGAGTGGCACTTCTTTAGGGGAGCCTGCGGGGTTCCCACTTTCCGGCCTTGTGCCACATAATGTTGATGTGGGCAGCATTTAAATAACTACCCCATTATAAGTCCAAAATATTGCAACATTTTTAATTTAAACATAGACAGAAAAGTACTTGTAATTCACCACATGTTTTCACATCGTAACATATTAGACACCACTGTAGTAACGAGAATAAGATGAACCAGATACACACACACACACACACACACACATATATATATATATGTAGATAAATATGTACGTTTTATTGTTCTCATATATATATATATATATATATATATATATATATACTATATATGGCATATTCGTAGTGACATCGCATCAATATTTTGTTATTTCCAACATGCTACTCCAATAAAGCCTGTTTTTCTTAAGAATTACATATGCGCGTTTACTTTAATGCAATTAATAAGTTTATTTGTTGTTTGTGGGGTTCATAACTTTACTTAACCTAATAGGTTCCCCACTGTCATCTCTGATCTAACGTCGTTTTCTTATTACAGAATGTCCCAACCTTGTGCTTATTATACTAATATATTAATGGAATCTGCAAGGAGCTCACTGTATTCTACAAGCAGCATATTCTACTGTTTGCACTCCACATGTCTTTCGACGTGAGAGAGCTATCTAATCTGTCTTTTCTCCGTCTTCTATATTTAGAATTTCTCTGGTGCTTACACGACTATTTTACCATGCGGCAATTTTAGTGTCACCATAAGCATCTTTCTTTTTGCAACGCTTTACGCTTCTGTACAAATTTGCTTTGATTGAGTTGAAGGGAATATTAGTACAAATGTATTCCTGGTGTTTATTATAAAGTTATTTCAGTAAGATAAACATAAATGCACACATATAAAATATTATCGAAAATGTAAAAGCTTGTCACATTGCTGATAATTTCGAAAGGGGTCAGGAAACTATAAACCTATTCTAATACTATGAATGTTTAAAATGTAGAAGGGTGTATTTGAATGGTGTATATCCGTTTCTAACTTGCCCATGTCTACCCAAACTTTCAATGCGTAGCTGTTTTTTTTTTCATTTTCACCCCAAACAAGGCACATTGCCACTTTTGTGTAGGGGGCTACTATCAGGTGTAATATTTACTGGGGTACTATGTAGGGAGTTGGGCAGCAAGGTGTATGTTCACGTTACGCTTGAACTTCTACACGTCAGTACAGTTGGGGAAGCCTGGGACCCGGAATGGGTTTCCAAAGTTAAGCGGTTCTGGGGAAGAATCTACTGGAATAAAAATACATTTTACATCTAGGGATCTCTACTGTGTGGGGGTGGGATTTAGCTTCCTGCGTGGTGTGTCGTGGATTTTTACGTCGTGGGGGCACGTCGTTACATTAACGCAAGAAATATGTATATTCAATATACGCTGCTGAATGCATACTTGAGTAGCTGAAATCTTTAAGAAAGCGGAAACTCACTGATTATTCTCCTTTAAATGTGTGCAAATAATATTTTTATTCGGATATAGAAAAAACGAAGGAAACATCTCCATATATAATATTTATCTTACTTGGTGAACTATTGAAGAATAAATAAATGATGTCTACACATAGAATTCAAATTACCTGACCAGTAATTGTTTGCTGATTCGTATACTAGATTTCGCTTAGACCTTATTAAAAAAAAAGAATGGGAATTTCAGAAGTTTAACTCAAATTAGCAAGAACTATGCTAGGGTAATCAACATATCAAATTAACTGTTTTATTTCACCAACTGAGCGGAATTGAACAAATAGTGGCAAAATACAGAAAACAATGTAATTACTTCCTCATGCAGGGAATGTTGATATCAATGGAACATTGTATTACTGGGAAATAATGTTTGTTTTCCTATTATAAACTATGTGCAAATACTCAAATAACAGAAAACATTATATAATTTTAACAGTGAATTGCATAGAAAGAACACACACACACACACACACATATATATATATATATATATATATATATATATATATATATATATAATTCGTATAGAGACACTATGTTTTACTTATCTTATAGAATTTCAATGTTAGTCCTCATAGAAAAAATAGTTTAAATTTAAAGAAAGTTGCATCAAATTACGGATTTTATTATATTTTATTTTATAAAAATGATGGCATACATATTAATAGAGTGAAATATTGGTAATATATTATAAGAGGTAGCAGAAAAAAGTACATTTTAAAATATCAATTTTTTTATTAATGTATCATATAAATCAGGGATGAAGTTGATAAAGGCTTTTTTGATATTGTTTAGGGTTTCAAAGAATTTCTTGCGCAGTAAGTTGTCGAGGTACTTGAAAAGGATGTATTCAGTATGGGAGACGTCTGAAGAGTTTGGCGCACGACGCAGAGTTTCGTAGCTAAATTCGTTCAACTTTTACAGGGTCGGTTTTGCAACATGCCGTCGGGCATTGCCGCGGAGGAGAACTTGGCCTTATTTTACTAACTCTGGTGGTTGTTTTCAAAGTTTTGATGCATTTAATCCATTCGTTGACTTTTTCCGCGCAATGTTTTCGTCTGCATTTAAAAAGCTGTAAACAATCTAACAGTCAGCATAATATATTTTTGTGCAAATCTGGTTTCAGGAAGTGTCGAGCAGCTACATCGGTAATCGACTACTTAACCGGTTATCGTAAGAACCCCACTTTTTTGGAACGTCCCAAGCTGGTCGAGAAATTGGTCGTTCTTGCTGTGTAAAAGACGGGAAGAGTAAACTTAATAATTATACTTTTGAGTTGTCTTTTACTTCAGAGGATACTTTATTTATGGAGTTTTGTTGAATAGTATTCTTGGCAACGCCGGAATTATGGTTGTTTGTGCACACAGACACATATGGAATTGGAAGCAAACACGCAAATAAGTGGAAATCTTCAAACCAAGAAATACATCAAAAGTCAGAACAATTGTAAGAAGAGTGCAGACGCTTTGAAATCAACATTTTTCAACTGACAATTTTGAAAATAGTCATATTGAAATTTGGCCTTAGATGAAATTAATAAGGCCCAGTCGAATGCGGCATGGAGAAACAAAATACCTATGTAAGGTTTTTTTTGTTTTTTTTTTAAATAAAATCAAATGTCAGCCAAGAAAGAAGTAAGACCGAGTGACGACGAGCACTTAGACGACCAGTGGGCATTTTGTGTCACCCACCACACTCCACCACGCCCCGTCTCTCTCTTTCTCCATATCACATTGATAAGTGAGAATTAATTGAACAGAAAGTCAATTTTCATTACTTTTTTTATAAACTTACGTTAATAATCAGATTCCTAATGTAATTTTGTTGGAACTGTTAGGGGATTTGACAACCTATACATTTTTGGAAAGGTTTTTTTTCAGGAATCAGAAAATTAATGTTTGCAGTTGCCTAGACGTATATGGTGGCCATATTGGATTTACAACATGGCCGCCGTAAGATGTAAGTTTTTTTTTTAATATATCGACTTCTAAATAAGTTCAACCACTGATTTTAACTGTTACACCTACATTTTCATGGCCACGGAAACCAATAGTGATGGGTATAAAATTTTCCCAGATGTGTATATGGCGGCCATATTGGAATTTACAAAATGGCCGCTGTAAAATGTACGTATTGTAATATCTTGGCCTCTAAATGAGCTGGAACATCGATTTTAACTGCTAAACCTACATTTTCAGGGGCATAAAAGCCAAGGGTGGTATTTATAAAGCAAAATCATTTTTAACATTATCTTTAGATGCATAACTCGGTTCAAACTGATGTGGTGTTTTTATTGCAATATCTTTGCAATAAAATATGTATCATTTATACATTCATACTTCAGCTGTTCCTAAAAAATATTGCTTTTATATCACTAATTCAAATGTAAATTTACTTATGATACTTTGAGAATTTGTAGTGTTTGTATTGCTATACAAACATTACTGTACTTCTCTCTGTGTTTGTAGGTTAATCATGAGTGATGAGTCACAAAGTACAGAGGAGGCATGGCAAACCAAGGAGTGCAGTGCGTTCTCTACCAGTCTGA
Source organism: Euprymna scolopes (assembly GCF_053919585.1). Taxonomy (NCBI): domain Eukaryota; kingdom Metazoa; phylum Mollusca; class Cephalopoda; order Sepiida; family Sepiolidae; genus Euprymna; species Euprymna scolopes. Next base: position 55,855,016 of record NC_136487.1, read on the forward strand.
TGATAAAAAGGAAGGAGCCTTGGTGCAAAATCCTCGATTAGAGTCCTGTGGGCTTGTACTGCAGATAATTATAGAGAGGGCTTGTTTGAATGATGGATACTATGCCCAAGTCCAAAGGTGACTACAGAACGGCACATCAGATACAATGTGTGATGAGAGGGTGGTCTGACATCACTCATGTCATTCTAGTGCAACTAACAAAGTTGAAATACAACGTGCAAGAGATCACAATGCACACGCCTGAGCTACAGGACACTACACTGCCAAAAAGCCTGGCATGAAAAGAAAAGGCACAGAAGAAACTGTTCTAGGCTGCTCTATATCTAGTTCTGCATTGCCTTTCACACGATCGCACACATTTCAACTGGATAAGAAAGAGTGGTTCTTCTGTTAACAGGATCATGTCCAATAACTGTACTACATCAGGACTGTGAATGCAGGTAAAAATCTCAAAGAAACTGTTGAAACGCCCCATAATCCTGCACTAAAACTAAGCTGAACACCTGCATGTCACTAGGTGATGTACATGCAATTCATGTCCTATACCACAAAGATTGCTAACCCAAAAATGCGTTACATGCTCTACTAGATACTAACACTAGCAATACTTCTGAAGAACCCTTTCTACAAAATGCGAGTTGGTTTAAGTTGATAAATATTATTGATGTAAAAAACCAAAAAAGCATACCTTGGAATGGATGATATTGCAACGATTTATGTTACTATGCTTGTTTCGGAAGTTTTTGAAAGTCATGTACCTGTATTTAGTAGAAAATGAGCGACAGAAAGGATCCTTACTTATTTGCCGCATCTGAAGTCTGTTAGACCAAACATAAAGAATCCAACTGTCCTCTACTCCGAGATGCATGTGAAGAGGTCATGGTTAATACCTCAATGACAACTGGAAAGAGGAGGAGAACAGCATGAAAACAATCTACAAGGAAACACAGGTGATAAGGAAAAACATTGCAACCGTCAAAGAGCCCAAGGAAATAAATGTCATGCAGGTATCTAGAGACAGTGATGATGTTCCAGCTGAATTATACACCTTAATCCATTAGATAATTGTTGAGCATGCGGAAAAGCTGGAAACTGTAAAAAGAACTAAAGATGTTGACTGAGCAACACTTTCGGTGAGCCAAAATATCATCTATGAGTTCATACCCATTAAACAAGTAAGGTATAAACCAAGCAATGAATCAACATTTTAGTCACCCCATACACGAGGGAACCCTCAGGTTCTGGGGCTGGCACTGACTTTCCACCATGACCCGCAACAAGAAGCTGTTGAATGTTCTCAATGCTCATGGCTATGCTATTTCACATTGTCGTGCCCTTCTCATGGAAACTGTTCTGGCAAATGCTGTTGTAGAATACGCCAGAGCATACTAAGGGCTATATGTACCCCCATTCACGGGGGCGTTGTGTTTTTCGCAGTAGATAACACATACTTTTTAGAAGACACTAATTATGGGAAGGGAACTATCGATGGAAACATCATGGCAGTGTACCAGAAAGTTGATCATTCTAAAGAACCTGTTGCAGAACCTTTGATCATATGTGATGGAAAATATATAAATCACACCCTACCATGTTGACATCATTCACTGTAAAAAGCAAAAATCACAGGCTACCAAGAGGTCAGAATAGTTTACCATCGGCCAGGACATCTCAGGATCCTATCAGCTGACACAGCTTGGATGGGTTGTTGCGTCTGCTTTATCCATAATGAAACCTCAACTTTCAGCAAGATTCCAGGCTGGGCAGGATACAACTCGCTACTGTCTGAAAGCCTTCCCTTGACAAATGTTGGAGCCTTTCCACTACTTCCTGAAATTGCAAACGAGTGGTCAACGCTGCTAACTGTGATCATACAAGCAAATCAGCTGAGAAAGTTTGCAGTTGGGGAAAATCACCCCACACTCATTACCTTTCACATGGCTCTATATGAGAAGGTGGTGCAGTTCCTAGATCCGAGACCTGACTTGAAACAAATGGTTGTTCCTAGACTGGGTGAACTCCATGTAATAATAGTTTTCCTCAGAGTGCTTGGTGCCTCCATGGAGAACTCAGGCATCGATGATGCCTTGGTTGAAGCATGTTTGTATGGTCCTGTCAGGACAATACAAATCCTAAAATACACACACTACAAGCGATCTTTCTATGCCCATATCTACTCATACATAGAACTCGATGAAATGGCTCTGGAGATGTTCTTTAAGAACAACCCACAATGAAAAGATGTGTGCCTGGCGGCAACAGAAGGAGTAAAAGATGCCTGCTTTCAGGGTAAAGTCACGAAGGCTAAATACAAGAAGCACGCAAACAGCACCCTCTAGGAAGCGTTGACTTCTGCTGAGGTAATCACAGCATTTCAAAAATCGAAGGAACAGAACTCCAAGAATGCAATTTTCAAGGCCATGAGGAGGTACCTAGATTGGGTGGAAGCAATTCTGTTCTTTGAAGCAGCTCGGAATGCTGACCTGAAACTCCATCTGCAAGCTTGAGAAGCACTGAGCAAGTTGTTCTTTTCCATGGACTGCATCAAGTATAAGCGACTCTGGCCAAGATACATAGATATGCATAACTTGAGGAGCAATCACATGCAAATGTATATTTGATTGTTCTTCTCGCAGAAGTCCCTGCAGGTCTAAAGACTTAACCTGTACTGGCATATGTCGGTGGAGCAGCCAGTTCAAAAACGATGAAGATTCCCAAGCTGTGATGTATGAAAGTGATGTTGATAATGATGATTATGCATAGACTATGATCAAACATCTCATTATGTTTAAGATGGTTACACAAACATTCAAAGTTTACAGTTAAAGGGTAACACAATAAAAATAACTCTGACTATTGATAACTGTCAGAGCTGTTAAGTCGTTTACCAATATGGTGGATTATGTGTTTCGATGGGGGAAGGTTTACAAAAGATGAAATGATAATTTTGACGATTGACTTCCTTGACACTGAAAGTTTACGTTTACCAATAAAAATCAGTGTTTCAGCTTATTTTGAGGCCGATATATTAGAGAACATACATCTTTCGGCAGCCATTTTCTATCCAATATGGGTGCCATATACACATCTGGGAAATTTTTATAACTACAAACATTGGATCCATGAATCCTGACAATGTAGGTTTAGCAGTTAAAATCAGTGTCCCAGCTTATTTAGAAGTCAAGATATGACACAGCGTACATCTTGCGGCGGCCATTTTAAAATCCAATATGGCTGTCATATACGCATCTGGGCAAATGCAAACATTAATTTTCTGATTCCTGAAACAAAAACCTTTCCAATGTGTATAGATTTGTAAATCTCCAAAAAGTTCCCATCAATGGTAAAAGTGTGCCAGTAGGAACCTGCGTATAAGTGCTTTTTGTGTGTGTGTGTGAAAGAAAAAGTGGCTTATATACATTCGGCAAGAAATTGAAACTCTATTTAACGGTTAAAAACTAAAGAACTACAGCATTATGTAACAGTTTTTATGCATTGCTAACCTCTCTGAATTCGTTTAGAACCGTCGTATATGTTACATTAAATTAAGCATCAAATTCACAAAGAGTTGTGTGTGGATTGGTGTTACTATGCTTAATTGATCAGAGTCAAAATATGATGGCTTACCACAACGCTCATCGTTTTATAAAACTCTCATCAGAGCCACTAAATTTCTAAAACAGCCGAGGTGAGTGCCTCCTGGTGGTTGTTTCTCGGCCCAAATAGTCGCTGATATCTTGAGCTGTTTTATCAGGTGTTCGGTCTGGCTTGAATCGAAGTAAGAAAATTGTGCGAATTTTATTTTTCTTTTGTATTCAATGTTCTGATACTAACATGTTGTTTTAAAACGATGGCAATTAAAACAACGGGCTAAAGCGAGAAACGCACTTTAAAATCATATTAGAAGTAAGGAAATAATCTAACTGGCTAGAGATAACCACGAGATATATTATTGAAATTTAAACATTTGTTCTTTTATATTATGTTTTACGTCGATCAGAGTGATCTAATCGTTATATAATGATCTGCGCATAACAGCTAAATTGACTGACGTTATTTCTACTGAAAGTGTTCAACAATAAAAAACGAGTTTCTTAAATGGGCTTACATAATTCTTTTCTACCATAATTATTAAATACCTAGAGATACTAGTGTTTTATCCTTTCGGAAATCATCAGTTCAGGTGTCACGATTAACACAAATCGATAGATTTGAACGCGGTAACAGAGCCCATCTCCGGCTTCAGTTGCAAGTATCTAATCCATTCGGTTACCGTTATCCGCGAAGGATGTTGTCGAAATCTAAAGATTTATTCATTTAAATCATTTTTAATATCTGTCAGAATGATCTACTACTGGTCGAAAACGTAAGACCACTTGAAATTCTTTAAACCAACGCTTTTATGGGAGAGGTTTTAAACATTTGCCATTTACGGTTACCAATGCTATATAAATAAATAGCTATGAAATAGCTATGAGAAAAACAACTCCATTTCAAACATTTAATTCCGAAATTTACATTTTTATAAAATGAGGCATTTTTCTTCTTGATCCAAATTATAAGAAAAGAGGTGTAAATTGTGTAGCTTAGTTACAGATGCGCTGTCGTAGCGTAAATGTGTCACCATGCCAAAGTAAGCAAGCCTATATACGTTTGGAGTTCGAATTCCAGATTCTTATACGCAATGTTTTTAACAACAAGCGATATCAGGAAAGGTAAATGGCAGTAAAATGGATTTTCCAGTTTAAAAGCAAAGTGAGAACTATGAAAAAATAAAATCCACTGGTGGGACCTCTAAAATTTCTCTTGCATCGAGTACGAGAAAAAACGACTTCTTGTGAAAGACAACGGACTTTTTTCTAGTCTAATCAATGCAGTCACAGATAGTGATTCCATCGTGTAACCATCAGAGGACACTTACGAAAAACATACATGATAGACAAATAGCGTAAACAAATTCTTTCTCTGCCTTCACGTCACCGATTGACCGCAAAAGGTTTGATCGTGAATATCAAACATAGAAGTTTGAGATGTGAAAGAAAGAAATGTTTTCTGATGAATAAAAAAAAAAACTATCGAGATTGTTCCGAAGGTTTTCAACGATATTGTCATTACAAAACATGCCTTCAGCTATATTTCTCCACACCCCATAGTAGTTTAGGTTTCTCATGGTACGTGTCCTTTGCCTTACAGAGCGTCGATTGAGCTTCAGATAATGAAGGGTCGTCAGACAACTTCTAGTTATGTTAGCATGTGACAAAAAGCAACTTTGATAACGAACGGCAATCATTTGTGATGGGATGGATAGTTAGTCCAACAAGATAATGGTGCAGGGCGGGTCTTGGCATTCTGCAATGCTCACCAGATAAACCCCAATTGAAAATGTTTTGGGATAGATGAAAAAATACATTTATCGAAATGGAAAACAATATTAAAGAAAAATGAATTTGTGAAGCCATCTATAGAAGCTGGAGCAACATCCACGGCAGCTTTATAAAAACGCCTAGCATGTTTCAGAGAATAATTGAACTCCTACAAATCAGTGGAGCGGAAATTATTATTAAATGTAGTAGTCCCAACTTGTTCATACATTATTCGTAAAATATCGAAGATTTTATACACCTGGTTTTATAACGTAAATCAAGGGTGAAATGTCCCATTGTAAAAAATGTAAATTTCTGAATTAAATGTTTAAAACGTTGCTTTTTTACATACACTTTTAAGTTGTAGCATTAATAACTTGAAGTAGGACCTGGTAAATTCATCTTAAAAATATTTTTAAAGATCTATAAGTGCTCTTAAATTTTTGGCCCTGGTTACGTATATATATATATATATATATATATATATATATATATATATATATATATATATATATATATATAGCTTAAGTAAAAGGAAAATTCCATAAAAGGAGACTTAACCGGATAATGTCAAGCTCAACAATTGAGACCTATTCAACCATAAAGACCCCCTATTCAACCATAATACATATACCAATTACTATTTATACTATGCTAAAGACAATTTATATTCTTATATATCATACTATATATAATAAGCTTCTCCTTATTTACTTAGAATCTATTAAAGCTTCCCCCAGCACTCTATAACTCCTCTTATGCTTTTCATCCCTAACGAACCTTACGCTAGACGCCGCATCTCCCACATGCTACCTAGCACCTTCTCTGCTCTTCTGATGAGAAGCGTTATGCTTCGAAATGCCCTGGCATAAAGAGTCCCGTCTATTCTCAAAATGTTGTCCTGTATTCCACTATTAAATAAATGATCCACTCTATATCTACTTATATATAGTTTTGTGCTTTCATTTCATACTCTTGTCTTATATATATATATATATATATATATATATATATATATATATATATATATATATAGTAATATGAGCCAAATGTGAAAGATAAGAAAAATATAATAAAAAATTCCAAACCGAAAGAGAAGAGTTGTATATAATTCTAGAAACAACCTTATCTATATTAAGAATAAGCTCAGTATCAGTGCGAGAGCATTTTATAAGTTGAAAACAAGGTAAAAAATATACTTATTCCATTGAGTTACAAACGAATACTTTCTCCTTGGAGTAAAAAAGTTAGAAAAATGTAAGTATATAATAAATTCCCCCTCTTTATCTGTGCCTAAATCAAAACGTGGATTCCATGAACAAAGCTTCTTTCTTAGAACAGCACGAATGTGGAACTCTGTTTCGTCTGCGCGCTTCCCACCTGACTACAACTTGGGTATCGTCAAGTCCAACGTTTACAAATTCCTAATGAACAACCCCCTTAAGTAAACACTTCATCAAATCTCCGCACTAACGTACTGTACTTGCAATAACCCTTATCCGTGAGTGGCTCCCGGGCCTTGATAAGTGATCACGACCGTGTAAAAAAATAGTACCTATTTTTGCTGCCTAGCGCAATTATATGATATTATTTTTTAGGTTATATAAAGCGTAGTGAAAAATTCTTCTCTACTCCATGTAATTCCTATAGTACACGCATCAATTTGCGTGATTGTAAAACAGCTCTTTCCCACTTTGAACATATCCAGATTCTCTCCCGTTTCCTTTTAAATTTCACTTGTACACATTTTTTTTCTGTTTTAGCATTGCCCAATGAGAAAATGTTGTCAAGGATTCCGTTTCAAATTAAGTTTTTTACTGTTTAACTCTTTTCCGTTTGAACGCTATCTTAAAAAATAGGCTTCAGTTGCCTCTCTACACAAGAACTATTGATTCCATAGATAGGATTTTAGTCCCGCATTCCACTTCTTTGATTTCTCTACGCGGACTGTTTATTTTTGTAAAAAGAGATTCCAAGAGATATCTTATGAAAGTCTTTTCAGAGTCACTACTCGCCCACGCATCGCTAACTTTTGACATCACTAGATATTTACAACCTTGTATATCGAATTTTGCTTAGTATCCCCTTTCATTTTGTCTCTTTACTTTTACTTTTCTTTCAACTTTTCTCTCGACTGTTTTCAAAAATTATGTTAACCAGCAAAAATAGATTCTCATCTTTTGCTAAGATTTTTTCATCTGAGGAGACTAGGCTTCTTTCGAAACTTCATGGAATAAGGAACTTTTAATCAATATTTCGTATTTCTTGTTTCGAATTAAATATTGTAAATAGTATTCTATAGTACCTTGACCATATCTACTTATCTATACTCCTATAAATTTGACTTTTTTTTTCTGTATTGATATGTATATTAAAAAAACACTTCTTTGTATATTTTTAAAAAGAAAACACAACTTCCTATATATGGGGGTAGAATTGTATTCATCTGCAAAACATCTAGCTCACTTGCATTTTCTTTTTAACATTTATTTTAATTAATTCCTTATTAGGTTATTTCGGTACTCTTCAGTAAACTATTACATGATTTATAATTGCACACTATTTGCGTAAATGTTATAGTCAACACACATTTCTTTGTATAAATATTTGGTTGAACAATTCTGTCTACCAAGCTTCAGTTTTTGAACTGCAGACATAAAAAAATTAATATGTCCGGTATTGAAACCCATGCGAAACTTATATTTGTGTTCCGGGGAAAATCGATACAAAAGTGTGAAAATTAAAAAAAAACATCCGACATGAATGCTGAACGGCGGATTACAAATATGTATGTATAAGGTAATAGATATTCTTTCATGTTTTAATTTTAAGCTTTGCAGCAAACATTATATCTACGGCGTTAACGTCAAAGGAAAAGTAAATGGTAAGCTAACCATTTTGTTTTCGATCGTTGGCAGTGGGCACAAATCATTTTTAAAACATTACTTTATATTGGGCTTAAAGAAATATAAAAATACGAAATCAGCAGTAATCAAAATATCGCATCTAAGCGTATTTTACTAAATACTGAAATAACAAATTGAAAAGCTGAAATTTTGGCAATGTTACACCGGCCTTCCTTGAACAGAGGGATTTACACCGATTTTCACTATAAAAATCGCTAGTAACTCCAACACCGGTAAGAGAGATGCGACTGCACTTCAACTTCTAACCGAGTACCAAGAAGATATATACGCTTTCCTGTCTTTGTACAATATTGTTAATAGACTTGTTCCTTAAGCGAACCTCGACTTGATTGTTCTTATTTTCACTGTTGCTCCACGAATTGAAGGAATTGAAACGACCATCGCTGCAGAGAATCACCAAAAGTGATTGAAATAAAAATTCGTAAAATCTTATCTGCAGAACATCTTCGTAATTGCAACAGATATTTGGATACGCAAGGCTTAACAGCGAATTAATTACTACAATAGTAATTTGGCGACTGGGAAAAAATTGCTAACAAAATCTACAGCGAAAAACGCGAATGTTGTCAATTACTTAATAATTGAGCACACTTACCAAGAGTTTTAGAAAAGGAAAAAGGTTCATTTTGTTTCTTCCCCAGAAGCCATTTTTCCTACGGTAAGAATTTTATTCTGCAAAGCTAAATGTCCAAAACCAACTAGCAAATACGATGTAAGCGTATCGTTATTTCAACAGCATCTGGGATTAAAAAAAAAAACACGCTTTATTTTGTCAAGAGAAAAAGAGACAGACCCTGAAAAATAAATATTCGCGAACGTCATTCGTGCTTAGCAAACACAGAAAAATAAAGTCATTTTTTGCAAAAGGCAAAAAAAAAAAATCACCATACGAACTCATCGGATATTTAAAGCGATGGATTTTATTTTTGCTACCAAAAATAGCATGCAAATACGAAAATGTTAAACAAATGTTATTTCGCTGGATTGTTTCTAGTAAAACTAGAAATGTAGCGTTCAACAAATTAAGTTACAAAAGGACTGCTAAACTGTTCTTCAAATAAAATAATTTGGAAAGAAAACTTGGTTGATTTTTTTTTCTAATTCCGAGGAGGACATCCTGAACACAGTTTTTGTTTCATTTCAGGTGTCTATACCAGAGACAGCTCCGGAGAACATAATATCAAACAAAAAACGGACATCAACATATTTTATAAAGGTGAACCCAAAACAAAAATGTTATTATTCCCAGACGGGATATTTTCAAAGGAAGGGGGTTATACTGGCCTTTCTTGAACAGAGGAATTTACACCGATTAGCACTATAAATAGCGCTAGTAATTCGAGCACTGGTGAGAGATGCGACTGCACTTTAACTGCTAGCCGAGTGCCCAGCAGATATGCACGCTTTCCTATCTTTGTACATTATAATCCTTATTGTTCTTATTTTCACTGTTGTTCTATGACACAGCAGACACCTCGTAGTCGCTATCATACATAGTAACATATTAAAATTTGCTAACCGTATACACATAAGTACAAGCTAGGGATGCACACCTTTAAGGGTAAAACATGATTTTTCAATTCGCTGCATCCGTTCGAAAGTTTGGTTGATATATAGGCCCACACGTAAATAAAACACATGTAGAATGTTATTAATAGTATATATAGCACACTTACTACAAATACTATTAATTACAATAAAGGAAGACGAAGAAGGAGAACGAGTAAAATGAGTATAAGTAACGGTTGTATTTATTAATATATATATATATATATATATATATATTCTGTTTCTTATCTGTAAACGAAAATAAACTGATAATATTCCTATTCGCAACGCCCTTCTAGTGCTAGAGAAGGGTGGTTTCATTTATTGTTCTGAACTCGCACTATAAGAAATATATTAAATTGGTCAAGTGGTAGCACGTTCGGAAGTTATAATTAGGGGTGGTTATAACAGTTATAGCTTCAGATGTACAGAGGTGGCAAGACCTAGATACTGGAGTGTAAGACTTAACTTTTTTAGGATGGTCCATTTAATTGAAAAGTGGGTATTCGCAGAATTAAGCCTTTTAACCAGTGTAGTTAGAGAAGTTCCCTGGTTATTATTTGAATTTTGGTTATTGAAAGACGAAGTGGGGTTTGAAATTCATTTCTTTATTTAAGTTGAAGTAGCACCTATATATGTATGTCTTTTATTAATAGCTCGGGGTAGGACAGTGATTGTAGCAGGATTGGTTTGGAGGGGATAATTAGTGTTGTCAGTGTTAGGATGGCTGCTATGAAAATATTATTATTATTATTATTATTATTATTATTATTATTATTATTATAGCTGGGTGTATGATAAAAAATAGAGGGGCTGGTTGATTCGCTTGTTGAATTAATAATTATATCAGAGGGAGGGTCGGAGGAAGGAGAATTTGGTGGCAAAATGTTATTGTCTATTATGGGAGAATTGCGTGGGAGATCTGTAATTGTGCATGAATATATCACATCTTTATGGATGCAATCATTATTGAGTGGGCAAGGATGTTTATTAATACAGTGGCAGTTGCTTTTTGGTTGGATTGGGAAAGGGACTTTTTCGCCTGATTTAATTTTTTTTGTTATTAGATGCTAAGATTCTTTGTGCTAAATTAGGCATAGTAGAATAAGAAATTCTTATTGAGTTTTTTATTAAAAATTGAACTATATCTGTGTGGGTATTTGAAGGGTTTTCTACAATATTGAAGAATTCTTTAGGTATATTAGTTTTAACATTTACGCTAAATGGAGGATTAAACCAAATATTTTCTTTCTCCTAGTGCGACAGGGTGGGTTGGAAGTATTACGATTAGCATGTTGGTTCGGATTATATTTGTGGAGTGGATCATTCCTATTGATAGCAGAAGACCTTGTTATTTGAACTAGTTTATTGCGAGTCATATTGAGTGTGATTACAGATTTATATATATATATATATATATATGTATATATAACTACTTCATTTACTCACACAAATTTAATATACGAAAGTATAGGTTTATGCGTAAACTTTAAATAGTTTCAAAAGTGCTCAATACGTAGGTAGAGCTAGGTAGTAACGACAATAACAATAGAAAACTAACAAATAAATAAATTAAATAAACATGAATATACATAAACGATCACACATATATGTATATATATATATGTATATATGTGTGCATGTGTGTGTACACATAGTTATATTCATATATATATATAAAAATACACATAGGTATATTCATGTATATATATAAAAAGGAGGGAAAGATCTACCTTAAACCACTAACCTAGTTCTTAAACAGATCCTTTGTTCGATAAAATGCATGCCTATTGGCTGATAGGAGGGGGCGCGGTGGATACTAGAAAGCTGATTGGCTAACTAGAAATCCTCAACATATATAAAAACAAGAAGCAACCACAAAATTCGCGCATAAGCCTGACGAATCCTACAGTGGATGAAACGCAGAATATTCAGTGTTGCTTAATCGCCATATATATTTTATAAATTACTATATATAGATATGTATATATATATATATATATATATATATATATATATATATATATATATATATATATATTTCGTAACAATGGTAATTAGTACACAAAACCTCTAAGGTCTGATGAGGCTTCTGGATCGTAAATATGGTCCGGCAACCGAAACATATGTAAATGAACAGATAAAACGGTAATAGTAAATAAAACACACACACACACACACACACACACACACACACACACACATATATATATATATATATATTTATATATAATCAATTTCTAATTTCACTTAATTTTATTTACTTTAGTTTACTAATTTACTGCATTTTATTTTACCACCCTCTATTTTAGACGCCACTTTATCAATTTCTATTCTCATTTGCTGACGTTATCTGTCACGTTATTTTATCCCTATTTAACCGTCTCAAATTTTCAAAACTCCCTGCGTAATCTCGTTTCGTTTTATAATTTTTTTATGTGTTTGTGTTCGTTACAACTCTACTTTCAACCGAGTCGTTGTTTGTTTCGTTCACCATAATATTTTCTTCTACCTCTTCTTTTACACACGTCCGTTCGCTTTAGTGACTAAAAATCGTCTGTCCTCCTACTTTCCTTTCCTCGTTATTTATGGAACCAGGGTACGAGATTCTCCGAGATTTCCCGAGATTCCACGAGACTGTTTTCCACATAAACGCATGCGGTCGCCATCTTGATTCTCAATTTGTGTTCTGCAGTCACAAACGCGCAGCCGCTTTTACGGTAAGCCACTTCTCTCTCCACACTCCCCCCTGATCTCATGATCACAGAGACGGCAGGGGGTTGCGATCGCTGCCGTCGGGTGCTTCTGCGAAGGGGGAGAGTGCTGCGCTCGTCTTCGTGTGCGCTCTCCTCCACCGCCTGATGATCGGGGAAGGCTTCATTTCCGTGGAGGCTACTGATATCAGAATCACTGCTTGATAGGGATGGTGCAAAGCAAAGCAATGGCCCACTTGTCTCAGAGTCACAGTCACTCTCATCGTCCACTGGAGGTGGTACATATGTCGCCGGCCGTAGGTCCCTAACATGACGGGGTACGCCATCAACCTGGACACACTGCTGACTCACCACACCGGTCACTGTGCCCCGTTTATACTTGTCAGTACATCGGTTTCCTGGCGGCTTCACCCAGACATCATCCCCTTTGGCATATCGATTCCGTTCTATCTCAGTGGCCACAGTTGTATCGGGGTGGATTCCTTTTTCTCGGACACGGTACTGAGAGATTACGTTTGCAGGCACCGTTCCTGGATAGACGCCATCCTTCGGCATGATATTATACCAGTACAAAGCTTCTGCGATGGTGCACTGCTTCCTGGCTGCAATTGTTTTGATGCTGCGATGGCTTCTCTCAGCTATACCATTGCCAGAAGGCACATAAGCGCATCTAAGCCGCAGCCGCACACCCCATTCTTGTAATAACTGCCTCATCTAATGGCTGCAAAAGGCTGGGTCGTTGTCCTTCAGCACTTCATCGGGTGCACTATTTCACCGAACACGGATAACAGCTGGCGAATAATGCTGCAAGAAGCCTGGCGCTCTAGGAGTCTCCAGACCGCGAAACGTTTAGGCCCATAATCGATGAGCGTAAGGAAGTGGTTGCCACCGTAGTGTGTGATGTCCATGCCCACTCTCTGCCACTTACCACTCACTTCCAACTCCCCTTTCTTCCATCGTGCTGGAGCTGGGTCGATGGATTGGCAGGCCTCGCAACTTTCCTCCACTCTCCGGATTTCTTTTTTTTTCTACTCCTGGATCAATCATCTTGACAAAGTATAGTGTCTGCTTGATGCCAGGATATCCACACTGTCGTTGAATGTCCATGATGCGCGCTGCATCCACATTACACACAACTGCTGCACATGCGTTTTGCAGATTATCAGAATCTCTTCGAGCACCAGCCAGAAGCCATCGTTGAGGGACTCTTGTCAGAGCATCTGCTCTGTTGAGCGCAGTCCTGATCAACACTACGTCGACGGTCAGGTCGTACTCTGTGATGGTGTGGACCAAGGTGGCAAGCCGTCTTCGAAAACATATCACTCGATGCTCGTGTCGTCAGCCGTGTTCTTCCACTTAAAGCATCTGTTATCCACCGATGAGTGCATGCCGAGTCAGTCATGATATGTAGAACCTTTGCTTGCCATTGAAGGGCCAAGTTAACGCCCTTCAATGTGGCATCATGATCGGCCAGGGGTATGCGCCTCGAATCATTCTCTGGCCGAAGCCAACATCATCTTCAATAATGGAATCATAAACTGCAAGGGAAACTCCAAGGGCCAGTGAACTAGCATCCACCCAAACCGTGAACTCATTCCCGCTGACGCACCACTTTCCCTGAACGGGGTCATCACTGGTCACCCTGGACACAGTCTCTGTCAGCATGCTGCTTAGGGTGACATCGTGTACTGCATCGTCCCAACCAGACGACACGGCTGTTGCACGTCTTTTTATGGCCGCCACAGCCACCCTGAGCCAACCGCACACAGCGAAATTACCTACCATATATCCACAAAGCGAAAACATTGTTCCTCGAGTGATGTTTGATGGGACCTTGAGGATGTGACTTCCTCTTCTCCAGCAACGCCCCTCCTTGCTATTGCGCACGTGCAGTCCGAGAACTTTGGCTCCATCGCACAGACGCTCTGGTTCCTTACATTTCAGTCCAAAGCTCTCAAAGTGGCTTCTAACCGATTGCGTTGACATGAGGCTCTCATTGACGAATATATAATCGATGTATGAGGATGTTGCCCGTTGCACTGGCTCATCTTGCTGCCGTATTGCATGCATGACGCTGTCATAATGCCTGATGCCACATTTAGACCGAACCCTATTCTGGTTAGACAATATCCTCCAATTTCCACAGTCTTAAATGACCACAATTTACTCTCAATGCATATTTGCAGATAGCCTGCGTAGGTCCAGAGTTGCCACGTTCGATCCCTGCTGTCGTCACTCCCTTAATTTGAGTGCACACACATTAGCCCTTGCTGTATATGTGTCGACATGCTCATTGAGCTCACGGTAGTCTAGGACGGGGCTGACCTTTTGTTTGGTTTCTTGTACGACGGCCATCAAAGGAATCAGCCCTCGCGGGGGACAAGCTCATCCTCTGTGTATGGAAGAAGCCAGCCATTGTCAATCCACGTCTGCAGTTCTTCTTCATACTGTTCCCTTAGCCACATGGGTGGGGATATTCCGATAACCGGTTCCGCATGGATATTGGTGGCTGATTGTTTGACCACTTCCAAGACGCCGTCCATGCATTGGTGTTTCTCTCATACTCTGCACGAAAGCCAGGCTCGTCGAGAGTTATGGCCGCACAAACGTGTTCTTCACATCGGGAGAACTGTACCTTACCGGTTCTGTCCACAGTAATTCCACCCAGTTTTGTAATCAAGTCCATACCCAGGAGTAGGCCGTACCGGAGTAGCTCTCCCTCAACAACCAGGGCTCGCACGGCTACTGCAGGCCCCTCGTTGATGCTTGCGCGGATAATGCTCACCCCACAAGAGGCTAGTGAACCTCCGCCTACAGTTAGTACCGGAATTCTCTCTGCTTTCCAAGTGGCACAGCATATCTTGCTCACGAGAGTCTGGGTGCGCCCAGTGTCCACAAACGCGAGGCGCTCGCTTCCATTAATGTGTATGCTTTACAGTGGGTAGCGCGCTGCACAATGACGATATGGGGAGAAGACTGGCGCTGTAGCTTCTTCCCCTTGCCCGTTTCCCGGACAGGTGCGTGCCAGATGTCCGCATTTTTTGCACTTGTAGCACTGCGGTCCGTCAAGTTTCCGAGTTGGTTGATGTGACTAAAGACAATCACGCGCCAAATGGTTGAGCCCTCCACACTTATAGCAGGTTGTACCAGCGCCGAGGTCCTGCACTCCAAACTGTGATGATTGTACAGCTGCCGCTTGGTCTATAGTGTTAGGCCTTTTCTTTAGTATTTCTCGTGCCCGCGCCAATACTTTCGATATGTCCATCTCGCCCACTTAGGTTGAGGCACGGAGCAGATCTTCCACACTCTTAGGTAATCCTGCAACAAAGGCGCACACCAAAACTTTGTCTGACATCCCTCCAAAAATGACCGATAGCTTTTTTAGTTCAGCCAGATACACATCTACCGTTTCCGCGGGATGTAATTTTCGGGCCATGAATCCCTTCCATGCAGTAATTCGATCCAACGCAAATGTTGTAAAAAGGGCGCGCTTGATGCAGGCGAAATCTGTTGTCTTCTCATCAGCCCACTGCTGGTACACTGCATATGCTCCCCCAGTCAGGCGCATTGGGACCACGCATATAATACGCTTCACCCCACTGAGCTGACATATTAATTCTGCGTTTTCCACCCATTCCTGCACTGAATGATCAGTTCTACTGCCATCAATCCGGTGAATTAGCTTTGGATCAAACCTGACGTCATGCCGGAATAGCTTGTGTTCGTTACAACTCTACTTTCAACCGAGTCGTTTTTTTTTTTCGTTCACCACACTCTTTTCTTCTACCTCTTCTTTTACACACGCCCGTTCGCTTTAGTGACTAAAACTCGTCTGTCTTCCCGCTTTCCTTTTCTCGTTATTTATGGAACCAGGCTACGAGATTCTCCAAGATTCTCCGAGATTCCACGAGACTGTTTTCCACATAAAAGCGTGCGGGCGCCATCTTGATTCTCAATGTGTGCTCTGCAGTCACAAACGCGCAGTTGCTTTAACGGTAAGCCACGTCTTTCTCCACAGTGGTTTATCAACCACGGTTATAATTCTAGTTGGAATCTTTTTCTACGATACTTTAGCCCAATTAATTTTCTCACCTCATTTTATCGGTTTATACATTGTATTATTTTATTTTTAAGCGCAATTTTTAAAATCACTACGCTAGCTTAGCCCAATTATTCAGTGTAATTGTCTCTAATCATTAGATGTATATATATATATATATATATATATATATATATACACATATATATATATGTATATAATAAAATATATTGCATATACGACTGCGTGTTTAAATAAACTAAATTGATGCTACATGCCCTGCTCATCATTATACCTTAGGCTCAATTAAAGTGAATTCGTCTGTTACATTCCTGCATTTATTTGCCTTCTATAAATATACGTCTCGTTCATATACACACTAACAATCATTGATTCAAATATTTTAAACTCAGACATGCACAATCATACACCCATACACACCCACACACGCTCATGTATGCGCGTGTGTGGGTGTGTATGTGTGTATGATTATGCATGTCTGAGTTTAAAGTGACTAAATATATATAATGTAATAAATAGAATGTAGAACAATGCAAAGGTTATGGAAAGACAAAAACTGAAGCAGATAAAGAATAGTTTTATTAATACAAGTACACATACATGTGTAAGTATTTATATATTTCATACACATATTTTATTTGTACCTAGATTACTGTGGCGGCTGGTCTGATAGAATATCCGTGCTCTATAATATTGCGAGACAGATCTCTCCATCAGATGTCTGTCTTGTTTTGGTTCAAACGCGCTTCTGTAAACAGTTAGTCTCGTCATTTAGTATTTTAGTTTATTTTAATATGATTAGATTTCTTTTTAGTAGGGGGGTTTCGTAAAGTCAGCATTCTTTATAAATGACTTGTATTTTAAACATAATTATTGTTTATTCATTTATTTGTAAGTTTTTATTTTCTGCGTTCTAGTTGAGGACGGGTAAAAATTAGAATTTTAATTTAAGGTAATTAATACAGGGAGACTACTAAGTGACGGTAATTTTGTTATCTTTATATAGGACGAGTTTTAATTTAATACATATATTTCTTAAAATGATATGTATTTTATATATATATATATATATACATATATAATTTAAAGGAGATTAGAATAATAGTCTAAAGAGCTAAGTGTATTCTAATGTAACAATGAAATTACTAGTTTAATTAAAATACAGGAAATGCTCGTTGTAATTTAGATATATAATAAGCTCGATAGTTAAATGTTCTAGAGCTAATTCAATATTAAGTAAAGTGATTTTCAATTTAAAAATTTAAAAAATAATATAATATGGCAATATCTTCCCGTATACGAGTTAAGAAAAATAATCCAGAGACAAAAAAAGATAAAACCAAACTACAAATATTAGATAATAATACAAATAAACAGCAAACTAAACCCCGTAAACGTAAGAATAGACACAAGGAGATCCTATAGTTCAACCCCCCGTATTCCAAAAACCTAGAAAAAAACATAGCCAGAGAATTTTTTAAAATATTAGATAAGAACTTTAAAGCCCCCCATAGATATAATAAAATTTTCAATAAGAGCACAATTAAAGTCTCTTACTCTACTATGCCTAACCTTCATCAGAAAATAATTAGCTCTAATAATAAGAAAATTAATAAACTACAAAATACAACTATACAAAATACATCGGACTGTAACTGTAGAAGAAAAAATAAATGTCCCCTACAAGGCTCATTTAAAATTTAAAATGTTATCTATAGCTGCACAGTATCAAAAACTCCAAATCTACAAGAACCTATTAACAGCCATAACTCAACTACCAGATTAAATAATAACACAAACTTAAATCAATCTACCGATCAATTACTAATCAACCCACCACATAATAACCTAACGGAAAATAATCACAATAATCAAGAGGTAATATATATTGGTTCCACATCTGGCCCAATAAAACATAGAATTTCAACGCACAAACATTCTTTTAAAAATAACTCTCTATCAAACCAAACTACTCTATCCAACTATATTTGTCAACTAAAAAATAGCAATATTTTTTTCAACTTAAAATGGCAAATAATTGAGACTTGCAAATCATATAACCCAGGAGATAAATTTTGTGCACTATCTACAAAAGAAACCCTAAAAATTTTAAAATATGAAGATATAAAAAATACAACAAAACTAGTAAATTCAAGACATGAGCTTCTGACATGTAATCATAAAAGTTGGTTTAAATTTAATAAATATAACCCACCTTAAATCATTAAAAATTACTCATTAGTAAAAATAGATTACAATTTTTTTAAATAAATTAAGTTAGACCAATTACCTCCCTAAGACCTGTAAATCAAATAATAAATAAAGTCAATAACACATGACAATTATCTCCCCTTAAAAAACTTGCAAAATAAATATTCTCTCTATACATATTAACTGTAGCGTCTTTAAATCAAAATACGCTAACGGAAACAATTTACTGCACGAGCGTCACCCTTTTAAAATTCATCATTCAATAAAATAAAAAGCTATAGCAAAC
Source organism: Euprymna scolopes (assembly GCF_053919585.1). Taxonomy (NCBI): domain Eukaryota; kingdom Metazoa; phylum Mollusca; class Cephalopoda; order Sepiida; family Sepiolidae; genus Euprymna; species Euprymna scolopes. The sequence goes on from NC_136487.1 coordinate 55,874,125, forward strand.
ATCTAAATGACTACTTTAAACACAGTTCCTGATTTAAAAAAAAAACAAACTAAAAGGTAACTATCTCTATATATTTTTAAATCAAATTTATTATGTAAATTCAAAAAATATATATTTTTCTACTCATTTCTATATATAAGCTATATTAATTTTCTTATAAATTTTAAATCCAAACCTTTTATTTCAATTTTTTTCAGATTCATCTGCCTTACTTTTAATGCTAGGTTTATTTATGGTGTATTTTAAATTCAATAAAAAATCCTCCTAAATTTGCTGATGAGGAGACCGTGCTTACCAAAAAAACTATATATAATTGTTCTACATAACTTCATGTATACCACAAATAAAAAGCACGGATTTCTGAAACGATCGTACAGATAATTGACTTTGTTGTTGTTCCTTCTTATGAAACTGATTTTTAATTTAATTAAAATTTGATTTTTAAATTAATTTTTTTTTTAATTTTTAAATTGAAAATCACTTTACTTAATATATATAAATATATATATATATATATATATATATATATATATATATATATGAGTATGTGTGTATTAACAAGTTTACACCTTCCATAAAAACAATGTTATGTTTTTCGGCATACGAAGGTGTGAGTCACTGAGAAAGATATTATTAAAAAATAAAGTGAAACATCTATGCAATAAGATTATCTTTAGTGCTGGAAGACGTACAGTTCTCGAGTTGAAGTCCATATAAAAATAATATTTGTTATAATATACTGCTACTAATAATAATAAGATGAATTATTATGATTATTATTTTATTATAATTATTAATATTACTAATACTGTTATTATGTTGTTGATAATATATGTTCATTATTATTATCATCACATTCTTTTTTATGATAAATAATTATATTTGTTTTAACTAAATTGGGTGTAACGACTATTCGGGTTTTGCTGATAGTAAATTAGGTATTGTCCGGTTATTATTTCTTTGAGTGTAGCTATGAGTACTAAAGCCAGCAAACACCTGGCATATTTTTTAACAGTTTATTATAAACATTCGCAATATATTTTTGTTTATTTAATTAGATAAACATTATAAGCCATTTTACATAAAAATATGCAATTTTAAGATATAAATTGGTCTTACAAAATATATATTATAAAATATGTTTCAACAAATTGATCAGCATGAATAGATTTATTCCTCACGACAAAATTGAACAACAATATAATATCATAAATATGCTGTTACCCCCACTGGAAGATAGGATGTTTACTGAATTCGAATGAAGAATGTTATAGTTGACAAATCGAAGTTCGTTTTTCCAACAATAGAAATGAATGCAACTGAAACTTCTTTGGTTTAATATATCAAAGAATTGGTTGTTGTTAAGCTGATTCTGCGGATAATGCGTATCAAACATATTCATGTCAGATTCGTTTAATTATTATTTAAAATATATCACGTCTTTTAACTTTTAAGTAGTTCTATATAGAGTGCCATGCTTGGGAAATGAAGGACATCTATCATTAGTTATACAGTACCCCCGGGATGCGGTGGTTCTAGGATATGTTTTATTAACATTACGATATGGAATACGGTGTTTTCCGGTATCTGGTTACGGTATTTAACCCTCCTTATTGTGTTTTTATAATATTATTTGATTACATATATGTGTTATACATATAGAACTGTATATTATTTTTCAAATTTTTAATGCCGTATACCGGGTTTCACCAAAATATGTTTAGATTAATATTGATGTAATTCTGATTTTAGTATATATCAGATCGTGTTTGCTTTTGTAATGACCGTCTTATAAGAAAAAAAATCAACGATTGTAAAACTTACAAAATGAAAATTATACTTGGAATAAGAATTATAGTGTTTGTTTTATTGCGAGCTAGCAGAACCTGTGTACCGACATTACCCGATGAAAGTATAGCCCCAAGCCAGTACAGATCAGGTAAAAGACACTCTCGAAAAATATAAACTTATGATTATCTAGTGCATAATCGTATGTGAGTCACGTAAATAAGTGAATATAAACAACTAAAATATATACTTACAGAAATACTGTTTCCAATGAAAGCTAATGTGTGCGTGTATTGTACTGTTCCGAAATGAAATCGTCTGTCTCCAATTTTAGTCCACTGTCAGCAAGTTACTATTAGGACTCTTATCGTCGGTAAATGGCGGACAGTGTTTAGTTACGGTGGTTACTGTGCCTTAATGACAGGTACACACCTGCAGCCATGGTCGTTAAATGTTTTTAATAGAATATATATTTTTTCAAGTTGCTTTCTATTTAAGTTATAGTTGGGACCCTAACAATGGATATGGTGGCCCTAACAGGTACTACCACTCCGGGTCGGATGGACTTCGGAGCAATGGATAGGATGGCTCCACACTCCGCAAAGCTCGCAAGCTAGGGCCTCACCAGTTGATTTAGTTTAAATCATATCCAGGACCGAAAAAAGCTGTAATCTGAAAAATATCGAAAGCATGCTGAGATCTTATTTTATTTAGTTTCATGTTTTGTATGTCGGCGGGAATTTTTACATGCAACCGGAAAATAGATGCTGGTCAGTCAAAATCAAGTATCTACATTCCAACTATTAAAACGTAGTAAAATAGCTAGTGTAAAAAGATACGTAATTATAAACAAATACTTTTATACTGTCTACTTAATAAGCTAATAGATGTATGTTTATCTTGGTCGTAAAACAGAATGAAAGTCTGTGTCCTACTGTAAACGTTCAGTTTATTTTTGTTTTTTTAACTTAAGGCCGTAAGGATAGTAGTCATATTAGTTTCTCAGGAAATAATTCTCAAAGTGTTCAGAAAAGCAATATGCTAATCCGTTAAACGAGTCTAAGCAACCAATTATGTGCGAAAATTCGAGAGCGTTATTTTTCTATAGGAATAAGAATTAGATGAGGGTTAACAAAACGGAATATTTAAAGGAAATCATCATGGACGCGTGTATATATATATATATATATATATATATATATATATATATATATATATATATATACTAGCCTAGACTACCCGTGACCCGTTGGGTCAGTATTTTATATTAGCTATGAATGCATGTATCAGCTGGGCACTTGTTCTACAAAGCATGCAAAATAATTTTACAGCTTTGTTTAACAACTTATGAAGAATTAAAAACCTTAAATTTGTTACAATAAATAGATTTTATATGTGTAAAAAATATGACCGAATAGATTCAAGTATTTGCTGTTTAAAAAAAAACAACAAAAGAAAACAGTATTTAATGTAATAAGAGCATGTGCATTTAACGATCCGGATTTCCGTTCGGCGTGTGTAGATAAAATACAGGAGTATGCAAAACTATGTTAAGGTTAATCAGCTACTGGAAAATTGGCAATAAGAATGTAAGTAGACGACTTTAAAAAAATTGAAAGAAAAAAAGAAGAAGATTTTAATCACACCCTCTAGTTATAAAGGGTGCATTAGTTCCAGTGTTATCCAGAGTGTTAGGGAGATAACTCTGTCCAATTGTCTATTTTTTGCGAGTAAATTAAGCAAATTGATCAATGAAATGGTTTTGATTGTTGTTTACATAAAAAATATGATTTTCTAATAGTTTCTTGATAAGATTGAATAGTATGTTTCAAAAATAAAGAATTGTAAAAAGTATTGATGATAAAAACGTGTGTTTGTGCAGTTATTATACCGATTTGGGACGCCAGAAACGTAATATGGTGTCGTATTTTAATAAACGTTTTATGGGGAAAACGTTTGTTTGTATTCGTAACGGAAAATATAAAATAATGTTTTCGGATGTATTTATTTATGTTAAGAGTGGAGATAAAAAAGGCTCTTTGTGCATGTATTTCTCGTTACAGAGTAACGCTTTATAATTACACATTAAAGTACAGCTTTTTAGTGTGTTAATCAAATGCAATAGGGTGGTTGGTACAGTATTAAAACAAATGTGTTTCTTAAAGATAATTTAATTCCAAAATTAAATCCATCAGAATACATATCTGTTTCATTTGTAATGACGGTCATTTTACTTTTAATTTTTTTTCTTTGATTCATTCAAATTTTCAATTATTTCGTGATCCTTTACAATTTGTAATTTAGAAGTCTTTAAACTGTCGAATAGAAAGCCATTTGAATTAGCCTTCGTACAATATTCGGCAACTACTCATGTATTGAAGTTTTTCAGGCTATTTACATCCAATAGAATTTGTAAAAACAGGTTACATTAACAAAATTATAGTTTTATAACAATTTGGCCCAGTTAATCATTTAATGATCAGACGATAGCATAATTTAAAGTTTAAAATCTTGTTTAAAAAAAAATTGAAAATGAAACTATTCTCTGGCAACATCGAGTAAGGACTATGATACTATAAGACCATACGAATGATTAGTTTTATTATCTTCTCTAGTTTAAATGGTTTGGTTTTCGCAGTAGTGTGTCGTTTTATCGACATTGAATAAAAATTAAAATCACTTTTTAGAGGTCATATTGTGTATGTGATGAAGTGCCTTAAAAAGTAGTTATTGGTAAATATATATATATATATATATATATATATATAAAGTGATGGTTGTGTAGTTCCAACGAGAGAAAAAATGTATATTTAAAAGAGTGTAGCCATCAACAATTGTGGGTTTCTTTTAAAGGTTTTCATCATATTTTTATTTTAAAATATTTTTATAACGCGTTTCGAGCTTAGGGTGTGCTCTCTTCAGATATTTTCGTAAAAAGTTGTTCTTTAAAATGGGAGTTTGTGGATATGCCTCCGCTGATATTAAATATGTTTTTCATAGTGGTGCGATGCGTGTGTTCAGTGTTTAGACATTAAAAAGCAAACGCCAACCCAAAAACCTAAAACGCATTCTTACCTCATCCAAACTCAATCAAGACGCAACAAAAGGAGTCACAAAATGCAACAAACAACGATGTGGAGTCTGCAACATAATATTAGAGGGAAACACATACACATTTGCGAACCCCATACAAACAATCAAAATGAAAAAAAAACCTAGATTGCACCTCAAAAAACGTGATCTATGTAATAAAATGTCCAGCATGCGATAAATCCTACATAGGCGCTACAAAAAACCTTAGTAATAGAGTAGCCCTACACCGATCCAACATCAAATCGCGGAAAATAGACACCTACAGGTATCACAACATATACACGCATGCAGTGGAGGCAGATTCGAGATAATGCCCATCTTCCAAACTGACAACTACTTTTACTTGCTAACTCAAGAAAAAAATTTCATAACAAAGTTTAACCCCGCCTTAAACGTCTCTCCATAATTATACACATAAATAGGCAAAACACAAAATACACTTACACGCATGCATGCTTGGGTAGGTGTGCACCCTCACACACGAAACAACAAAAAAGCACAATAGGGCGCACGCACACTTTCGCGGGTGCGCGCGCCCATACCCAGTACAGTACCATTTCTCTTAACTAAACAAACAACTAGAAATTAAACGTATGTATGTGTGTGTGCTCGCGTGTGTGCGTGTGTATATGTGTATGTGCGTGGGTGTACACATATGATTGTGTATGCGTATGTGTATAATTATATATCATCTGTTATCTATGCTACATCTTGTTTGTATGTATACGTGCACTTATGTTTGTGTGACCGAATCCATGTATGCAGATGTGCATGGATTGGAAAGGAAACTTCAACCAATATATACATAAGGTGGGATGTATGAATATGTATGTGTGTGTGGGATTGTGAGTGCATGTGCCCATATATATATATATATATATATATATATATATATATATATATATATATATATATATATATATGGGTGGATGAGTGTATACACATCCGTATGTATGTGTGTGTATGTATGTATATATACATATGTATGCACATGTATGAGTGGGTAAATGTGTTCGTGTGAATATGGATATACGCGTATGTGTGAGCCCCTGCATATGTCTGTGTGTGTGCATGTGTGTGTGTATGTGTATGTGCCTACATAGTATGTGGATGTGTGTGATTGTATGTGCACATACATATATGTGTGTACATATATGTGTGTATGTGCGTGTGTGTGTATATATATCTTCTACCTATTATTCTCCATCTTACTTGTGTGTGTGTGTGGGTGCGTGTACGTATGTCTGAATGATTAAGCGCATATATACATGCGTGTTCTGGTAGGGAAAAAAAGTGTGTATATATACATATATATATAAAATAAAAAATAAAAAAATAAAAATAATTGTTAGCGGTGGATGTATGCGAGTACGTGTGTGAGTGTGTAGGTGGGTATGTATATGTGTGTATATATGTATGCTCCTACATATATTTCTATGTATGTACGTGTGTGTATATGTGTGTGTGCCTGTGTGAGTGTGCATGTGTACATGTACATGAATATATATGTATGCGTATGGGAGTGTGTGTGAGTGTATGCTATACATGGGGAAAGAAAGTCTTTAAAAAAGAACCCTAAAGAAGCCATAAAAACCTTCACCATATGGACTAAAAAACACTCTTTGAAACTAACTTTGACCGGTCACAGTAAAACACTTACAGTTAGAGACACAATTGTTGATGGCTACACTCTTTTAAATATATGTATATGTATATATATATATATATATATATATATATATATATATATATATATATATATATCATAACCCTGAATATATATAACGGGCCCATACTCTAATTAGTCCTCGTTTCTTAGTGTTTTGTCCGAATAAAATGAAACTTTGGTCATAACTAGTTTATTCTGTTCAAACCATCACATCAAAACACTAGGGTATTTGGCTTTTTTTATCCGTTGAATGTAAAATGCTCAGACAAACAATTGAATGTCCTCTGTTTAATGGGCGAAAACGGTGTTTTGTTATTTGTAACGGTAAATAAAACAAAATTGTTTTCGGATTTATTTATTTTTGGTAAGAGTGGATATAATTTAATTGCAAAATTAAATCTATCAGTATCAATGTCTGGCTCTGGTGGGTTATTTATTTTTTTGTAGTGTAGAATATTATGAATGCTTTTAAGAAAAATGTATCAAAAAATGGAGAATATTTTTCTTTTCAGTGCGCAGGTAAAATTCTTCTGACAAATGGAGAAGACAAAGCTGTATTCTAGGTTGGCAGTATTTTGCGTGAACAGTCGAGAGAGATGGAGGAAAATTTCTGTTCTATGTATATCCTTGTAGCTATGTCAATAGTAAGGGTTCTGGAGGTTAAGGTTTTATCTGGGCTGACGTTATCCGCCTGATAGTCAGGGACCCGAATCTTGGATTAACCACTAAGGAGGCTGTCTTATCAGCTGGCGCAAAGTACTGGGACTGCTGTATTGCCATTTGGCGAATGGATTCTGGACCATGCAGTAGTCTCTGGTGGGGCCTCTCGATGCCATACTAGTGGGTAATTTTTACGGCTTTACCTTATCATGTGATACAAAAAAAAAGAATCTTCGTTACTTTTCTCTCTTTGTTTCCCCTCTCTGCCCTGCTCGAAGCAAGTCTGACGACCTAGTCCACACACTCAAAGACTCCATCAGGACAAGTTTCAATAAAAAATACACGATTACACCCGGATCTGAAACTTCCAATGTAGTCTACTACTCTAACATGAGGGGTCTACGTTCTAACCTTCCAGAGGTTGAAGCCCAATTACAGGAGACTAAACCAGACCTTTTATTTCCCTAAATGAGTTCGTAATTAAAGGATACTCTAACCTAACTTCCAAATCTGACCCCCAAGATCGCCATGGGCATGGAACATGTGCCTATATAAAAGATGGCTTTCCATGTGGTACGGACATCTCCAGAGAAGATCCTAACTTACCCTATATGTGCTTCTGGGTTGTTTTATCTCACACTAAGGCATTTATATTTACTCTCTATCGCCCCCATAACAATGGAGTTACTATCTTTAAAAGCATATCTGAGAAAATTGACCAAGCTCTATCAACATATCCTTCAGCTAACATTCACGTATGTGGAGACTTCAATGTTCACAATGTGGAATGTTTGACCCACTCAAACAAGACCGATAATGAGGGGAGATTCTGTCATAATTTCTCTATTGCTTATGACCTCACTTAGATTGTTCCCGAACCCACCCGTGTGTCCGACAATGACGGTCAGTATGCAAGTCTCCTAGACCTTTTTCTCACAACTTGCCCTGAACTATGTTCAGTTTCCGTTCTGTCTCCTCCTAGATCTTCCGACCACTCAGTTGTAACAATTAAGATAAACATGAAATGTAAAAAGTCCTCAGACGAACCTCTCCATCGTACAGTATATCGATACACTATGGCTGACTGGGATAGTTTCCGTACATTAATATCGGATCTTCCTCTGCGTTCCATGTTTAAAAAGGATGTGTCGTCTATAGTATCTGACCAGACAGAATGGATAATTGTAGTTCCAGCAAAAAACTAACAGATAGCCATGGTTTTCTCCAGTATGTGCTGCTGCCATTGCGCACAGAAATCACTTTTTCTCACTGCTTCCAACGTAATAGATGCATGGAAACTAAAGCCGCTTTCAGGACTGCCAGCAACCATTGTAAGAAAGTAAGAAAGAACGCAAGAGAGTTGTAAGCTCAGTCCGTCAAGTCCAAAGTAGCTGAGCAGCGGCTTGGTTCCCACCAGTTTTGGTAAATTGCAAACAGAATCCTGAACGGAGGCGTGTGCTCTATCCCAACTATCATCAATGAACCTGAGTTAATCTCGTCAGCATCAGACAAAACCAAACTCTTTGTCAAGAACTTTGCAGCCAATTCTACCCTTTGGGACCAAGGCCGCCAACCCCCAATATTTCCTCCTGTAACAGAAAACACACTATGTCATATACAAATATTTGTATGTGATGTTGCCAAGCTAATCAAAAACCTTGATTCCAGTAAAGCAACTGGCCCTGACGGTATTCCAATTAAAGTACTCAAAATCTTCAACCAGAACTAGCACCCATACTTACAAAACTGTTTAAAGGCTGTCTTAAGGAAAAATGCTTCCCATCACTCTGGACAATCTCATCAGTATGCCCTGTATTTAAGAATTCAGGTGATCGCTCATCCCCCTCTCAGTACAGGTCAATAAGTCTCCTGTGGGTCATGAGTAAGTTGCTGGAATCTGTGTTAAATAGAGAAGTAATCAACCATCTCAGCAAAAATAACCTTCTTAGTGACACACGATATGGTTTCCGTTCTGCTAGATCTACAGCAGGTGTGTTTACAGTTGTATCTCATAGGATTAGCGAATCTCTCGACAGAGGCAACCTTTCTACGGCAATTGCTCTTGACATATCAAAGGCATTTGATAAGGTATGGCGTAAAGGTTTACTTTACAAGATCTCCAGCTATGGTATAGCTGGAAATGTCTTCTCAATTATTAACTCATTTCTCTCTGATAGGTTCATAAGAGTAGTAGTTGATGGGCAAAAATCAGAAGCTAACAGTATAACTCTTTTCCTGATCGATATTAATGATCTTCCAAATGACATCCTTACATCATTCGTAGAATTTTTGCTGACGACATTACCATCTATGGTAGCACATCTAAGACAGTAAACGACCAAGTTCTCTCCGATTCTCTCTCCTCTGATCTTGATCACGTTGTACAATGGGGAAAGGAGTGGCTAGTTACTTTTAATGCATCTAAAACCAAGCTTCTATCTTTACATCATCAACGTTCTGATCCCCATCTGGCATCAATTAAAATGAATGGCTCTCGTCTTGGGGAGGCCTCAAGTTTTGATAGGCTTCTGGGCTTGACCATTACTCCTGATCTTAAATGGAATACATACATGAAGTATGTTGCCAAGGCCGCTGGAAAAATGGTCGGATCCTTCTATCGATCCAGTAGATATCTCACTGCTGATGCAATTCTCTATCTATATAAGAGCCAGATACGCCCAAGGATGGAATACTGTTGCCACATCTGGGCAGGAGCTGCTAGAAAAGACTTGTCCTGCCTTGATAGGGTTCAAAATAGGCTTCCTGGCCTGGTGGGAGATGTCCTTTTGTCTGTCCTGCAACCTCTATCTCACAGAAGAGATGTAGCGAGATTGTCTCTGCTTTATCCTTATTTTCATGGAAAGTGTTCGACTGAGCTTCAATCTATGGTCCCCCCTCGCCAAACTTTCACAAGAAACACTAGACTAGCTGAAAACATTTTCAATAATTTTCCCCACTCTTTATCTGTTCCTAAACCTAAACATAGATTCCATGATCAAAGCTTCTTTCTTTGAACTGCACGCCTGTGGAATTGTCTTCCGTTTTCCTGTTTTCCAGCTATGTATAATATGGTTGCCTTCAAGTTCAATGTGAACAAGTTTCTGATGAGCCGTTTCACTTAAGTTAACAAATTTACCGCTTCCATTACTATTGATTACTATATTGTCCTTTTGACAACTCTACACTCTTTGACCCTTATCCTTGAGTGGCCTATCGGCCTTGACTAGTGGTTACGCCTATGTAAAAAATGAAGAATACGCATGCGCAACTGGAGGTCGTAAACCGGATGTTGAGTTAGAAAAAATGTTACAAGGTCAGTTGAGTTTTATATTTATATATATATATATATATGTGTGTGTGTATGTGTATGTCTGTGCGTGTGAGTGTGTATGTGTTTATGTGTATATGTATGCATATATAGGTATACATGTATGTATATATATATATATATATATATATATATATATAACTACTTCATTTACGCACATAAAATTAATATACAAAAGTATAAATTTATGCGCAAACTTTAAGTATTTACTTCAAAAGTGCTGAATACGTACGTAGAGCTAATTAGTAATTTACAAAATATATATGGTGTTTAAGCTACACTGAATATTCCGCGTTTCATCCACTCTAGGATACTTCAGACTTATGCGCATAAGCCTGAAGAATCCTAGAGTGGATGAAACGCGAAATATTTTGTGTAGCTTAATCGCCATATATATTTTATAAATTACTATATATATATATATATATATATATATATATATATATATATATATATATATATTCCTATAAATTCGTTTTTCGTTTGGGTGTATTGATATTCATATTAAAAAAAACCCTTTTCTACTTATTTAAAAAGAAAATACAATTTTCTTATATATGGGTTGTTGAATTGCATCCATCTGCAAAAGATCTAGCTAATTTGCATATTCTTTTAAACATTCATTTTAATTCATTTCCTATTAGTTTTTTTCGGTTTTCTTATGGGGTGATCATCTTTATTTAACTATTACGTGTAATTATATTCATGGAGATATTCTACATGATTTATACTTGCTTAATATTTTCGTAAAACGTTTACAGGAAACACAAAATTGTTTCCATATATATTTATATATACGTATATATTTTTGTTGCACAGATTTTGCCTACCAAACTCCTCCTAGAGTTTTTGGTCTACGGACATAAAATTTCATATATAAGGTGTTTGAATCCATGCAAAACTTTATATTTGGGTTTTAGCCTGGAAAAATCCTTGCAAAAGTGTGAAAATTAAAAAAAAAAAATGAAATTTGCCAGGTGAAGGTCGAATGCCGCCATTACGAATGCATAATGTAGTTAATATTGGTTCATGTTTTAATTTTTTAGCCTTACAGTAAACATGTTTTCATAGCCCAGTCATTTATGGCAGAGGCAAAATAAATAGTGAGCTGAACGTTTTGGTTTCGATTCTCAATGGTGGCGCATGAGTCTTTTTTTTTAATCATTATTATATATTGCATCCAATCTATCTATCTATCTATCTATCTACATCTATAAAAGTGTAAATGTCTGTCTGTCTTTTCTCTATGGTAATTAAGGAAGACTATTATACAGAAATACATTACTTTACATATTCACACTTTTTAATATATACATATGTACATAACCTTATGGACAGTATATAGGGCCCGAGCAAAGCCGGGCGGAACTGCTAGTATGTCTATAAAAGTGAACGTGTCTGTCTGTCTGTGTGTCTGTGTGTCTGTCTGTGTACATTTCCCTACGCAATAACTCTGTCAATTTTCAGTCTATAGACTCCAAATTTGAAATAACGGGTACTGAGATTTGGGAAAATCGATGTGACGGGTGTCAGCCAGAAATTTCGCTGTTAAGGGGTCAAATTTCAACGATTTGACCTTTTAGAACTCTACCCAACTCCTCCGACAATTTTGGGTCTAGACACTTGAAATTTTATATATAGGTTCCTTGAACCTGGATCTAATAAAGTGATTTGAGCCCGAAACTATAAATTTGAAGGGGTCATAATAGGGGTCAATGTTTTAAAAAATTAACCATTTTTGGGGGGTTTTTGCTTTTTTTGCACAGCATACACCTCCAAACACCCGAGCAACGCCAGGCACCCCTGCTAGTACATATATATATGCCAATTAAAATATCTAGTGACGATATAAGCTAGAGTAAAAGTAGGACGTATCATTAAATGAGGAAGTAGTCTGCAACCACCACTAACCATGATATGTAAAAGAAAGTGTTTCTCAATTGACATATTGCAGCAATTTTGGATGAAATTAATAGTTAATATCCGGCAGAATTCAGTAGGACTCGACAGGTTAAGTGGTCATTTTGTATCAATGTCTGGCTTTGGTGTTTCTTTGTATATATTATCATTTTATAAATGGGAATTCTCGTTTCTATTTTATCATAAGTAGTGATCTATAAATATGTGTTAGGTTCACAGAAACTCTCCTTCCTAATAATTGGAGTGTTTCTTTTTATAAGTGAAAAATGATATTATCACTCTTATACATTATCTGTTGAAACTATTGACGGTGTTGCTGCACCATTATAAGATGTATACTTGTTAGTGGTTCAAGTGTAATTACAACTATTATCTGAATTACTTGTGAAGTTTATGTTATAAAAAAAAAATCCATTAATATCCATCTACATTCGATGTGCTGTCTTCATTTTTCGATCAATATGTCCATTTCTTACGCTTTAGCTTTTTATTGCGTCGTTGTGGCTGTAATCTCAGAATGACTTGTTACCCTTGTATTTGATATAAATTTACTTGTTCTGGATTAAGTGAATTTATTGTATCATATTTGCTCGGGTGATAACATCATCACAAAAAATATCTGCCAATTTTTCAAGAATAAAGATTTATTTGAGATGACAAAATAATCTTCAAATATCAAAATGATTTAATGTTTGTGGATACAATAAAAAGATGCTGAGGGAGTTGAAATTTGATATACTCTCACCAATCTTTATGCGATGGTCAAGAACATTGATATTTAGATAGTTCAACTGAAACGCAATATGGGTATATTCACGGGGTATCACGGTATGCCAACTCATTATATTTTGCCTGTAATAATATTATAATAGTTATCGTTTTAATTTATACAATAGCTATTTAGTGTTATTTCTTCATTTTTACGAATCGCGAATAGTTTTAATATCGAATTGGTGCGGTATTATTTTAAATATAAGATATATCAAACGGTTACCTGTATAGTACGTGCATAATTATTTTTTTAATTAACAGAAATAATGATGGCGTATTTATTTTGACTTCGATATCTATAATTTTCAGGTTATATTGATTAGCTAATAAAATTTGAAAACGGGTAATTTATAAAGAATCGGTCTCTGCAATACTTACTTAAAATGTTTCTACTTGTAAATTGAAATGTTGAAACGACAATGCGTCTTCATCAGTAATGGAGGCAATCTTATATTTGTCAATCATGTAATCTTTTATAATAAAGGGTGTATAGCAAACGCCTCGTCCGGATTAATAACTTAGACATTTTCTGTTTGATTAAAACTGCAATGAACCGTGTACATCCAAGCATTAACAAATAAATTCGCTGGACGTGAATCAGTAGGAAAAAGGCAGAAAGTCTCGTTAGGGTTCGTGCGCTTCAGCTTTCTTATTCTTAGAAAATTATAAAACTATTATACACTAAAAATAAACAAGTTGACAAGCTGTGATTTTAACACAATATAGTCATATCACCAGCGTAGTACGAAAGCATATAAACCGTGTAAATACAGAGATTTGATGAGACACCAAGATAAACAGCACAAAAGGATTCACAACCACCAACCTTAGCACACAACTCTATCATTTAAAATACTAAAATCGAGAAGTCTTTAGTATATCACGTACAAAACTCATACACAATATATATAAACATATATCAAACAAAAATAGTTGGATAAAAAGATATAATTAAACTATATAATTAAACTATATTAATCACTTAGTATTGTGTTGTATTATAAAGTTAAATTTCTTTAAACAATAATAGCGCATATAATATTTTAATCGTTTCCACGAAAAGGCACTAATTATAGAAACCCTGTACACTTATGCATCAACAGCTTTTGAAACAAGTACATACACAATAATAATATTATACTAATATCCCTAAAGGTCTCAAGGGTATTATATTTATACAGCTATTCACTCCTTGCTTATAACAACATGTTTCTCACACTTCAAATCTTTGTCAGTCTTTTTAGTATTTAAAAATTCGAGCTCGTTTTTCTGAATCGCATAGCACTCTAATCGATCTCCATTGCTTCGGAATATCTATTGTATAAAGGAGTGTCCAATAATTTCAGAAATAGAATATTCTCAGTAAAAACAATGTTTTTATCTAATAGATATGTATCTGATGCGTCGACTGTGGCGCTACACAGGTTAAGTGAAGTGACTGTATTCATCATCCTTTGTTCCGTGGTTTTTGATATATGTCATAACTCTTGGCGTGGCTGGAATAAAGGTCAACTTCACAGGAGTTTTCCTGTACGACAATTGCTAGACCATTTATCGCACACATACACAAAATGTTAAAAGAAAAGAACAGTCGTAGAAACGAAAAAAGAAACAATTCACCAGATTACTTTTGCGTATTCATTGATAAATGAAATCACATTATTTTGAATTATAGAGAATCACATACACAGATAATATGAAAAGAAAATGCACTTGCATATACACACGTGTAAAGAGAGTGGGGGCATTCATTATTGTTTTGAAATTTGTATCAATGTGTCAATGTTGAAATTGTTTGCGTTTGGAGCCATCAATTCAAATATTTTTTCAACGTCACATGTATTCTTAAAACAGCGTGTGAAAATGTATATTTATTAAAAAGAGTTCTGCATTGATAGTTGAACTTTTCAACTTTCCAGGTGTTTTTTTCTTTGGAAAAAAGGACAGTTTTTTAACAGTCTTTGTTGTTATTGTTGCTCTTGTTTACAGAAAACATATTTTTGGAGAAAATGTTATAACTGGAATGTGTGTTTTTGTCTAGATAATAGTGAATGTAATGTACTGATATATTTTGTTTTGAAGAAAATGTATATAATGTTTGAACAAATATAGTTAATGTGTTTAAATGTATGTATAATGTATAGTGTTTCTCGTTAGGAATTCAAGCTGTGATTAAGTAGATGAATTAAAGTGAAAAGAACAAGGCATAACGAAAATAGACACAACTGGTTGGCCTAGGAATCAGTTAGATTTTTAGAGAAGGGACAAGAAAAAAAAATTACGTAAACGGGTATTTTGGGAGTTTTTCAGATGTGATAAGCAAAAAGATATATTTTTTTCTTTTTGCTTCGTGTGTTTTTTGGTGGTCATAACATTTTCGCAGGAAGAGTAGCTTGCTGGGGCACACCACTAGAGATGTGCCCCTAAAGGGAAATACAGATGAGAATCTGCAATAGTGTATGTTTTTAAAGGATGCTATACGTAACAGCTTTAAAAAGTCCAAAATGTTCAATTTCTATTTGTAGCGAATTAGACATATAGAACCCGAGACTATATATGTAAATAAACAATAACTATTAAAAACGACTACTATCTAATTCATTCATTCCAAGAACATATTGACCAGGAACACCCAGCAGTGTATTGCTAAGTACATCATAATATTGTCTTTCTATTTCATAATTATATTTTATACTTGAGATTTAATTACGTTGTTTTCAGTTAAATAATAGGATGTTCCCAATTTCAATTGGTGTGAAGAGGTTTTAATACAGCTACATGTAATACCAAACTTTTGCACAAAGATAATTTTTGGAAATTGATTAGATATACGCTCAGTGTTTCACAGAAATAAATACGCATAATTAGATACTAATTCTAAAACAGCGAAATATATATGAGAGATAATTACATGATTATTGATTTATATATAATGAATATTATTGATATGGTTGTTTCAAATAGCATGTCTTATTTTGTAACCTAAAAACTATAACGGTGAAGACATACGAAGACGGAATTCATAACATTTAAGCAAACCAACTTGTTATTCTGAACACTTATTTCTTATTCATGGTTACTACTATCTGCAATAGGAATTTTGTAAAGCTCTGAACGATGAGGAAATCGTAAAGGTTCGGAGTGCGTCTTATCACTCGTATCTTCTGTCATCAATTTCGAATCGACGAGCTGACTTTATAACTCTGTTGTCAGTAACTGCATCAACAGGCCTTGACATATATTAACTGGTTCAATTTTGTCTCCATTGTTTAATTTAATGAAATATACCTATTTCTGACGTAGGTTCATATTAGGATTTTTTTTTTAATTTCACCGAATTAAAGTAATGCTATGAAGTGGTGAAACAAAAGGGGATACTGATTAAAACTTTGCAATGAGAAACACGAATTAAAAATGACAACAAAGAACGAAATTCATTTATAACATATAAATGAATAAAATAAATCAGTAATTAAACACTGAGACTGAAAGACCACAAACATAATATTATTCAAACTAAGACTACGAAAATAAATCAGAAGTCCTTAAATGTATATTATAAAAGATAAAGAAAATGTTGTTTTTTTAAACACCGAAGAAAAACTTCTAAAAACTGTACTTCGAAATATTCCTATTTAAAACCAACAACAAGTAAACTTTATCTACGTTTTGCGATAATCATATTGCTATATTCTCTTTCAGGAAAAAAAAAAACGCAAAACAATGTTTGGGGAAAATAGAGAAAATTTTCCGAAAAAAAGTGCTCGTGTCTGTCTGTCTGCCATGCGGGCTTAGAAGGAAAACTGAAAAGATCCAAGATGGTGAGCGCGGTCTATTAATGCCCAGGGTTTTGAACAGTTCTCGAGAAATCGCGTCTCACACGTAATTTTGAAGTGCGCCCGGGCACCATAAAAGCAGATGGCTGGGGGAGTGGGCAAAAGCATTCAGACATGTGTAGAGTGAATATCGTCATATTTTTCCTACCTTGTTTTCATTGGACTTGAAGGCAACCATATTGTAGTCGGTCACGAAGCAGTCAGCAGAAGACTGTTCTATAGGCGGGCAGTTCAAAGAAAGCAGCGTCCAGACCTGTATAGAGTGAACATCGTTATATTTTTCCGAACTTTTTTACATTGGACTTGAAGGCAACAATATTGTTGTCGTATAGTAAAATAAACCATCAGAATAGTTTCCATAGGCGGGCAATTCTAGGAAACAGCGTCCAGACCCATGTAGAGTGAACATCCCCTTGTGACTCAGACTTTTCAGATTCACAATGTTTCACCGATGAGATGTAAAGTGTAATTGTTCGAGTAACACTGTTTTATTACTTAAAGAAAGTAAAGTATATGTTGGAAAATAAAGCAGTACTTCTGCACTTTACTGGCCGTATTTTATGAGTCGCGCTTGGCAACGTCCGGCGAAAAACAGAAAACGCCGGATTATAACAAGAGAGTTAAGAAAAAAATAACCGCCGTACTATAACGAGCGTACGCAAATATGAAAAAAGTAAGAAAATAAAACACAGAACGAAACAAAAATATAAATCTACCGTAATAATTACAAACATTTTCTGATGTATAATATTTTGAGCTATATATATATATATATATATATATATATATATATATATATATATATATATATATATATATATATATATAGTGTTTTTGCGGCTGCCCGCTATTGTGGGTTAAGCGTATATTTTTCGGGGCTATGCACAGTCTGGAACTGTGACAAAACATCCTCCTTCTCCGCAGGGTTGTATCCTCCGAAAACCAAGAGCGTTTCGATAACACTCTCGATATTATGTTTTCATCTATTGGAAACAGGCTCGTCAACTTCCACTATTTGCCGTGGGCCTCCGATCTGCCGAAGATTTCCACGTAAACATTGTTATGATTTAATTTGTTGTTAAGAGTTATCCCCCTTGGGATTGACATTCATAATAAAAGCGCCCTCTGTTTCATTTTACCGCTCGATCCTTTCAAGAGCGTACGTGTATTTTACAGTTAATAAAACCTTTCTAAAAGGCAATTCTTTACTTACTGATACTATTCACTTCAATTTTATTAACTGTAAAAAAAAAAAAAAAAATAATAATGGATCGAATCTTACGTCCCGACAGATTCGAGGTGGAACCTACATGCCCTAATTCCGAAAAATCCTATAGGCATTGGAAATTCACCCTCCAGAATTATATCCGCTCACATAATAACGGATTAATCGAAAACACTTCAGATAATTTCTTTGCCTTGATCAATTGTATTTCAGCCTCTGTTTTCGATTTAATAAGCGATAAAACCGACTACGATAGTGCATTAAGAACATTGGACGCCGCTTATTTAAAACCTGAAAATATTGTTTATAATAGATATCGATTGATGACGACGAAGCAACAAACAACACAAAATATAGATGCCTTCATACTACAATTGGAAATGCTTGCCAAAACATGTAACTTCGAAGCGGTTTCTGCTGAAGAAAACAAAAATCAATACATTCGGGAAGCTTTCATCGGCGGAATTTCTTCTTCGTCCATCCGACAACGACTGTTAGAAAAACCCATCCTGACTTTACAAGACACATATAGCACGGCCAGATCTCTTTAACAAGCAGAAAAGCATTCGATAAGCTACGCAAATAACTTTACTGTAGCAGCTACAAATAATCCTTCGGGCTACAATCGTATAGCTGTGACTAAAGAAAATATGCATCCAAAAGGGGTTTGTTTTTTCTGTGGAAAATCACGTCATCCTCGATATTTATGTCCTGCACGAAACGCCGAATGTAAAAAATGCAAAAAAAATGGTCATTGGGCTAAAGTGTGTAAATCTTCTATTTCTAACACTCATACTGCTGTTCTTTATGACGACTCTGACTACCCCTCACCTTCTCTATCCTGACTAGGAACTAACTCCAAAGATGTCACATTCACTCAATGCCAAATTAACGGGCACTTCGTGAACGCTATGGTGGACTCCGGCAGTGTAAAAACATTCATTAATGAAAATACTGCTAAAAAACTTAAACTCTTCACAATACCTAAAAACAAAACTATAGCTCTGGCTGCTCCCGATCAACATGCTAAAATAACTGGCGAAGCTGTCGTGGATTTAATACTGAAAGATAAAACCCATTCTGGAATAACAATTGAAATCATTGAAAACCTTTTCATTGATTTAATAATCGGAAAAGATATTTTAAAAAAATATAAAAAAGTAACACTTACATTCGACGGTCCTAGAGACAAACTTATAATTGGAGCTATAAACACGAATAATTTTTTTCCTACCATAAACGTTCCACCCCCTCCTCTCTTTTCTACTCTTTCTCCTCATACTACTCCTATTGCGACAAAATCCCGACGTTACACTTTTGCCGCCAACAAATTCATAAAAGAAGAGACTGCTAGAATGTTGAAAGAAGGCATAATTGAACCTTCGATATCTCCGTGGCGAGCGCAGGTTCTTGTAACTTCGAATGAGAATCATAAGAAAAGAATGGTAGTCGACTACAGCGATACCATCAATAGATTCACGGAACTAGACGCTTACCCAATGCCTAATATCAATAAAATGGTAGACGACATCGCTCAATATAACATCTTCTCTACTCTCGACCTAAAATCTGATTATCACCAAATGCCTATAAATCATGCTGATCGTAAATTCACTGCGTTTGAAGTAAGTGGCAAACTTTTTTCAATTTACTCGTCTTCCTTTTGGCGTCACCAATGGAGTAAGTGCTTTCCAGAGGAGCATAGACTATATTATAGAAAAAGAAAATCTAACCGATACCTTTGTGTATGTTGATAACGTAACTATATGTGGGAAAAATCAAGAAGAACACGATTACAATCTTCAAAAATTCTACAAAATTGCTAAACAATATAACATCACTTTAAATGAAAATAAAAGCATAATTTCTTCTAGTTCTATTACTCTACTCGGCTACACCATAGAAAATAATCAAATAGCTCCCGATTATCAAAGACTAAAACCATTACTCGAAATGCCACCTCCGCTGAATCTTAAATCTCAAAAAAGAATAGTTGGAATGTTTTCCTATTATTGCAAATTCATTAAAAAATGTTCTGATAAAATTTTATTACTATATCAAAACAAAGAATTTCCACTACCCCCCTCTGTATTAAAATCTTTTCAAACATTGAAAAATGATCTAAAAGACGCCACTTTAATAACGGTAGATCCAAATAAAGAATTTGAAGTAGAAACGGACGCTAGTAACTATTGCATTGCTGCAACACTAAATCAAGAAGGTCGTCCTATTGCATTTTTTTCAAGAACTCTCAATACTAACGAAATTAAGCACCATGCAGTAGAAAAAGAGGCAGCCGCTATTGTAGAAGCTCTCCGTAAGTGGCGACATTTTCTACTCGGCAGGCACTTTAAAGTCATCACAGATCAGAAGAGCATCAGCTTCATATTCGACAATAAAAGAAAATCTAAAATTAAGAATGACAAAATATGTCGTTGGCGTATAGAATTATCCCAATACAATTTCACTATAGTTTATCGACCTGGACCTGAAAATATTGCTGCTGACACATTCTCTCGCATCTCTGCTCTTACTTACAATCTACAAGATCTTCGTGATTTACATAAACAATTATGTCATCCTGGTGTTTCAAGATTAAGCCATTTTATAAGAACGAGGAACCTCCCTTTTACTTTGGATCCAATTAAGAATATTACTGACTCTTGCTCATCCTGTCAATTACTGAAACCCAAATTCGCAAATACCAATGGAGGGACTCTCATTCAAGCCATATTACCTTTTCAACGATTAAATCTTGATTTTAAAGGCCCTCTACCTACTTCTATACATGGCAACAAATATCTACTTACTCTAATTGATGAGTATTCCCGTTTTCCTTTCGCTTTTCCTTGCAGAGATATGACAAGCAAAACCATTATCCACTGTCTAAACAAACTCTTTTCAATTTTTGGTTTGCCTGACATGATACATACTGACCGTGCTTCTGATTTCTTAGCAAGAGAAATAAAGGATTTTTTACACAAAAAAGGGATTGCTACTTCTAAAACAAGTAGGTATCATCCTGAAGGTAATGGACAGATTGAAAAACTCAACGGTACCTTATGGAAGGCCATTCAAACAACATTACATTCTAATCAAATGAAACTACCTTATTGGGAAGACATACTACCGGACACACTTCATTCAATTAGATCATTACTTTGTACTGCCACTAATATGACTCCCCATGATAGACTTTTTAAATATAGTCGTAAATCTGCTTCCGGAATTTCAATTCCTTCTTGGGTTAAACCAGGCCCAATATATATTAGAAACCACACTAAAACAAGTAAACATGCCCCTCCTGTAACGCCTGCCACCCTAATAGATGTCAACCCCCACTACGCTTATGTTCAACTACCTTCTGGTACTGAAACCACTGTCAACGTTCGAGACTTAGCTCCAAACTCATCAAATGAAGAAAACTCTAATAATAATCCTACTACTTCAGAGACTTTATTTGAACCTTCTACTAATGAAAACATTGGTCATGAGGAAGACAAAAATCAATCGTCTGATCTTGAAGAAAATCAGATTTCACTAAAAAATAATACTGAAAATCAGCATTCCTGCCAATCTGTGCGGAGGTCGTCCCGAGTTCGACAATTCCCTAGTAAATATAAGGATTTTGTGACTAAATACTGAAAAAACTGCAGTTTGGGTTCATATGTTATTTGTAAATAAAATGATTCTTATGTGATCGTAAAAAAAAAAAAATTTAAAAAAAATTGTCTATAATTAATTACCCCTTACTTGAATACTTTAGGACGGGGAAAATGTTATGATTTAATTTGTTGTTAAGAGTTATCCCCCTTGGGATTGACATTCATAATAAAAGCGCCCTCTGTTTCATTTTCCCGCTCGATCCTTTCAAGAGCGTACGTGTATTTTACAGTTAATAAAACCTTTCTAAAAGGCAATTCTTTACTTACTTTGCAAATATGCGTCATCAATTTTTTCCAGTCGGTAGTTGAACCGACATCGCACTTTCGCCGTAGGATTTTGCGTTTCCATTTTGAACGTCCACAAATGTATAATTTGTATGAGCGTAAGTAGCAGGAGATGCGACCTCTCGAAAATGTGCCTTGGCGCAAGGATGTCCATTATCTGCAGGGGCCATTAACGCACCTCCAGGCAAAACTGTTCTTTACCCTTTGTTTCCTCATGATACACTTTTGCCGACAGGTTTTGCATCTCCTCTACGTTGCTAGCAAATGCTTGTCCTGACAGAAAAGCGAGGATATTTTGTGAAGTTAAAAATTCTTTCCAGCCTAGATTGATTCATGTTCCTTGTTTCTTTTTGTTTTTTTATTGTAGAAACGCAATGGAACTCTGCCTTTTTCCTCAATTTTCTTCCAGTTTTTACCGTCTGCTAGTTAGGTTTGTGTCTCTCTTTGGGCACGGTCGTTATAATCCGGCGTTTTCCGTTTTTCGAAGGGTGTTGCATAGCGCGGCTCACGGAAAACCGGACATATAAGTGCAGAGGTACAAAAAGGCGTCTTCATGGTGAATTACTTAAAATACATTACCTTCAGATGTAATTGTGTGAGTGCAGAAATTTTTCCACTGAACCAAACTACCGTAGGTTTGCAACAACATCTGCTATATACAAATGTATTATATCTGCACAATTTGCCACTTTCTTTTGTAAATTGAGAACGACATTTTAGATATATTTAGTTGTTATATGAAATCCTACGTTGTATTCTAAGAGTCCATCATAAAAATCTCCCCATATTTAGAGGAAATACTTACTACTTTTACCTTTAAATATAAACCTATTATAACGCCACGATTCAAAACCGGGAACTAATATACACATTACACAAAAACCGCCTTGTCTACATTCGGAACTTACGCATAAACGCGTACGCTTACAATAAACTTGTCTTTTCCCGTTACAAAAATAATAATTTCCCAATTGGATGTGAGTTAATAAATCGTTTATTCGCGAATACATAGCTTCGTACATAAAATACCACTCTAGACCTTAACAAACATGGTTGTTCTCTCTCTCTTTCTCTCTCTCTCTCCACTTCAATCATTTTAATTAAAAAATACCAATTCTTTTATTTCCTTTCCCCCAAATTAAATAATTCATTTACTATATTATGTTTATTTCATTTTTTCTACATAAACAAACCAGCATGTAAGCACGAATTTGAAGGTTTTACAGAACAGTACACGAGCGATGGAGAGACTTGTGAAGCGTAGATAGAGAGAATGTGTGTAAGAGAGGGAGGTAGAGAGAGAGAGTGGGTCCTCATCAATGTAGCCGTGCTAATATTTTTACTTATGTTATTGGTTCGAAATGTCATTCACGCCTCACAGGTGTTAACGCATTATTTAGAAAGGCTGTAACATCATAAGTTCGTCGGGGGCAATGCAACTAAATTGTTTTCTTTCTTTCTCACCCCCTTTTTCTCTTAGCGTTATAAGTTCGAGCCTGGGCACAGAGGGTAATTTCTTTTTTGCGCTCGAAAGAGTATCTGATGTTATTTACATTTTTTTTTACTTGGTTGTTAAATTTAATTGCCGAAACCAACGACCGGAAAAATATCTTATTCCACATCGTAACCTGCAAAAAAGTATACTAGGGGCACTGTATCTCAAGGTCTTATTGTACATTTAAAACTCCGCCCCTGATAGTTAAAATAGATATGCTCATATATTACAAATCATTGAATTTGTTCTCAAAGAATAAAAGAAAAAAATTGCCGACCACATTTTGGAAACGAGCGGACTATACAGAAATAAAACAAATAAAGTTATGTTACTTATGCGGAAAAAGCGGAGTAATCTTATATGTGTCAAAATCGAACTTGTTGCATTAAATGCTGCATGGTAAATGCAAACGCGAAACAACAAAAGGTAAACACAGATAGAAAAATATGACGAAAAATCCGATAAAAGTGTACGCCTATAACTTCTAGCTAAGATATTCCATGAAACAATAGACAATGAGTGTAATTTTCAGTTTAAAATGTTCATAGTCAGAGGAAACTTAATAAACCACTATTGAAGCACATCGTAAAGTAGGATACACGATGACTGATAATAATTAAATTTTATGTGAATTTGATCGGTCGTTTTCGCGAAACTATGAAAACATTGGAGATGAACATTCTAAACATCTCTAAAATTATTTTGTTTAAACCAGAAAGCCAGTTTATGATTTAGAATTTAATAGCCAACGCTTCTTCTCAGATATATATATATATATATATATATATATATATATATATATATATATATATATATAAGTAGGTCTACAAACCGAAAAACTACCTTACAAATTCCTTCAAAATCTACTGTTTATTTAGAACAACAAACGACGTGTCAAATAAATTACATACACCAAATCAAGAAAGACACTAAAAGTAAGTAAGCATAGAATTGCAAAACCCATCGTGTGTGTATATATATATATATATATATATATATATATATATATATATATATATATAGAGAGAGAGAGAGAGAGAGAGAGAGAGAGAGAGAGAGACAGAAAGAGAGAGACAGATACATATTTAAAGTGAGCAGGAAATAAAAGCGTCAGTTAGGGAGTTGCTAAAGAACATTAAGGAAATATAAACCAAAAACTCTTTGGAGACGCGAGTATTGTGTTTTGACATTGCCACTAAACACACGGAAACAGTTTGTCTTTCTAATTCAGACGGAGTTCTAATACTGCAATTCTTAGATTGCGGGACAGAAATTAACGGAAACAAAAGCTCCACTGACAAACAAATTTCATTTCAATCCTAGATTACGAATAATCTGATAATATTGGTTTCAAACGACGAAGTTGTATGATGTCAGAAAGTTCAGAATATTCAAAGAGATGTCTGACATTGATATGAATAATTCAACTGGTAAAAGTGAGTTTATTTATGTCTACATCGGTAAAGCTTATAAAATTTGCCAATCGTTTTATTGCAAATCTTTAAAATGTCAATATTTCACTAAATGTAAGTCACAAAAATATTACAAATTTGTATTATAAATAATCTGATTTAAGGTTAGTTATTTCACTAAATTTTATTCAAATCCATGCAATATACACGACGTCATAGCATTTTATTTATTATCAACGAATTTATAATAGGTTGGTGCAAAAATACTGTCTTTTTGGGGCGTTACATGTACATAAAAAATAGATCATTTTTGCACAAACCCAATAAAACCCATCGCATCATTTCAAATATACAATGCGTAAACACAGCGACTTAAGATTATCGAAAAGCAAAGGATGGTTGCTGGACTTGCAGAAGAATTGCCCATCAAACATTTTACCGGGAATTAGAAAGATATGCAAAACACTTGGCTCTATTCGTAAACAATCGAAATACCAAATCTTAATAGGATAAGACAACCATAGGAAAACTTTCAAATCGTCATATTCAGAGTATTTGTAGGGAAGTCAATCGAAACCAAAGCAGCACCAATGGTTCTATTTTTTCAAGAGCTGGAATCTCTCCAAAATCCCAGCACAGCCGGTGTGATGAGTTTAATCAGTGTGCAAGTTACATAAAACCTCTTGCAAGACTTCCCTTGGCAAAACAACATAGTGAAAAACGAATGGCTTGGACACAGAATAAAATGAAAATGAATTGATAATAAATTCTATTTTCGGATAATGCCCGTGCTACACTTGATGGCTAAGATTGATTTTCAAAATTTAAAACCCGAATTCATAGCCAACACGGACGTGAATACATTATCGTTTTGGGCAGAGATCATTTGGGATTAGCCGATTAGACAATTCAACGCGGCAGAATGTGTAAGACTTACCTGCAATGCCTACACTACTTTTTTAGATAATCATTTGTCGACATGATTAGATGACTTAACATTGCCAGGTCGATTTAAGATGATTTTTCTACATGATAATACATAATCCCAGTGTGCTGGGGTAGCTGTTTACTTTCCTTAAATTTAGGGGCTTTGTTGGAGAAACCCTCATGACCTGGCAACCGGCTTCTTCAGACTTTAACCCAATGGAATATTTCTAGTCAACATTGAATTAATTGATTAATGAGGAAGGAAAGCGACTATTTTCAAGAAATATTCTCCGGTAGCAAAGAGTTGATATCGATAGAACCATAACCCATTTTCAGATCTTACAATTGACTTTCTCGGTGGGCAAACGGGTGTTTTTAGATATTTAACAAAATGGCGAATACGTCGATATATAATTAATTTATTTGAGGCTTAGCACCTAAAATTTTATTATGTTTTTTATGATTTGACAGAAAAATATAATAAACCTAACAAAAGCTTTCATGATTAGACATTGTGTTTACACCATATTTTAAGAGACCTGCAAGTAAGCGATGGGCAGTAGATATTCCTTGATAAAAAGAAAATATGAATATCGAATGGATTTGAATAAGATTCTGGGAAATTCCTAATCTTAATGCGATCCTTTCATGAGAGAAATTTTATTCGTTTGTGATTTATAGTTATTGAAACATTGATATTTTACGAATCTCTAATGCAGCGATTGACATAGTTTATTCTGAATGTGACAGAACGGCGGTTTACCTGGTAAATAATCTATGAACCAAAAAGCTTGCTATAAAAGCTTCAGAAATGTACTACCCTTTATTTAACTTCATTTAGTATTTTTCTTTTGATTCAAGCCAGGACACATCCATAAACTTCTCAGGTTCTTCTTTTACTCTTTCTATATAATATAACATTGCATTTTATTATAGCCGTATTTAGTATTTCTTATATTAATTTTCGTAAGACAATATAAATCTATCGCAATTGGAATAAATATAATACGAACACTTTGCTTTTATTCAGTAAGTCGATATATATGGACACCGTTACAAAGATAGGGCACCATCGCTTATAAACCGACAAATAGCTCTACTAATGTATGTAGTACTTACTTTTTATCTTAACGTCATAAGCTTATACCAATTATTACTAGTATGCAGCATTTATGCACTATATGAAATTATAATGTCAGCAGTTTCTTAACCGAAATATTTTAGGCTTTTGCAGATTTCCTGATAGAAAAAAAAAACACTAAAAAAAAAACGTAAACACAGTCAGTGTACATATGTATGAATGTTTAATTCAATGGAAGTGAATTTCTCTGTTTATAGACATTCTGGTATCGTTTTCTTTGTAACGGATGTGCTGTGGCTTTATATCATGTTCTAGTTGTTACAGAACGCTTGAATTTTTTTAAGTACAGTTAACGCGTAGTAATCGTCCTACATGGGATAATCATATGGGTATATATGTAAGACTAGAAATATTATACAAATTCGACCCAAACCATTTTAAAAGTTGGTTAATATTTTATCTCGGCTATTATATCGACTCTCAATGTTGAACAATTCATGAATTCAATAAATACACGTAGACAATTTGAAGGAAGATATTGAACCAGCGGTAGTTGAAATTGATAGTATATTACATCATAGGGTTTGGAGTGTATGTGAACAATAAAGTATTCCTGTATATAGTTAGAAAATATGAAATATATTTGGCTGAAAGAGCTAATTTTCATAATAATTTTAATGTTGGTCTTATTGGATCCGATTTTTTACACAAAATATTGAAAGATATTTATTTCATTAGATGTTCGAAGTAGATTTTATAATATTAGTAGAAATAACTTTCAAATATTGAACAAAACTGCTCCGCATATATATATATATATATATATATATATATATATATATATATATATATATATATATATATAACTACTTCATTTACTCACATAAAACTAATATACGAAAGTATAGATTTATGCGTAAACATTAAGCATTTACTTCAAAAGTGCTCAATACGTAGGTAGAGCTTGTTAGTAATTTATAAAATATATATGTCGATTAAGCTACACTGAATATTCGGCGTTTCATCCACTCTAGGATTCCTCAGGCTTATGCATAAGCCTAAGGAATCATAGAGTGGATGAAACGCCGAATATTCAGTGTAGCTTAATCGACATATATATTTTATAAATTACTACATATATATATATATATATATATATATATATATATAAATATGTATATATATATGTGTGTGTGTATGTGTGTATATATATGTTGGTGTATGTGTGTGCGTGGGTGTGTGTGGGTATGCATTAGTATTACACAAAAGACATACATTTGTTTGAAGTATCTGAGTGGTCTTGATGACTGATTACGTAATTATCAAGTAAGTTCAATTTCTGAGGTTCCTGTTCTAAGTTACTATATATTATAAGCGTAATCTCATTTTAGCCAAACATTAGGACGTCTCTTTTAGTTAGATCATCCATTAGGTTATGATGGTTATACTAGCAATTCCTATTTCTTCACAATTAAGACATACATCTACACTCCTATGAATTCGTTTTTCTTTTGTGCGTATTGATATTCATATTCAACCCCTCTTTTCAATTTATTTATAAAGAAAATACAATTTTCTTATATGTGGGTTGTGGAAGTGCATTCACTAGCAAAAGATCTAGCTAATTTGCCTATTCTTTTAAAAATCATTCATTTTAATTAATTCCCTATTAGTTTTTTCTGGGTTCTCATGCCATGATCATCTTTAGTTACCTATTACGTGTAACTGTATTCATGCAGAGATTCTACATGGTTTATACTTGCAAAATATTGGTGTAAAATGTTTACAGTAAACAAAAAATTGTTTCCATATATGTTTAAGTATACGTATATATTTTTGTTTAATGTATCTATCTATATATCTATAAAAGTGAATGTGTCTGTGTCTATGTGTGTGTATCTATATGTATGTACATTTCCTTACGCAATAACTCTATCAATTTTTAGTGTATAGAGTAGAAATTTGATGTACAAGGTACTGAGATTCGGTAAAATCCTTAAGATCGGTTTTCGCCGAGAAATTAGTGGTTAACGGGGGAAAAGTTCAAAGATTTGACCTTTGAAAACTCTACCAACCTCCTCCAGCAGTTTTGGGTCTAAACGCTTGAAATTTTAGATATAGGTTTCCTGGACATGACTCCAAAATATTAACTGAAATACTAGTATATATATATATATATATATATATATATATATGTGTGTGTGTGTGTGTGTGTGTTTGTGTGTGTGTGTGTGTTTGTGTGTATGGGTGTGTGTTTGTATACGTATATGTGTATATATGTACGTGTTTATATGTATGTATATATATATTTACATATATATATATATATTAATGTAGAGTAGGCTGTGATAAGTCAACGTTGCTCGCCTAAAACATTACGCCAATCAGAAGGTTTTCTAAAAGTAACAGGTCTCTAGATTAATCTGACTGACTTTTTTATTGTTTGTAGTCGCGTTTATAAATATACCTTGTAAATTGTACTATATAGCTGATATAGTTATTTCTTTTCACCCCATTCCCTATTTCTAATATAATACCCGTTTATCCCCCTCTCTCGTCTTCATTATCCCACAATCTTTATGTCCTATTTTCTTTTCTTTCTTTCATTTACGCTTTTCTCTTTCTCTGTCTGTCTGTCTCGCGCTTTTTCTCTCGCCTTCTCTATATTCTCTCTCTCGTTGTATATATATATATATATATATATATATATATATATACATATATATATATATATATACATTATAATAATCGGTGTAAAATATGCAAATACAATGTCGGAAAAAAGCATTACGTTGTAAATCTGGAAGTCAAGAAATTCTAACTACATCCCTCCTCGTTCGCTTTAAATCAGTAAAAAAAATCTCCAATAATATAAGAAGTCGCCTCCGCTGGAAAGATCTCGTTCAACAGTCTTCCGACTCACTTCTGTTTGCATGGTATCTGACAGTCAAGCAAAGCTACGGCTTGAATTGCTGCCTAGCGCTCTTACCAAAGTCACCTTCAAAACGGGATCAATACATCACGTAAACGATATGTGTGCGCATCCGTTTTCTACTAATAACTCACATCTAGAAGGTTTTGACGAATCTAGCCAATTCTGATTCAACAGCTTTAGCATGATGCTAGTAATACATATACCTTGTTAGCTTTGGCAAGTGTATTGCATAAAGAAAATGTTAGTATTTCACACCTCCGTATGAATGATTGTTTCTGTGTCTGTATCAAGAATACTAGGAAATTTTAATGCAAATAATTAAACATATTAACTAAATATATGCAGAGATATGTTCATCACGACACCAGAGCTCATTATATCTACGTATGAAAATAATTTATCTCTCTAGCAATAGTGAAACAATGTTTTTTTGTATAAAAATATACACTGTTTTTCGGTTAATTCAACATATGCGCATATACACACACGTATACACGCACACACACACACACACACATATATATATATGTGTGTGTGTGTGTCTGTATATGTATATGCGTATATATATGTGCATGTTCATATGTATTTATATGTGTGTGTGTGTTTATATATATATATATTTACATATATATTTATATACATATATATGTATATATATTTATATATATAGTTATATATATATATATATATATATATATATATACAGTCATTGTTAAAAATTGCTAAAGAGGAAAGAAAGTATTTTTTTGTAATATCTTTTATTTTTTCAATTTAGCGTATTATCTTCTGTGTATATAGGTTGTTGGTATGGATGCATTATCCACTATTTTTTTTCTTTTCAAAGTGTCTGCACTTTTTGAACTTGAGTCCTGGAAAAATAAGTGTCAACATTTCAATTTCCAAAAGAAAAATTTCTGCCTCTTGTGGCAATGGAAAAAGTCATCAAGGTAATGATTTTTTTTTTGAAGTGATGTTAACGTCTAGGTAATGAAATGGCAAGAAATAGCAAGGAGAAAAAAGTTGTTCTGGAACTGCAGTTCCATTTCTTTGGTTTCCAAACATGAAAATAAAAAAATGTGAAAATGTGAGACTCATTAATACATCTTCAGAAATTTTTGCTCGAGGCTCGCTGGGAATTATGCGTGGATTTATTAAATACTAGTTAGATTGCGAGTACTAAATGAATCAGAAAACTGCATTTTAAATAATAAAATAAACATCTCATGATAGTGATGTATCCGCATTTTACTGATTACTTTCAACATACATATACATACGTATAAGATCATAATTTTCTATATAAATTCACTTTTAGTATTTTACGGTACGGTTCACTAAGGATGAAAGGGGCACTGTATATGTTAGAAAAAGAGTAATTTATTGACAGCAGATACTAATATGCGGAGAACAACAGTGTAAGCACTTAAGGTCAACATCTGGTACTAGAATTAAACAGAGAGGTTACGGCCTATTTATACAGTTCCAAAGAGTTAGTAGTTTTATTAGTGAGTTCCAAGAACATGCCTACTTCCAAACTTGTTTGTGTAGAAGAAATTAGTAATAGTTCCGCTTCAGGTGCATATGCAGTGACTTAGTTAATTTTCATTGTTTTCCTGATCATCGATATTCTTGAGTAGGCTGTGATAAGTCAACGTTGCTCGCCTAAGACATTACGCCGATCGGAAGGTTTTCTAAAAGTGATAGGTCTCTCGAGTAATCTGACCGACTTTTTTATTGGTTGTAGTTGCGTTTATAACTATACCTTGTGCATTGCACTATATAGCTGATATAGTTATTTCTTTTCCCCTATGACTTGTTTAATATATTTTCCGCGTTGTACATCTCCTTATTTAAATAAACGAGCTGATATTCTTTGCAAAGACTTTATTCGAGTTACTTTTATCATATTTTAAACATTTCATTGGGGTACCGAGTAAAAACTAGATATTTATTTTTATATATATTTTATTTACTTGATCTTTTTTTAGTATTTCCTATTTGAAATATGATACCCGTTTATCCCCCTCTCTCGCCTTCATCATCCCACTATCTTTCTGTCCTATTTTCTTTCTTTTCTTTCCTTAAGCGTTTCTCTTTCTCTGTATGCCTGTCTGTCTCTCGTGTTTTCTCTCGCCTTCTCTATATTTCTCTCTCTCGCTATATATATATATATATATATATATATATATATATATAGATATAGATATAATAATTATCGGTGTAAAATATGCAAATAAAAAGATGAAAAAAAGGATGACGTTGTAAATCTTTAAGTCAAGAAAGTCTAACTACATCCTTGCTCGTTCGCTTTAAATCAGTAAAAAAAATCGCCAATAATATAAAAAGTCACCTCCGGTGGAAAGATGTCGGTCACCGGTCTTCTGGCTCACTTCTATCTGCATGGTATCTGAGGTTCAATCAAAGCTACGGCTTGAATTGCTCTCTTACCAAAAACTTCTAACTTCAAAACGGGACCAATACATCACGTAAGCGATATGTGTGCGCATCCGTTTTCTACTAATAACTCACGTATAGAAGCTTTAGCATGATGCTAGTAATACATATACTTTGTCAGCTTTTGCAAGTGTATTGCATAAAGAAAATGTTAGTATTTCACACCTCTACATGAATGATTGCGTCTGTGTGTGTATCAAGAATATTAGGAAATTTTAATACAAATAATTAAGCATATTAACTAAATATATGCCGATATATGTTCATCACGACACCAGAGCTTATTATATCTACGTAGGAAAATGAGTTATCTCTCTAGCAATGGTGAAACAATTATTTTTGTATAAAAATATACACTGTTTGTCGGTTAATTCAACATATGTGCGCACCCCCCCACACACACACATATATATATATATATATATATATATATATATATATATATATATATATATATATACTGCGGCTTACAGTAAGATACATTAATTAGATTATCTTTTAATGAAAATATTTTTTTAGATAATAAGACATCCTTCATACCACTGATTTGTAGCAATGTAAAATTATTTTTAAAAACACCGTAAATTTATTTGTTTGCTATATACACATATATAATATATACATTTATATATATATATATATATATATATATATATGTATATATATATATATATATATATATATATATATATATATATATATATATATATAACTTGATCCAGCCGCATTAGGCATAATAAACCACAACATGACTAAATGCAAATCTAAGCGAAATAATAAGGCAAGATCGAATCATAAGTATCATATGCCAAATATTCCTAACATTAAAAAGCTAATATAAGAGAAGCAGACACCCCCAAAAATCGGATCAGAAGAAAAGCCAATGTTTGGTTCAACTCCCCCCCCTATAATAATAACAACGTCCAAACACATATCCCAAAAGAAGTCTTTAAATTAGTAGAAGATTTTTTCAAGGATTTTTACGTATACAGTGCGATCCTAAATAAAACTCTATTAAATTATCCTTCTCAACTATGCCTAATGAAGTTCAAACTATTATAAACACTAATAAAAAGAAAATAGAATCAGCGCAGAAAATAATTAATGGCAACCCTATTCGAGCCTAACCAAACTGCAATTGTAACGACCCAAATAGCTGCGCACTGGAGAATGACTGTGTAAACTCAGACGCCATATATTCATGTACAGTAACAGAACTCCCGCCTAATACGACAACTAATAACCTGACAGCCCAGACATATAGTACCGATTACACAAGAGAGGATCAGCATAACCCCACAAGCAATAGTACACAGACTGAACAACTGACCAAGATTAATATAAGCTCCACAGAACCTGAATAGAGAAACTCAGGGCACCCCAGATAAATGAAAAACCTTTAGATACACCACGCACAAGCCCTATAATACAGACATACATACATAGGATTATTCTCCTTCCCGATAAAGGCCAGAATTGCGAACCATTTACAATCATTCTCTGAGGAGAACCCTAAAATAAAAACTATCCTATCTAACCTAGTAAGAAATTTAAAACAAATTAAAAAAGACTTAACATTAAAATTGAAGATACTAAGAAAGTCCAAGTCATACAGCCCAGACTTTAAATACTGACTTCTATGTAACCCAGTGGCGACCGAGATTATAACGGTACATAATAAATTAAATATCCCCAATTTAAAACAAGTATAATTTGCAGTTATAGAAAAGGTCAGGTACGTAAATACCAGTAATCTCACAGAAAATGCAACACCGGACAGGGACTAGTTTATTGCGCCTCTTCGCCATCCCTAAAATGCAACAATATCCCTCACTAACTGTTGTCCTCTAGTCTAGGGCTATCTGACAACCCCTTTACCATTTTTGCAAGCACCCATAAGCACTCGCTATCTGCAAGAATTACTATAAAAACTTCAACTTTTTAATATAAAATATTAGCACCCCTTGTTAATACATATCCATTACATAACTTTAAATAAATTACCGACCTAGAATCGCCTGCATTTTGGCAAGATCTAATTAACAATATATCTACTTAAAAATAAGCCTTCAGACAACTTGGCCTAACAAACCATTTCCCCGTAAATATATACACTTAATACCACATATTAAACTGCAACCAACCCAGCAATTCGCACAGGATGCAACAAAAATATAACCTAAACAATATAAAACCTAGGCCCAATGAAAAAATATCTTAAGAAAAACCTCAATTTAGATCCATCTAACAACCAGCCCTAAACACCACTGGCATGTCCCCCCAAATAAGAAATAATTTAAAAATCAGCGCATTTGGTATCCACTATTAGATTTACACTAAGCCCTCCACCCCAGTAGTATTTACATTCAAACTTTTACATGTGTCGAAAATATAACCTAAGATAAGTTCCACCGGTTCAACCCATCCCACCACCGCCACCCATACAGACACATTCCCATACCTCTTCTAGCCCCTCCGACTACCAGCCAAGTGTGTTCCCAACTCCCCACACGCAAACACGTGTACATTCCAACTTCGTTTCTAGTTGGCATTTCGTACTGATAATCTAACTAGATTAAACGCAGTTTAACCAGTCCAGTTTCGAGTAATTTCCATCACAACAATCTCCGTTGAACAAATACACTTTTTTTTGCCGTCCAAAATAGGAGGAAAAAGAATTCACCAGACCAACGAATCTATGCAAGACCGCCCTAACAAAATATTTAATGGGGACATATGGAATTTTAACGGACAGCTGTAAACTATGCTTCTTGCAACATCTCTTGGATACTAGAACTACTACAAAAAGTTGCTACACCGAATGGATGGACTTGTCCCTCGTTTTCATAAACGAGAAATTATGTATCCAATTTTCTAGGCCTTGCTTGTTAATAAAACATAAATTAGATAGCCTTTATAATCGAACTTCAACAAATTCAAAGTTTTTATATGAACTCTTGAAACTATCGTTCTCAGTGAAGCACTCATTTAATTTCAACCCAAGGATGTTTTGTTCACGGTTTACCGGCTAATTCTACATCTACTTTTTTGTGTATTCGTGTTCGTATATATTATATATATATATATATATATATATATATATATATATATATATATATATATATATATATATTACTTTATTTTATTTTTACGGTGCCACTCATACCCTACCCTCACCCCCATTTCCTGCTACTCTGACCCCCACATATCCCTTTCTTTTACGCATTCCCTAGTAATTATTATTAACATTATTATCATTATTATTATTAGTTGTAGTGGTGGTGATGGTGGAGGTAGTGGTAGTAGTAGTTTTACTACTATTGTTATTATTATCATTATTATTACTGTCTTGTTTTTACCGCTATTATTATTATTATTATTATTATTATTATTATTATTATTATTATTATTATTATTATTATGTTGCTGTTATTATAATTATTATCATTATTATTATCTTCGGCATTCCTATCATAACCGCTACCATTATCTTCATTTTCACTGTTATTTACATTAACATTGACTTTATTTTTATAACAGGTATTGGTAATATTATTTTGTAGTATTTACTTTTAATGTTTATCTTTAATTTTCTCTTCATCTTTTTCTTTATTTTTATCTTCAATTTTTCTTCTATTTTATTTTCATCTTTATCATTACTACTATTATTATAATTATCATTATTAGTATCTTTCTCACTATTATAATTATCCTACTATTATTGGTATATTTTTACTACACCTATAAGTAGTAATAGTCTATTCACTCTTCCTCCTTGCCATCTATATGTATCATTTACCTTTGCATCAAGTTATTGCCATCATAAACTCCGACCGCCCCCTTTTGATCATACTCCCTATATCATACCAGAAGAAACTTAAAATATTGCCGCATATTACCTTTCAATTATACAACCTTGCATACCCCCCAAGTATAAGCAATTTTATAGCCGCCATTTCCCGGTTAGGTTGCACCAATCAAAAATACCACTCCATAGAAAATAGACAACCCATAAACCGTTAAAATAAATTATCACCCTCCAAGTTTATCCTAGTACGTATACCCCTTAATCTCAACACTATTTTAAAAGCCATTATTATATATAATAATATATAACAAGCTTCTCCTTATTTATTTAGAATTCAATAAAGCTTCGCCCAACATTCTATAATTCCGCTTAATCTTTTTCGTCCCTAATGAACTCTACGCTAGACGCCACATTTCCCCTGTTAACAAGCACCTTCTCTACTCTTCTGCCGATAAGACTTAAGCGTCGAAATGCCCTGG
Organism: Euprymna scolopes; assembly: GCF_053919585.1. Lineage (NCBI taxonomy): Eukaryota > Metazoa > Mollusca > Cephalopoda > Sepiida > Sepiolidae > Euprymna > Euprymna scolopes. Next base: position 55,910,956 of record NC_136487.1, read on the forward strand.
CATAAAGAGTTCATTCTATCCTTCAAATGTTGCTTGTATTAAATTATTCAATAAATGATCCATTCTATATCTACCAATATATAGTTTTGTGACTTCATTTCATATTCTTGTTGTCCTATTATATATATATATATATATATATATATATATATATATATATATATATATATATATATATATATATATATATATATCCCTGGATTTTTTATGGGAAAATGCGCATTTTCAAGTATATTTAACTCTTTACTTTACGAATGTTTATATTTATCAAGATCGATATATGTTTAATTTAACAACACACATTAATAACCACAGAAAGGAAAAAAATCAATCAGTATTCAAAAGTTGAACCGTTTGTGACTGTCGAAATGTAAGAAAATCTAATATGTGTCCACTTTTTAAACAGTATATGCCTAAAGTTATTAATATGTATAGAACCGGAGCGTGCGTATTTGGATACAATAGGAACCCATGTAGCATTATTTTAAATAGATATGGAAAATAATAGAAGCAAGAGAACAGCATCGACTATATTGGATAAGGGACTTAAATAAATTGCATAGAATAGAAATTCCATCGCTTCTACTCGTAAGTGTAAGTAAATTCTCATCAAGTAAATACGTACGTTGTAAAATTTTCACTCGAGAATTATATCGTATAATAATATTAAAAACAAATGTATTAAATAAAAAAAGCAATATGTGGTCCAAATTTCTTTGTCACAGATCGAAATACGTTTTCTCTAGGCTAAAACCTTATGTAAATTAATGACATGAATATGTATTTTATATGCATTGATATGCATTATGTACAACCCCACCCACCCACCCACGCACACACATTTATATATATATATATATATATATATATATATATATATATATATAAATGTAAATGTTGGTTCGTTCGGAATTAATTGTCTAAAAAACCACTGGACGGATGGCTTCCACGTTTTGGTATAATATGTTTACTATATCCATGTGTGTTTTTATATATTTCTTTTTAATTATAACATTATACTTAATTTTTCTATGATAAATAGGTGGATTTATTTGTACAGAAAGGCCATTTTTTTATTTAGGGACAATTATTTATTACCGCTTCCTGTCACGTGACCAGTGTTACAATTTAGCGGTTTTCCTGCTATTTCTGGAGATTTCGGTTACAATCTAGCGGGAAATTCTAGAAAATCTGGAGGTATTTGGCACCCACACACACGCATTAAATTATTAAAAAATAAAGAAAAGCGCTTGAAAATATTCAATGTAAGTAAAAAAAAAAGTAGCATTTATTGCCTTTGATAACAATTATTTATTGATTATTTGTTTTGTTTTTCACCTTTTTTTCGACTAACCATTCTTAAATCTCACTATAAAATCGATTTTTCCAAGTATATTTAAGGTGGGGGGGTTCCAACCTCCGAAGTTTGGGTTTGTACACATAGATTCGAAAAAGTTGTCAAAAAACCAATACATAACAAATAAATGTTATCAAAGGCAAGATAAGTTACTTTTCTGCCAAACTGGATATTTAAATTAACCACACGTGGTCTCAAAATGAATGACGGCGCTCAAAGTGTATACACATTTTGAGTCCTCCCTTTACTTAAAAATTCACCAAAAATCAGGAAATTAACGAATTTTAATGAAAATTGCAGTATTTTTCAAATAATGATATCAGAATATAATGATATTAAATAATTATATCAGAATATAATGAACTAATTATTTTTACTTAGTGAAAATGTTTTATTTTGTTTAAACAAAAAATACCTTTACTAAAGTTATGCTTTTCAGTAGTAAATAAAAAACGCAAGAATTTATTTTGGCTTTTTTGAAAGCATCGTAATTTGTAACAATAAAAAATAATTTTTACAGTAACATTACGAAAAAAGCCCCTAAATCCGTATTAATGTATTCGATATAACTCGAAGAAAAATGAATTATCGGATACTATTCAGGAAATTAAAGATTCAATTAGATTCCTATTTCAGTCACCTAAATTATTTAAGGTGAAATGAGTTTAGGAATTTATAGCCAAACCTTTATATTTCTTTTTTTTTTTGGTAAATATCCAGATACGCTACTACAGAACACCGACCACTCTAATTTGTTTGGGGGGGGGACAAATATATAACAAATAATTGTTATTAAAGGCAAGATAAGTTACTTTTCTGCCAAACTGGATATAGATTTCGTGTTTTTTATTCAATGTAACATATTTATTCAGATCGAAAAACATACAGTGTTTACCGATGTATGTATTCGAAAATTCAAGATGGCGTCTCACACCCTCTTTAACACCGTAAGTTTGGAAAAAGGTGTTATAAATAAAAAAGTATACAAAATACTATTAAAAACTCTCCGAATATATGTCAAGCTATGTCACAGTAACATGTATTGAGCAAGTTTTTAACAGTATTTTATCTGGGTTATCTTTGATAACATTTATTTTTTGTATATTTGTTTTTGACAACTTCTTCGAATCTATGTATACAGTAATACAAACCCAACATTCAGCTCGAAAAACCTACAGTGTTTACCGATGTATTTGAAAATTCAAGATGGCGTCTACCACCCTCTTTAACACCGTAAGTTTGGAAAAAGGTGTTATAAATAAAAAAAGCTATACAAAATACTATTAAAAACTCTCCGAATATATGTCAAGCTATGTCACGGTAACATATATTGAGCAAGTTTTTAACAGTATTTTATCTGGGTTTTTATTTATAACACCTTTTTCCAAACTTACCGTGTTAAAGAGAGAATCAGACGCCATCTTGAATTTTCCAATACACCGGTGAACACTGTATGTTTTTCGAGCTGAATAAACATGTTACATTGAATAAAAACACGAAAAATATATCCAGTTTGGTAGAAAAGTAAATTATCTTGCTTTTGATAACATTTATTTGTTATATATTTGTTTTTTGACAACGTTTACGAATCTATGTGTACAGTAATACAAACCCAATATGTTACATTGAATAAAAATAGGAAAAATATATCCAGTTTGGTAGAAAAGTAACTTATCTTACCTTTGATAACATTTATTTGTTATATATTTGTTTTTTGACAACTTTTTCGAATCTATGTGTACAGTAATACAAACCCCACCGACCACTCTAATTTGTTTGGCGGGGGGAAATCTGATGTTGGGGCGCGCGCGCGCCCCAACATCACCCCCCCCCCCAATGTACGAAGTCAAATCTTCGGAAAATGTTAAATTGTGTTCTAATTGGTAAATGTTGGTGTGTTACTTACGGAAAATTTGAAAATTCGATGTTCCAGGTAAAAAAACAAAAAAAAAACAGATAATTACCCCCCCTACTCCAACTTGGTGTGCTTTCCTTTTCTTATTTTATTTCTTTTTCAGCTAATTTTAATTTTTTCACCCAAAAAGCGCTATAATGTATTCTTGAAAATTAGGAAATTCTATGTCCTGGAAAAAAACATCCCCTCCCCCAACATAGTTTGCTTGGTGAAGCCGTCGTTTATGCTACAGCGTGCATGCGCGTAGCATAAACGGAAGCTGCAAAATGGTGGAAAGAAGTTCGTGGGTTCAGGGGTAAATACCATGCAAACGGTAAATTTGCCCCAAGTTTGACTATCAGATTTGTTGTCAGCGACCTCAATTACCTATACAAAAACAAATTAGAGTGGTCGGTGTTCTGTAGTAGCGTATCTGGATATTTACCTTTTTTTTCTTGCTTAAAACAATAGCATTAATACAGTAAGTGAGGTAAACTGACTTTTTCGTTTAAAAAATGGAATTATTTCCCGTTCGTTATTAACTTTTTTAATTTTTTTTTTTTAATAAATATTTTGTGTTTTATATACATGAAGTATAATTGTTGAATGTTACTGTTTTGATTATATTCGTTTGGGGAGGCACAATTAAAAAATTAAGAAAGATTAAAATGAAGCGAAATTTAAGTTTCTGTTCCATTTTTACAACAACCGTAAAACAGTGCATACTCAGCAAGTTTTATCGTAATTTATAAGCATATTGAAACACTAAATCAACATTTTATTTATTTTTATTTGCATAATTAATGATGGAAGTATTTTTCTGTTTATTTTCTTAACATCTGTTAAAAAAATAATTTGTACATTCTCTTGAATCAAACTTTTCTCTACTTTCACATGTGTTCCATTTTAACAAACTGAGCCACAGCAACTTGTGGCCGGGTACAGCCAGTATATATATATATACACATATATATAAGTTTTAAATATTCAGCGACGTTCATACGTAAATTGCAAAGGACAAACCAACATAATCTACATATAATTATATCATGATTGGCACTGAATAACTTAATCATACTATAATATATTGATAAAGTAAAATGAATAGTAACTAAGTAGGCCATACCCTCTAAAATGTTTCAATTCAGTATTATATGGCAATTAATTACGTATTGAAAACACAAAGAGATTCTTGTAAATTTAACCGCTGTAAACATAGTTTTAGATAATAAATATTCGTTGTATAAAAATAAATAACAATTTTTAAAGAGTATATAAAAAATGCTAATTAAAATACATCGAACCGTTTACATGATCGAAACCAAAACAGGGAAGTAGTTGTCATATAACACAAAACATTAATTTAATAATATAACACCCGATGCAAGCATTCATGGGATTTTATCATATTTGGTTAATATATCTATTTCTTATATTTTTCTATTTACGTTTAAAACAGTATATAATAATCTGAAGATCCTTGCATAAAATATAAAAAATTGAGATAATAATCGTATAAGTGCTATTACGAAACTTACCAGGTGCTCTCAAAATGAGAAGGTTAATTATATTTTGGCATGCTCCGTATAGCTTATTTGTCATATATATATATATATATATATATATATATATATATATATATATACATTTATTTATTTATTAGTATATACATATATATATACATACATATATATATAATTATATATGCATATACACATGCATAAATATAATCATATATATACGTATATATGTACATATGCATATATATTAATATATATATATATATATACATATGCAAAAATATAATTATATATATATATATATATATATATATACGTATATACATACATATACAATAATTCTATGTATGGTTCATGTCTCTGCTATGGATAGTGACGGTATGTTGGGATAATAAGGAAACATATAATATACGTACACTAGAAACAGAAATGCATTACTGAATTGCTCACTTAAGATCAAATTGACAGATGAACATTCATGTCTTTTGTTGCATATTAAAAAAAGCCGTTCCCGTTGTTGTAAACACACTTCTAAATTTATTTTGCCGATTACTAAGTACTGGTATAAAAGCAAGTTGGAAAACACGCTTCATTCTTTTACGACGAAGCATCAAAATGGTGAGAAAAAGTGCATTAAGAATAGCATTGAATAAGAACAAGTGTACATTCTGGAATAAGAATAGATACAAGATTTATTAGTACTTTTCTTGCCATCTAAACTTTTGACCATTTAATTTGTTAGACGGAAAGACGTGTTTTATATACACACACACACATACATACATATATATATATATATATATGTATATGTATATATATATATATATATATATATATATATATATATAACTCTTCGTATAGACCTGTCGAATCATAGTGTGGATGAAATGCGGAATATTCTATGTAGCTTAATTGCCATATATATTTTTAAACTCAGTACTATATATATATATATATATATATATATATATATATATATATATAAATATATATATATGCTATCATGATGCCTAGCGTTTCCCCTGTGGTACTATACGCTTAAAAGTGATATTTGGATTACTGCAGATTGCGTATGTATAATTACGGAATAAATTGTTCTTGCTTATTATATATTACAAGGAATAATTTGCCCTGTTAAGAAATTCGCCAATCGCAAATGAATAAATAAATATAAATAAAAATGGTATCGTCCATCGAACTCTTGCTATGTTTGTTTACAATATCACGTCAGCTGATATTTGGGCTGTACGAGGAATACTCTTTTAATCAATAAACTTTTAATCAATGTTTGGTTAAAAATATGCAAACAGAGAAATGATTTGCGGCGGTTTTAAATGATAATTGTTCTTTAATTGTAAACTAGTAAGCCACTCGGCATTGTTCGGTCGTATCAAACCTTAAATATAATATTTTGATTAATGCAAATTAATTATAATTTATCTGACCCAATATACGATAATGATTTGTAAAGTTTAAAAAATTACTCGGGCGAAATTAGCGAGAATCAAAAACGTTTAGCTTACGAGTTATTTATTCTTTTTTACGTTTGAATAAAAAGTTTCGCATTCGTTAGAATACCATATGTTTTAAGTTTCACGTCCGTGCAGAAAAAAAAACTGACAGAGGAGCTTGGTAATAAACTTTTATAACGTATGTATATACGAATTTTTATAATATATATAGAAAGGGTGTGTGTTTACTATAAGCTGCTTTCATGACCGCCAGCAACCACTGTAAAAGAGTAATAAAACATACAAGAGAGATATATGCTCAGGCTGTTTAATCCAAAGTAGCTGAGCAGCGGCTTAGTTCCCACCAGTTCTGGCAAATAGCAAACAGGATCTTGAACAGAAGTGTGCGTTCTATCCCAACTATCATCAATGGACCTGAGGTCATCTTGTCAGCATCAGACAAGGTCAAACTATTTGCCAAGAATTTTGCAGCTAATTCTACCCTATGCGACAATGACCATCAACTCCCTGTATTTCCTCCTATAACAGACAACATACTATGCAACATACAAATATCTGTGCGTGATGTCACCAAGCTAATCAAGAACCTTGATTCCAATAAAGCAACTGGCCCTGATGGCATTCCAGTTTCACGTCTGTACAGAAAAAAAGATCTAACCAGAACTTGCCCCCGTACTTACAAAACTGTTTAAGCGTTGCCTTAAGGAGAAGTGCTTTCCAACACCCTGGAAAACCTCATCAGTATGACATGTATTTAAGAATTCAGGTGAAAAGTCATCTCCCTCTCAGTACAGACCAATAAGTCTCCTGTGTATCATGAGTAAGTTGTTGGAATCCATATTAAATAAAGAAGTAGTCAACAACCTCAACAGAAACAATCTTCTGAGTGACATGCAATATGGTTTCCGCCTTGCAAGATCTACAGCAGATGTGCTAACGGTTATATCACACAGGATTAGTGAATCTATTGAAATAGGTTTCCTTTCCACGGCTATTGCTCTTGACGTATCGAAGGCCTTCGATAAAGTATGGCATAAGGGCCTACTTCACAAGATTTCCAGCTACAGTGTTACTGGAAATGTTTTCTCAATCATAAAATAATTTCTCTCCGATAGGTTCATTAGAGTAGTGGTTGATGGGCAGAAATCAGACGCCCACAGTATTAGTGCTGCAGTCCCTCAGGGGTCCATCCTGGGTCCAACTCTCTTCCTGATCTACATCAATTATCTCCCAAAACACATACTTAAATCATTCGCTGACATCTATGCTGATGACACGACCATCTATGGCAACACATCAAAGGCCGTAAATGACAAAGTTCTCTGTAATTCTCTCTCCTCATATCTTGAGCACGTGGTACAATGGGGGAAGAGGTGGCTGGTCAATTTTAATTCATCCAAAACCAAGCTTCTATCTTTACATCATCAACGCTCTGATCCCCATCTGGCATCAATTGAAATGGATGGCTCTCGTCTTGGAGAGGCTCTATGTTTTGACAAGCTTATGGGTTTGACCTTTACTCCTGATCTGAAACGGAACACGTACATCAAATCTGTTGCAATGGACTCTGGGAAAATGGTGGGATCCTTCTACCGCTTCAGAAGATATATCACTACTGATGCAATTCTCTATCTGTATAAAAGCCAAGTACGTCCAAGGATAGAGTAATTCTGCCACATCCGGACAGAAGCTGCTAAAAACAGCCTATCCAACCTTGACAGAGTACAAAATAGACTTCGTGGTTTAGTGGGGCATGCCCTTTTCTCTTCCCTGCAACCTCTCTCCTATAGAAGAGACGTTGCGAGTCTGTCTTCGTTTTATCGCTATTTAAATGGCAGGTACTTGTCTGAGATTCAATCCCTCGTCTCCCCTCGCAACTCTTTCACTCAAACACCCGTCCGGCTGAAACTACTGTCAATAATTTCCCCACTCTTTATCTGTTCCTAAATCTAAACGTAGATTCCATGAGCAAAGCTTCTTTCTTAGAACTGCTCGCCAGTGGAACTCTCTGTCGCTTTCCTGTGTCCCACCTGACTACAACTTGGACGTGTTCAAGTCCAACATAAACAAACTCCTGACAAACTTCCCCCTTAAGTAAGACACTCTATCAAAACCCCCAATACTAATGATTACTACAATACCATCTCATTGATTACTGTACACGCAATTACCCTTATCCCTGAGTGGCCTTCGGCCCTTGATAAGTTGTGACCCCCATGTAAAAATAAGGAACAGGTTTTTACACATATAGAACGCAAGTATACGGCATGTAGAATATTTGCATGAATATAATTACACGTAATAGTTAAGTAAAGATGATCATCCCATCCCATGGGTGAGCGATGACGCCTTGTAGAAGTTCCTATGTCTTTTAACTGCCAGAGCTATCCAGCATTGCTCGAGTAAGTTTAGTCCGTATAATATTGCAGAAATCTATTTTCAGATATTCAGTGGCCAATGCCTACCGCTTCTGCTTGGTTATAGCGCGCAAATGGCATTGTTTAATCGGTGATCTTTTGCCTGCTATTGCTTTAAATAATCCGATTCAGAGCTACTTACGAAAGTACAACTACTCCATGATCAAAAATAGATATGCGGTTCTGCGTGGGATTGAGGAAAAACTCATTTGGATTTTTCTTACATCTGATCACCCTTGACACGATGACTTATTGTGTTTCCTTCATTTTTGCTTTCACTTAAAACGCATTAGACTATTTGAGTGGCTCGCATCAACTTTTTTTGCAAACTTTTAAGCAGAAATCTTTAATCCAAGTAATTTCACAATGTGTGTCTTTCCTCTGAGTATAACATTTTATAAACCATGATTAACACATTTTAGAAATTCGCAATGAATTTTGGCTCACCAAAAATAGTAATGGTACGAAAGCATATTAATTTTGATGCTATTTAACAAACTGCATTTATGTTATATTGCATAGATAACTGATTTAGCAGATGATGGTACGTGATCCATCAAAACGCTTGTAGGATAGTGGCTAAATATATGTATATCTGCTGTTACAAACATATTCGCCCGCATTGTACTTTTGGTCAGGAACATATCTATGAAATAAAAACATGAATATTACATCTAAAGCTACTAATGATTATTGTGAGTGTGGGAATTGTAATCAATATATAGCTGTTCTTATTATGAAGGTGTTTGCATGCGCATTATATCGATTTAATTCTCATTTTAAGTTTATATTTACCAACAGGTATTATGAACACATCCGAATTCTTTATTTGTGTACGCCCGTTTGAACAGGATCACCGCATCATTATCGTATTATAGTTGTCCAGACTGGTACAACCTTATCTAAGTATTAGTACTGGAGAAACCAATATTTAAAAAATGGCATAGAAGTTATAACGTACACACATATGAAACATTACTTAGCGTATTATTATAAAAACTGGAACGAGCAATGGAAACTTCATTAAGAGGTATTATATTTAATCAACAGTTATTTTTTGATATAGCGTTATGGTAAAGTTTGTGGTTAGAAATACTAATAACACGCAGACAATATGTGTTTATTAAAATTAGGTCCATTGTATTTTTTTAATAGATGATGAACTTTATTGAGTAATAATAAATGCACGGAAAGTAATACTATGCATTATAGTCCAATACAAATGAAGCCAGATCATAAGTTACAATATTTACTGTAGCTATTGAAGCTCAGATCCATTATAACAGATATTGCTCTTTATTTTCCTTTTATATCGAAATTATTCTTTACGTAAAATTTCCTGACTTCATCCTTCGATAATAAAACAATGTATATCTAAACTAATAGTAATTTTCTCACATAATTACATAATTACTCAGTGAATGGTAGGATGTTACATCAAAAGTAAAACACAAAGTGTTGCAAGATTCCTTTTTGCAGCCACATCTCGCTGCTTTTATTAACGTGTTAAACCTTCAAAAACTTCATTAGGAATTTGGTAAAAGGGTAAATTACGGACTTACTATGTTATTAACAATTAACTATTATTAAAATTAGTTTGACACGGCATACAACAATGAATAAAAATAAGCATTGATTGTAAATGATACACACTTGAACACTTAGTTTATATATATACAATTAAATATTTCTCAGTTTTCAATAGTTATGATAAATCAATTTCCACATTATCACTAAATGATGCTTAATGTAACCATTGCTTGTCATTGTTGTAAAACGTAATTTATGGCTTTTTAATTGAATCTTTAATATTAAAACACGTTATAATATTTTATTTCATTGAACATGGATTTCTTCATAGAACTACCTGATATAACTATGCATTAAAAAAATATATTAATGCAACAAAGATATACGAAAACATAGTTATTATTGAATACTTTACAAAGAAATGTGATAGTAAGTTTAATAAAAAGAAACTTCCAAATACTAAACGTCGCTAATATTTGAGTGGACACTGGACAACAGAATATACGAAAAATATTTATTAATGATTTGGGAAAATTAAAACCGACATATAAGTATATTATCTCGGAGTATATAAAAAAAAAATAACTAATGGTTTGGCATACGATATTCAATAATTAACTAAAAAGTTTGGAAAATGCCGGAGAATATATTTAGTACAGTATTTATTATGCATTAATATTTTATTTAATTATTAATTATTATTTAATTATTAATTATTATTTAATTATTAAAAGTTTAGTTCCAACCTCTATTTAAAATATATGGCTGATTATCGTAGATTATATATACATCGTTATTTTGAAAACTAGAATTAAGTACTTTACTAGAGTGAATTATTGGTGAGTTTTTTAAAAACTTCTAAACAATTTGGAATTGTAAAATTAGTGGTATCTATGAATATGTTCTTTGCTTTTATATATATATATATATATATATATATGTATTAATATATATGTATATATATGTATATATAAATATATATGTAAATATATGTATATATATAAATATATATGTATGTATATAACTACTTCATTTACTCACATAAATTTAATATACGAAAGTATAGATTTATGCGTAAACTTTAAGTATTTACTTCAAAAGTGCTCAATACGTAGGTAGAGCTAGTTACTAATTTATAAAATATATATGGCGATTAAGCTACACTGAATATTCTGCGTTTCATCCACTATAGGATTCGTCAGGCTTATGCGCTAATTCTGTGGTTGCTTCTTGTTTTTATATATGTTGAGGATTTCTAGTTAGCCAATCAGCTTTCTAGTATACACCGCGCCCCTTCCTATCAGCCAATGGGCATGCATTTTATCGAACAAAGGATCTGTTTTAGAACTAGGTTAGTGGTTTAAGGTAGATCTTTTCCTTCCTTTTATATATATATATATATATATATATATAAATATACCTATGCATATATATATATACACATATATGTGTGATCGTTTATGTGCATTCATGTTTAATTAATTAATTTATTTATTTGTTTTCTATTGTTAGTGTTTGTTTTAAAACTAACAATGCCAATAGAAAACAACTAAATAAATAAATTAAATAAACATGAATATACATAAACGATCACACATATATGTATATATATATGTGCATGTATGTGTGTACAAATAGTATATTTATATATATGTATATATATGTGCATGTATGTGTATACACATAGGTATATATATATATATATATATATATATATATATATATATATAAAGGAAGGAAAAGATCTACCTTAAACCACTACCCTAGTTCTAAAACATATCCTTTGTTCGATAAAATGCATGCCCATTGGCTGATAGGAAGGGGCGGTGTGTATATATATATATATATATATATATATATATATATATGTGTGTGTGTGTGTGTAAACAACTTTCAGAACAACAAAATAAGACCAACACAAGAATAAAAGAGGGCATTTATTATTTTCCTGGCAATTATTGAACGTTTCCTCTATCGTTATTACAATGCGTTCTGATTACATTACTAGAAAATATGCATATGTTAAGAGAGGAATATAATGCGTTTCTATGTATTTAATCAGTGGAGTGATAATTATATTGTACTTGTTTTTTGCGTATTGTGAAAGGGGTTGTGTTTGAAGATATTTCAATAAAGTTTCTGGGAAACACTGTGCACTCGAGTAAATAAAAAAAAATCTATTATCAGAATGAATTAATTTTTATAACTTTCAAGTATATTCTCGTCTTCTATATTAATGAAAGAGTAGACGTATGGGTGTGTAAATATCTAACAGAAAATCTCTTAAAAAACTGATCACCTAAAACTAGAATTCTCAGGAAATAATATTCATGCAGTAAGTGAGAGATATATTTGCTTACATGCATGTGTATCGCATACATACATCGGCAAATTTTCATGTAAAATGTTCATTAAACATTAGCTGACATTTTAGTTTTGTATGCGCAAGCTCGTACATCGTTTATTTTTTTTCTCAGGCTGAAAGCTCTTATTTTATTTATTTAAATTCTAACTGATGGCACCACTAATTTTATTTAAAAAAAGTAATCCTACGTAAATTTTTCTCGCGGTTTGAAATTTGTAAATATGCAAACAAACCTATCTATCTTTTTTACGATCTCATATCTATTTATTTAATACATATGATTAAGACAGGCGGGATGACACACGTAATACATACCGTGCAGAAATAATAACGTTTTCATTTGGAAAGCAATTCTTAATATGGGAAGTGGAAGGTATTATTTAAACTATTCTGTAGTTTCACCTAACAAGTTATTAAATAAGAAACTGACATCTATTATTTCCATTTTTGTTTAGTATACGTTAATATTAAGTATCCGTTTCTCAATCCAATTTTTTAATTAGATTATTTTAAACAAGTGTTACCTAATCACTAACTGCACTTTGAAATATTTATTATGTGTAGTGGTATGAATCTTAAATAAGGTGCGTCCACAGTGTTGTACCCATATTAAAAAATACAAACAATTTTTAATGAAATCATGTATTTCGAAAAACTGCTGACTCATTTTCCGAAGGAGGCGTAATGTGCTTATGATGCTGGGGGAAGCACAATTATGTTGCTTTTAAAAGGACTCTGGAAGTTGGGGTGTGGTTCCTGTTCATTCTAGCATTACCACCATTTTTCTGTTTATGGAGAGGGGCTCAATGGATGATTTCGATTAAATGCTGCGTCAGAACAGATAATACACTTTGATTTTAGCCAAAATGCCCTGTAAGCGTAATATAGTTTTGTATAAGGCATTACCTTCTTCTTAAAAGAATACAAAATAACCGACACAGCATATATTTTAAGAGAGTGGGAGGGGAATATGGAATGCGCCCCTGAAATGTCTGACGCAGTTTACGATCTTAAAAATACTTTATTTCATATATATTTTTAAAAGAAGTGGGGAGTCTGCCCGGAAATGATTGAAGCAGTCTACGATCTCAAAATTACTTTATTTCACATATATGTTTAACAGTGAGTAGGGGAATATGCCGTCAGTCTGGGAAATTGCTTAAACAGTTTACGATTTCAAAATTACTTTATTTCATATATACATTTATAAGTGACAGGTGAAGAAACACTCCCAGAAATGGCTGAGGATTTTATGGTCTGAAATGTCCTTTATTTCATATCTATTTTTAAGAGAGAGAGATGTGATATGGGGCCAGCCATGGAAATGGCTGAAGCAGTTTACGATCTCAAAGCTTCTTTAATTTTTATATATTTTTAAGAGAGATGGGATGATATGGAATCAGCCCTGGAAATCGTTGTAGAACGTTACGATCTCATAATTACTTTATTCCATGTATTTATTTTAGGGCGGTGGGAATGGGAAATCTGACATACGGAATACGAGCAATGTTGAAAATATAACATTATTTAGAAGGCTAGTCTTAATATGGACGTAACTTTTCAACTATTCTCTACTTTCATCTAAAAATTTAATAAATAAAATCTCACATTGCTAAAATAACGTTATAATTTAGAAAGGCAGTCTTAATATAGGGAGAGGAGTGTATTTTTGTAAACTATTCTGTATTTCACATAACAATCTATCTAAATAAGAAACTGATATACATATCACGGATTGTGCTGGAATAATTTTACATATTTATTTGTAACATCTGCTGGGTCCTATTCTGGAAATTATATAATTTCGATTAAAATTATAGTTGCGGTGGTTTTTGTGGTGGGAAAATGAAACACACTAATCACGAATTTTCCGTTCTTTAGTTATACATGTAGTAATGCAAGAGATGAACAGTAAATATATAGATGTTCGTCGGTAGATATCCTACTTTATATTACACTTTCTTTATAGAGATAAATGGTCCGCTCCTGGATATGATCTTAAACTATATCTGATGGTGAGGCCCCAGGCTGCAGGCTTTGGGCAGTGTGGGGCTACCCTTTAATTTCCATTGCTACCACGTTCACTCTGTGATAGTGCCTTTACGGTCCCAACTATGGGTTAAATAGAAACCGAGTTTAAGAAAAAACAAATATACTCTATTAAAAAATGGTGCTTAATAATCAGTGGATTCGGCATTAACCTGAAAAGCGCTGATATGCCGTAAAATAAAAAACAAACAAACAAGAGATAAAAGGCGTATTATAATAATATCCTGCTTTCATAATCTGTGTATTATTTCACATTGGGCAGTCTAGAATATTCGTAAATATACCGGATTCATTAGAGACTCTCACAGCCAACCTTAAAAATACATGTCGAACAGGTTTACAACTCATTACAACAGTCTGATTATAGTTTGATAACATCGGCTGTTATCCCCTGTCCTGAATAATCATTCTGCATATAAAGAGTATGATAAAACATTTAGGTACAGTAGGCAGATAGAAAGATGTCGACGATGATAATTGCTATTCAGCAAAGCCATCATACTTACGAACTAATCAAATAACACTGCTATATAAAATAAATATTCTTAAAAGTCACCTCTGACCAATTTACAACAAATAATTTGAATGTCAAGGTCATTATTTTGCATCTCATAAGAGATATATAAATAGTTTAATATGGTAATGGAATAAAAGCATTTATTGATATCCGTACTTATATATATATATATATATATATATATATATATATATATATATATATATACATATACATATTTATGTGTGTGTGCGTGTGTGTGTGTTAATAAACTTCTATATGAAAATAGAAACCTAATTTACATTCAAGTGGCATGCCAATTATATGTGAAGCAGAGTTACTCTACTGAATCAGACAACTTTAGGGCGTTTTAAATGTAATTTTATAATGCCATAAACAATACCATTATTTTTTAAACAACGAAACATCGTGATCAACTTTGTTAGAAAATATGAATCTTACAGTATGAGTTTACATAGCGGCGTCAAAATATGCTACGGCTGATATGTAAATGTAAAAAAGTACCAAAAAGTACGCTTACAAAGCAGAGTGGCATGCTACGGATGAGTTTTTTTGTTATACAATATATGCACGAGGACTATGTAAATAACTGCCCCACGAGAATTCTGTCAATTACAAATGGACTGCATTTTTATACAGTTAAAGAAACAGTAAACTGGGAGGAAATTCTAAAATCAAGCAGATAGATTGCATGCGTAGCACTGACCGAATTATTAAATGGCAAATAGTAGTGTATTAAAAATTAGGCATAGTTGTTTGGTTTTGATCTCACCAGAATTGTTTTATTAACATATCAAGAATCCATGCGTATCTGATAACACTTTATGTCGTTTAATTTAAAGAGAATGAAGAGTTTGAATGAAAGAAGATCTTGTGATATTAAATAGCTTGATGTTTGACCGATATCAATGGTTACTTCTTCGTTCGAATTGTTGTATATTTTACATCACGTTTCCTACATAAGAATACTGACGCCAACGCTGTACGAAACAAACCCTGACTATATTGGCATGGAGACAAAAACCAAAGACATTTGAATCCTAAATCGTTTTATGTCGTGCAATGAAACGATGAAAATCGAATAAAAAGTGACGAGAAAAGTTGTGACTTCTTAAAGTCATTTCGTCATATAAAAGTAGAACTTATTTCTCATATACTTCTACAAACAGATACATACACAATAGGAGACGCACGCACGTATATATATATATATATATATATATATATATATATATATATGTGTGTGTGTGTGTGTGTGCGTGTGTATGTATATATATGTATATATGTATATATATGTATATATATGCATATATATATATATATATATATATATATATATATATATATATATATATATAATGTGTATACTTGTAATCGATATTTATAAAAATATGATTTTTCACTCTATTTATCCAGCGAATGTTAAGGAGGCATTCTAATATTTTAATAGATTATTTTAGATAGTAAAATGAACATTGCATCTACTATTATTATATAGAAATATTACATATATAATATAAACTGCATGTTAGAAAATTGTTAGTTTACTTTACATCATGTATTAGAGTTGAAAAATTGTATTTATAGACACAATGCTTATTGTAGTGTACAAATAGAAAATTTATAAGTTGCTAGATATAAGCAAGGTACATGGAGGGCATATTGCCTGAATGCATTATCCACCATGGCGTCAGATCATTCCATTGTAAAAATTGACATTAGCAGAAGTGTACACTGTAACCTATCTAATCGTAAAATTATTATGATATATACACAATTCACAATTAAGTTATATTCTTTTCATTTTATTTTTAATCTCACTCCGTTTTTTTTTTCTGAATGCAGCTTGAAATTTTTTTTTCTGAATGCAGCTTGAAATTTTTTCAGGAATAATCTGATCAATTTTTCTTAATATTATGTTTATTAGAAAAGTCCTGCGGAGTATTTAATCTTGATTACAAATGATCTATTTTCATGCATGCTTATATATCATATATCTAATAATTTTTCTGTCTATTTAATCGTTTAAATTACAACCAATTAAAAATAATTATGGTTTCCTCCCACTACGTTGTATATATAATAGAAAATACGGAAATTCGCACAATTTTTATTATTTCAATTCAAGCTAGGCTGGAAAGCCGCTGAAACTTCTCGCAATCAATGAAGCGTTTTTCCCAGGAAACACTATTGGATGCATAGGAAAATGGTGATTATTTCAGGACGGCGACAAAGTATTGAATATGATGAGCGTAGAAGTCGGTAATGGGATGTTGGCAATGATCAAATAAGGGTTTTAGTTAAAATGTATCTACACACAACTCTTCGTTAATTTGCCACTAAATTAGACTTAACGTATACGAAGATTTCCAACATTTTGAGAAGGATTGAAAATAGAAAAATATTGATAAATGGGTTCCTCACAAACGAAACGGCAACGAAAAGAAACGCCGGCGGAGTGTCATTTTCATTCTTTTTACTCAACAGAGTCGTGACTTGCGATGAACAGTTGGTTTTTACAACATCAAGCGAATGGTCAGACGCCGACGAAACTCCATGCCACCTCCCGAAGCCAATGGTGAAAAAAAAACTTCATGTTGAATATTTGGTGGTGTGCAACCGGTCTCATTAATTACAGTTTTCTAGAATGAAAGCTAAACCATTGCAGCGGATAAGTACTGCCAACAAATGAATGGAATTGATAAGAAACTTCGAAAGCAACATGCAGCATTATTACAATTCTATGTTACTGGAATAAATTTGCGTAAGTAAAAGTGGGTTGTTTCTGATAATGCCTTTTTCGATTAATAGCTTTTTGATTGCGCTGAATTTAAGAGTTAAATGTGAATTGAAAAGTTAAAACCAGCAAGACCGTTTTTATCAACCTGATATATATGATTATTAAAAAACATAAAACAAATTATTTACTTAGATCCGCTTATTCTTATCAGGTCAGTGACAAAATCAATCGTATTAGACAATGATTTTTCAATATTAAAGTGTCATCTCTGAATATTTTAAGATATGGAACTGTTCTTTATACAGTTTCTGTTCGAATGATTTTTCATCGTAGATGTATGTGGATGACAAGTAATCTGCAGAGGCAATGCATATCTCAAATAGTGATTCATCGAATGTGTAGTGTTTAAATATTTTTTAGAAACAGAGTATAAGTAAAGTATAGTAGTAATTGTAAAACACCGTATAGTAGCAATCATATTAAATAAATTAGTATATATCATTTATATAATTTATAATAGAATAAACACACGGTAAATGAACATTTTTTCATATAGTTTAGTATTGCATGTGCATATATTTGTGTGTAGATAGTTTACCTCTAAAATGACCGATAAACCTTAATGTATAAAAGGGCGTAAAGGGTAACATTCAATTTGATTTTAGTAATTTGATGAAAAAATAGAAAACATTAAGTCATATATCTGCGGTAAATTAAAATACTCCCGGATATGTTGAATATACTACAATAGTTAGAAGCAATATATTATTGATAAAAAATACATGTATTTTTTTTACGAATTAAGTGGATCTAGGCGCTTTTATATGACCCTGACGTTCGATTTCTCTATGAGATTATTCAAGCATACGAATAAATGTTCTATCTTTTCTAGAATATTAATAATGTGGTGGATAGTAAATACAATTGGAATAGACAAAGGAGAGCCATTAGTTATATATCTCGGTCTTAATTTCAGCTAGCATATATAAAACATTTGAAAAACGGGTTTGTCTGGGAAATTGTATCTACCTAACGTCGAAGGAATAATGATTAATTGTTTTATATGATGTTAATTTTATAGCGTCTAATTGTAAATTTCATATACACATTTCAGATATTAATCATCCATGTTTATACAGGCACGCATTACTTAATATGCAAAGATGTAAATGAGATAGAAATGATAATGAGCAAATAATAATATTCTTCTTTTCCAGACAAAAATATTCTGTCAGCTGCAGTGCTAAAATTAAGATTCAATTAGTAAGATATTGTGTCTAATTATGTGTTTTTTTGTAAATAAAACAGGAAAATGTGAATATTTTCCGAACTTTGCGATTAGCAAATTCATTAATTTCTATTTGTTATGAGTAAAATAACCTATTGATAATGATTACAAGTTTGAAAATACGGTCGAATGTATTCATATGTTATGAAATAGCAATTACTATTTTCCAACTCTAATAGGACAATATTTCTTACAATTTCACAAGAATTGCTAGTTTTCGATATCGCATAAATAGACTGATTGTCTATCATCACTATATTAAATGAATAAAACAAGAACATTTAAACAGAATTTTCCTTAAGGTTGTCTCTGACTGGCACAAGGCCAAAAACGGTAAGGAAAAATACAACAATCCGCCAATCACACAGTGCGACTGATAGTTTTACTATCTTATCTGGGGTGTAATAAAAATGAGAGAGAATCCCAAAGGAAGCTTTACGTAGTGTAATAAAATGTCAAATGCAAAAAGAACGCCTGCTAAGACTTCTTACAATACGAGAAAATAAAAGAATGAGAAACACAAGAATAATAATGTAAATGTTTAAATAAGCAAGAGACGATATGAAATGTTAACAACAAGAGCACTAAATCAAACATAAATATATTTCGTAAGATAAAATTGTAAAGTAAAGCGTGTTTATTTTTAATACC
This sequence comes from Euprymna scolopes, assembly GCF_053919585.1. Lineage (NCBI taxonomy): Eukaryota > Metazoa > Mollusca > Cephalopoda > Sepiida > Sepiolidae > Euprymna > Euprymna scolopes. The sequence goes on from NC_136487.1 coordinate 55,930,756, forward strand.
ACCGACGATAAGGCCGGATTTAGTTGTTTCTATAAAAGTATAATAGGCCTATCCAAATAATCTATAAATAAAACTATAAATTAGAAGTGATTCATTTTATATGAAAATTTTGAAAAATGTGGTTGCTGTGAAAATTATAGTTAGGTAAATATGCTCTTTCCACGAATATATGTGTGGTTATGGACATGATTATATGTCTGTATATACATAAAAGTGCTGCAAGAAAATGCACGTGTTCTTTATCTAATATTGAATGGTTTAGTAGAGTGTTTGTTCTTATGAATTTGGGGAAATAAAAACGCTCTTCATCAATTGTTAGTAACAACACAAGCCAAATATTTAGTAATATAATTTGCAGCGCATTTAACATTTATTGTTGAACCATCTACTTCCAGAATTACCTTTATCAAATAAAAAAAAATGCAAATAGAAGGTCATCAATCGTATTAAGTCTGATGAACTTAACAATTAAAATTATCTTGATAATATTCAGGTAATGTCACCTATCTAATAATAGCTATAAACCTCACAGCACTGTTTAGCACTAGCTTGGAGTATAAATGATGTTTATATATTTAAAGTATTTTGTTTCTTTTTATCTACATGGAAAACTATATATCAATACTCCGCATTCCAGTACTGGACCAGACCCATGTGAGTAAAAAGTACGCTGTTTGTAATTTTAATAAATTAAGAACTATTCAAACACATAATCAAAACCCACTACTTAGTATCAAGCAATGGCATTGCAAAAGATTAGTGGGTCTACATGATTGTGATGCATCAAATAAGGTTATGTATAAATGTTTGTCACATAAACTTGTTCACTATAAATATATCAGTTTCTGTTTTCAATAACAATGTGTTCTTTTTATAAAACTGATAATTTAGTTATTTAGGGGCACAAGTCAAAAACACACAGCATAAACTCATTACATTTAAAAGTCTCTGACTGATGCTAATAAAAAAAATCAGACTATAGTTTGAGACCACTTGTAGATATCCATCTAATCGGCTTTTACTTCTTACGGCAGAACATTAAAAATATCGTTTATAAAAATATGTTTTACTATCTCAGTTTGCTTGGAGCACATAACGCAATTAAAGGGAATATATTTGTGTGTCTTAAAAATATCCAACCTAGGATCTGTCCATTCTTTCAATAAACACATGTACTGTCACATCTCTATAGTGGAAATGAATAGTACTATCCTAAATTAAGCTGCCTTATCTTATAAGCTTTAGCGTTAATGCTTGTCCTAGATTAAAACGAAGACGTAACTCAAATATAATGCTAATGTTTCTAGGAAAATATTGTTGAAATGCGTTTTCTTCTTAATTTAAATTTCGGTTCTATACAAATTTACATATAATATAAACAAATTATATAATACAAGCAACATACATCTAACGTTTTATTATAGATATACGCGTAATAAAGGATAGTTTTTTGTTTAGGACTTAACTGTTTCTAATATAGCATAAGTGTCTAATTTGAATATTTTACTGGCTTCTGAGTAAATGCCACAATGCAAGTTCAGAAGTAAACGTAGGATGCCGGTTACATATGAAGTAAAATAATATTTATATAAAGTATACTCAACTCAAGCCAATTATCCCCGATGATTTATTAGGATAAGTTGACCCAACTATAAACTATTCTGGCGATAATTTCCACAGGATAATTATTTGTTTTATTGGTATATACTGATAAAAAAAGTGTTATTGTAATTTACTGATATAAAGTGTGGTGTTGCTATGAGGTTGCACATTGTTAAAAAAATCTTTCATTATGCAGGAGAAAATTCCGTAATTAAAGACTTTTACACATAAGAACCATTGAACATATTTAAATGTTAATCAGTTACTATTTATAAACATTACTAGAAAAATGTGTACATTTTCAAATAACGATGCCCGATCGTAATCAAATATATATATATATATATATATATATATATATATATATATATATATATATATATATATATATATATACTAGCAAAGTACCCGCTGTTGACTGGGTTAAAAACAGCCTACAGCAAATGGACTCTGATTTATGAAAGTATGATAGGTTATGAAAAGGAACGGTTGTAAAGAAATAACTTTGAATTCGAGGGTATCAAAACCAAAGCAAAATATGATGAGAGTAAAAATAAAATAGATAAACCCCATAATTTATTATACCATACGTGTTCATACTAAAACACTTATCACAATATTCTGTGGATCTATATTAAAAAAACCTTGTTAAAATTTGTGACATATTTCCATTCTATGGAGGTCAGGCTCGAACGAACACCCCATAATTTTATTATACCTTAGTTCTTCAAACTGAAACATAATTATCTTAGTATACTTACGCAGATAGATATGAAAAGCATTTATTAAAGTGTGTGCATATTTCCATTCTATGGAGGCCAGGCGCGATCGCATACCCCACAATTTTATTATAACATCCCTATTTAAGTTAAAACATGCTTATCAAATTATTATTATGCGCATATATATCAAACACACTTGTGAAAGTTTTTTATTTAATTTTTAATTTTTTTATTTCTATACTTCGTGAACCAGGCGCGTACGCGGACCCCACAATTTTAATGAATCATCATTATGCCAGATCACACATGCCCATTGTTGTGTCTCGATACATCTTCTATCATTATATGTGATGAGCTTTCTATAATAATCAACTATATTGGAGCCTATTCGTGACACAACACACCCACAGACGTTCAGCTTTATATTATATTATATTATATATATATATATATATATATATATATATATATATATATATATATATATATATATATATATACTAGCATTTCAGCCCGGCGTTGCCCGGGTGTTTGGAGGTGTATGTTGAGAAAAAAAAAGAAAAAGAAAAAGCGGTCAATTTTTTAAAACTTTGACCCCTATTATGCCCCCTTAACATTTATTGTTTTGGACTCAAATCAAGTTATTAAGATATATCCATGTCCAAGGAATCTATATCTAAAATTTCAAGTGTTTAGACCCACAATTGGCGGAGGAGTTTGGTAGAATTCACAAAGGTCAAATCGTTGAACTTTGACCCCTTGCTCGGGTGTTTGGAGGTGTATGCTGTGCAAAAAAAGCAAAAAAAAACAAACAAAAAAATGGTTAATTTTTTAAAACTTTGATCCCTATTATGACCCCTTAAAATTTATTGTTTCGGGCTCAAATTACTTTATTAAGTTATATCCATGTTCAAGGAACCTATATCTAAAATTTCAAGTGTCTAGACCCGAAATTGTTGGAGGAGTTTGGTAGAGTTCTTAAAGGTCAAATCGTTGAAATTTGACCTTTTAACAGCCAAATTTCTGGCTGACACACGTCAAATCGATTTTCCCAAATCTCAGTACCCGCTATTTAAAATTTCGAGTCTATAGACTAAAAATTGACAGAGTTATTGCGTAGGGAAATGTACACAGACAGACACACACACAGACACACAGACACACAGACAGACTCGTTCACTTTTATAGATATGTAGATATATATGTGTGTGTGTGTGAGTGTGTGTGTGTAAGTGTGTGTATGTGATAACTGCTGCTTTAATATAAAACACTATTCCTATATAGATTGTGTTGACCGTACACCTGCACCTAAATACTCTTTACAAATAAATGATGAACCTTCTTTAGTGAATTTACAAACAGCTGTTTACATAGGGTAAATGCAACATTCGTAATTGAGGGAATTTAAGACTCTGCCTCTAGCTGTTTTCTTATATATGCCTGTTTGTATAAATTGGCCTTTGTTTTGGGGGGAATACTATTATCCATATTGAAAAGTGACTTTACAAAGTGACTTTACAAAGTGATTTTACATGTTGAAATATCTCCTTTAGTAGAAAATATCACTTCTACAATTGATTATTGTGTTACGTATAAACTATTATTATTTCTATCACTTCTACAATTGATTATTGTGTTACGTATAAACTATTATTATTTCTATCACTTCTACAATTGATTATTGTGTTACGTATAAACTATTATTATTTATAATTATTGTGTTACCTATAAACTAATCTAAATGAGTATATGTACACACACACACACACACACATATATATATATATATATATATATATATATATGTGTATATATAAGAGTACGACGTGTAGATAATAGAAAATATAAACTGATGCATAAAAAATTATTGATTAATTTGAAACTAATTCGTACAATAAAGTTGTAAAGGTGTTATAAAAGCTAATGTGTATATATAAAGGTACTAATTCAATATATATGCATATTTGTATCGCGTGTAGGGAAAACCTTTCACTATATACATATATACAGAGAAAGAAATATAGAAAGAAGATATACATTGCGATTTCAAACGTTTGGACTATTTTTTTGAATATGTTCTACATCCATAATCGTATGTGCGCAACAGTTGTTTTTTGTTACATCTAAACTACTCGCAAGAACTTATTTGCATTTACCAAGAAAAAAAAAATTAAACCAGTACTTATTAAAAGAAAAATGTATCTTTAGATTTGCATGTAATTGCTTACCTATGGCTTAGGCAAATAACGTGAGAAACGGTATTAATCGACCTTTTTTCACGATAGCTCTTGCTAGAAGAATGTTTTTCATTATATCAATCCCGCATGCATTGGGAAAGCTAGGAAAAACTATGTTATGTGTACTAAAATTGTAAAGCATGAGATGCATTACAAAAATATTCTAATATTGTTTTGTCTTTACGTTCATTTGCCCTAAGTCTTGAAAATAGCAATATTGTGTTGCGAGAACAATTGTTTATGCGCAATGAACTAGTTTCAATATACACTAGTAATCGTTAGAAAATATTTATGGATGAATTAGTTGTCTCCAAAGAGGACCAAAAATACTTTCTATAAGTATGCACATATAATATTTTACCACAAAAAAATTATCCGTATTTGTTTCATTAACGGACTATTGTTCTCATCTTGAGTGTGATTTTCACAACGTTTCAGTCGATGTAACCTCCAATCTTAATCAGGTGTATCTTGTCGATCTCGGGAATGTTTCTGTTTAACTCATGAAATTAAACGGAATTTTCCAGTGGAACCTTTTATTTATTTCACGGGGTAGCATGCTCTAGTTTTGTAAGCCATGACTGGATAGAGGACCTTAGCAATTCGCAATTTTATATTTTGGTCGGCCACAACCTTCACGAGAATATCACTTTTTACTATTGATATTTTCGAGTACTACATGAAAGGTAGTAATAGAACTTGAATGCATTTTCACCGTCATCACCCATGTTCATATGCTACACTATATTATAATATAAAATATATGTCTCGTATAATCAACAAACATATGCCATGCTAAATAAATAGATGACATAGTATTGCTGAGTTCAACATATTTTTCACCCTAAATATAAAAGGAAGTAATTATTGTTACAGTACTCATGCAGTTTTTTTCACCGTAGGTTACTAATAATTATTAATTTTATTTTTAATTATATAAGTTGTAATTTTGCTATATTAATTTGGAATTGTCTTTTTATATTTCTGCAGGCAGGTCAAAAAGGCATTGGATATATATATATATATATATATATATATATATATATATATATATATATAACTTAAACTACTATATATATATATATATATATATATATATATATATATAACTTAAACTACTATTGAACAATCTAAATAAAGCCAACGAATATGCTGATAGATTCCGATCACAAAACAGCAATACTTTCTGATCCCAAAACAGCAATGCGTTCCTTGATTATGAAAACTAAAGAGAAAAAGGCAGTCTTGTGGCATGCGTTTGATAATCGTAATAGTGTTAAATTATTATTGATTCAAACTTGGGTAACAGTTTATTCTAATATTCCTAGGCTTTAATTCTATATAAACAAATCTGGCTGTTCGCTGACCTATTATACGTTACTTAACAAGATGTTTCCTTGTTGACAGGATGTTTTTGGGCAATCAGTTTTAGTATTTGTTTGTCACGTGAAATTTAAAGCGTATTAAACAGACGCAGATTTTCAATATCGTTTCTGTGTGTTTATGTTGAATTCAGTAATTCACAAATTGTTTATATCATTGCTCGAGATGTAAAGTAATTTTTACGATGCTGATCTTATGATCCCATTTGGCAATAAACAAAACAGATTAAAAAAAAAAAACGATATATTTCCCGTACCTTTATTTTCCCTTTTTGTTTCTTTTAGCGTGTGCTTACATGATTCTTTCAGAACTGTTTTTGCAAAGTGATATTGTAGAGGGGTTTTATACTAAACTTACAATATTTCACACCAATCCTATCGTAAGAATTTTGTAGTAAACGTAATAGAAAAGGGCATTTTTTAATCCCATTCATAACATCATATGATGATTTCTTAATTATGCAATAATAAAATTATAAATGTATTATATTTTTACTACAATATCTTGTATTTTTCTCTCCCAGTTTAACAACTAGACCTTTACTTTTCCATGTTTAAGCTTAACGATATTGTTTTACTGCTTACATTTTCTTTTGTAATTATACTGTATTTAATGGTGCAGATGTATTCACAGTTATGGAGATACACTTTATGCTTATAGATATGAGCTTCGCATTTATATCAGTATTTATATTCTTTACTTTTCCATGTTTAAGCTTAACCATATTAGTTTTACTGCTTACATTTTGTTTTGTAATTATACTGTATTTACTGGTATAGATGTATTCAAAGTTATGGAGATACGCTTTATGCTTATAGATATGAGCTTCGCATTTATATCAGCGTTTGTATTTTTCTTACGCAGCATGTGTGTTTAATGTAACTTTTTAACTTAAAACAAGTTAAAGCGCTCATTTGGTGTAAGAAGCTACTATTTCGGACAATATTTTCAATGGCACTTTTTACGGATTGTAGCAGCGGGAAGCCTGCTCACATTAGATTTAAGTATATGCATGTCTTGTAAAACATTTAGTTGGTGCATTATTGTAGCGCTGAGACATGTTTGAATTTGGACACATAGTGTGGAATCTTTTACGTTGGAACCTCTATGTTGGACCTTGTTTAAATGAGAGATAGAGAGAAAGGAGAATAGTGGTATATGTACCGGATATAGATGTGGAGAAAACACCCCATGCATGGGCGAATGATTGCTTCCCAGATATTTAAAATACTGCCATGCCTAAGTAATTTACTCGCCTGGTAGACAGAGCCAACCTTCCTTGGACCAACGTAATATCCGGTAAATTTCTTCCAATTTATGTTGTTAGTGAATGTTAAGCTAGTAAGTTTAAACAAAAGCCTATCAGGCACGGTATTATTAGTTAAGGCATTCAGTGCTTTAGATGGTTGTTGATAATTATCAAAGAAGAGAACCTGAATATTGACCGAATTAAAAGTTACAATCAATTTACTTTTACGTCCTATAACAGACTAGCGACCATTGTATACGTTTCTACCATTGCCTAAAATACGCGTACGTATTTTTCTCGTTACTATATGGTATACATTATAGAACGCTGTGTCATCAGCAAGTATACCCACTTCGGATATAAATTTATCAAAAGGTTGTCTGTGTATATCCTGAATGATAAAGGTAAAAATGTTGAGTCCTGAAGCACACAGCTTATGGCATGCAGTTTTGGCTGCAAGCACCGCCGGCTATTAGGATTTATATAGAGGAAAACGACATATTACTTTTCTACAAAATTTGTCAGTAGCCAAACTTATTTCGATTTTACGCGGGCTCGGTTTAGGGTATTTTCGATCATTTTCTTTTTTCGCCTTATCCGGCCGATATACAAATAAATCAATGAACATTGCAAAAATAAAACACATTTGGTTAAGCAATTAGTATAAGCAACACCACTTAACAAATATAGGTTTTTGTTCAAGATAATATACATATTCCAAAAAAAATTCATAGAAGAACCCTTTAGTAACACAATATAATCTCAAAGAAATCGGAGCTTACGCCGGCCGAAACACATACTATAAAAACACTCGTATTAAATTGTCGGAATAATATCAATTATCAATTCCGAACTAAAATGCCCCCAAAACGCGCTAATTTATCATTGATATTTCAAGATTTATTTCCTAAAAGAGTAGATATCTCCCCTGCATTCCACACTCATTCGTCTTCTCCTTCTACATTTTCTATGGTAAAAACATAAAGAATATAATTACTTATAATAGTTATCAAAGCTATTTCAGCATACACTTTCCAATATATGTATCTTTCGAATTATTTGATAGATTCTAGACTTATTGATTTCTAGAACAAAGCACACATTAAATGCAGGTTAATACAAAAGAAAACACATACATCTATTGTAAGATGAAACAAATTTTATCTATTAAGAACACAGACAATAAAATAAAACATATCCATTTGAAAAAATATATTTGACAGAGAAGTAACCATTTATTTTGCCGTACAATTTTCGCTTTAACGTAATTGTGAAACTTGGTGATGCTCCTTGTATCGTTAGAGACGAAGACATTATAAATAATATGTGTAGCACGGCCGTCTTTAAGTAATTAAGAAAGAATTCGTTCTTTCATTCGTAAATATAGTTAAAATCTTAATTAATGATATATGCAGACACGTTTTAAATCGTGTTTTATATTACTCGTATGCATTACAATAATAACACGCTTACTTCATTTAAAAAATTAATTTAAGATACAACCCGTGACACTTAAAAATCGAAGGTTTCGATTTCATTTCATATATAGGCACTTCGAATCTGTGTATTTCTAGTTATTACGTAATTTACCGTACACGTTTTAATCTATTTCTTTGTTTTATTTAATAAGGTAATCATATAGCCAATTTATCCGCCGAACACACTTTTATTGATAACGTTATAGGTATTTGAAAACACCTTTCCTTGAAACGAACAAACGAAACACAGGCTATAAAACTCTGCAGAGTTATAGAAGCATGTGAGCATCTCAATGATCCCTTCCCCATCGATTCATGGAAGGTTTAGATTAAACGATTGAAACACCTGTTTAATATTTCTATGATTTAATAGGTACTCCCATTATTAGGTTATGCATTCAGTTTTATCCTTGATTGTTTACAGATAGCGTCAAAAACCATTATGATAAAATATGTATGATTCGTTTCGTTATAATAATATCCTCTTCAAATTGGGATACACGGGCAAATAAATGAGAAGAATTGTGATATATAAAAGTAATAGTATATAGAATAAATAATGAAAATATGTTCTTTCAGAATTTGTGGTTTGAAGAGAACGGTTAAATATCAAACAGTGCAGTAACACAAATTTTCTTGAACAATCTATTTCAAATATATTTTTTCTCAGTGTTAATGCTAGTTTGTCAGTGAATTATCCAAATCTTTTAATAAGTATTTGTCGGGCGTTGAATACATATTCGTTGGAAGTTGTATTTATTTTATTTTCAGTCGCCAAACATTGCTATTACGCCATATTTTCATACATTGAATTTTTCTCACATTTATCTTCATTGGCACGATTCGACCTTTCGTAAATTCTAAACTCATAGCACATTTATTTCGAATAGCCTCTGCATATCCTTAAATATCAAAATAGTGGGCAATTAGCGGGGAACCCAGCGTTGCCCGGATGTTTCGAGGTATGTGCGGTTTTGGGTGAATCAAAACAAAAGAATAATAAAAAATGGTTGCCCGGGTGTTTGTTTTCGGGGTGGTGGTGGGGAGTTTAAAACATGCAATTGGCCAAAAAAGAAAAGAAAGAAGAAAAAACAAACAAAAAACAAAAAAGAAGAAAAAAGAAGAAAAAGAAAAAAAGAATAAAAAAGAAGGAAAAAGAAGAAGAAAAATAAAATAAAGAACAACAAGAAGAAAATAAAAAGAAAGAAAAAAGGAAAAAAGAAGAAAAAAGAAGAAAAAAGACAAACAGAAAGAAGGATAGCGTCTGAAATGAAAATATGTTTATTTTATACTAGTATTTAATATATTTATTTATTTGTCTTTTGTTTTGTTTCTGCAAAAGATTTATCCACATACAGTAATTTTATTTACCTGATTGTTTGTTGGGAATTGTTAATCGGTGAGGCTAGGTCGATAAAGGATTGAACGTGGCATATATACAGTTGGATACGCAATTAATAGCTGCAGACCGATAGTTATATGTAAAATCTAGAATCCAATGTTAGTTCGTTTCGTGTTTTTGTGTATGTAATACACGCGATTGTTTCTGTGTAAACTGTAGTGTGCGGCGGAGAACGGATTCCTCGAAGAGAACTGAACTGTATTAACCTGAATGTTGGTTGGGGAGTGTTAATTTATGAGGACATGTCGAAAAAGAAAGGAACGTGGCATATAGTTGGGAATCCAATGGTAGTATAACTACGAACTCAACCCAGTGCTTCCTCGTAGTGCCCCTTGTAGACATATCCCCACCGGTAGTAAGTGGGCGCAGGAGGAGTATGAATGTAATAGAGGGAAAATATTTTATCACGTCCATAGATTGTAACCGAATGTTGCCGTGGAATCTCAGCAGAAAAATATAGGTGTCTAAGTTTATCGAGTAAGTGGACAGGCGATAGGCCTACAACAGGCCGAAGGCAATGTGCTGCAGTGCGTGCACATTACCTTTTCATGAAATGTCTTGATTTCCAATCCTATTAAGGTCAAAATCGCAGGGGTAAAATGAGTTCATTTTATTCACACAGAAGAAGATAGATAGAAGAATAGATAGAAGAAGATATATAGAAGATAGAATAGAGAAGACAAAAATAAATTTCTCGGAAAATATTAAGCATATCCGATATGAAATAAATGAAAAGGGGTGAACTTTCTGTAAAAAGGAAATGCTGATTTTCTCACGTATTTACCGAACCATTTTAAAAATTTATACTAGATATATGTAAACAGATCCAACTATTTTCGCTTGTTGGTTTTTAGGTTAAGCATCTATGGTATGATGATAACGATCGTTAACGAATAATTGTATTTTTCGTACGTGCACCTGCGCTTGACATGAGAAAACTAATATTGAGTCAATTTTCTAATCTAATACAGGAAAAAGTTTTGCCTCATAAATTTAAATCCTTTACGACAGTAAATAAGTTTGAATCAAGTTAAAAGATATATCGTCACATTTGCATACATACACATAAAAATACATGCACACGCTCGAGCACGCAGACGCATATATATATATATATATATATATATATATATATATATATATATATATATATATATAAAGAGAGATTGAGAGAAAGGGAAGAGAGAGAGTAGCAAGGAGAGCCCGGTGTTGCCCGGTTGTAAAATACACTGAAATCTGCTATTTTATTTAATGTATACTGCACAATCACGTCGACACGCCGGTTCTAGTCAGATAACCGAAGTTAAGTAACGTTGAGCTTGTCCAGTACTAGAGGAGTGACCAGTTAGGAAGGCGAGGTGCTGTATGTATCGCGAGGTAAAATACCAGGTTGAGAAACTGGCGCGGTTTATCCTACTCTCGAGTGTAGATGGGACTCTCTTAAACCGTGGAAGGCAACCCATCTAGTGATTGTATCACGATAAAAATTTCCTTGGTAGCCCTGGCGAATCAGCTACCGACAATATTTTAATTACACTACACACTCTTGTAGTGAGTTCAATTCCGGCTACGGCCGCACTAGATGTATGGAATTCATGCAGTGTTCGAATTAATTATTATATAGTCAATTTCCTCTCAATCATTTAATACTATATAATGCACGATATATAGCAGTACTTTCAAAAGTAAATCTAATATGTAGCTTGTGTGCTATTTTAATCAAAACCGAAAACAAACCTTTTAAGATTAACGCTTGCAAGCAAGGAAGCCTGGCCGATCCTAATGTAACTAATTTATCATGTTGTGTGATGTTTACTGAAATAAAGCAGCTATACTGTAAATATTTTGAATATAGTTTCCAAATTATCTTTCATTATCATAATGTGCGTCTGATGTGTGTTATTAATTGATTTTTTTTTTCAGTATTCTTTGAATCAGAGTTACGGATTAATACAGAGCAGTATCTAACGAAAACTGCGATCAAATGTAACTATATTTACCTCTTATTTTGTATACTGTATTATAGTTAAGGGCTATTACGTTTGCCAATAAAGATCTCTAAACACCATTGGTCTCTTTAAAGGGTTGGCTTTTAGTATATTAAAAGCTTGTTTAAACCCTAACATATTTTCTAATTTCTCATTTAGTTTATTTCTATGTATGTATTGTGGGGAGTTGAATTTAAAATTATTTATAATAAACTGGCAGAGAAAAAACTAACATAAGTATTGAAAGGTAAACATACCTGATATGATAAAAAAAACAGACGTACTTCTCGGTTGCAAAATCATTGCGTCATTTTGCATCTCGACTTAGTCCTGAAGGTGATTCATTGCAAGGAGTGATTATTATGTTTGTTCTGATTTATAATTCCAATAGAGTAAGCCGTTCGTTTCGTCGAATAATAATTTCAATATAAACATTTTAAGCTGATTGAAAATTAATTAATAAAGTAGACTACTCTCGCCGAGGAGAGAAGAGTGGACCCCAATCGCATTTAAATTAATAAGTTCATTAGTGTAAGAAAGAGATACCACAAACTCCGTCTGTCTATTAAGAAATACATACAGTAACTAACTTTCTCAGTTTAACTGCCCGCGCATGTCGGGGTTGAATTAAAATAAACCAATGAGAAAGGCTGTAATAAAAACATGACCTCCAATTTTTATCAACTAATGAATATTCGATTTCAAACTATGCAATTTTTGACAGTATTACAATCTAAAATTTAATCTATATGTTTGAGTCTTGTACGTGTTCTGTCTACGCGTGTGCTTTCAAAAAGATTGTCTTTGATATTAAGATTTGACCCTAATAACAGCGCCAGTTAATTTAAGGATATTAGTACATAAAACTTTTACTCGAAAGTATAGTTCATCACCTCCAAGTAGTATGTCAATACAAATCCTATTTGTTTGGAGATCTTTTTTTCTCCCGTTCTACATTTTAGCGGTCATATAAATGTTTTATTAATCCTACGCTGTATGTACAGTAGTATGTGCGTTTAAATGGTGTTGTCAAGAGTGGAAATGACATTATTTGTATAAACTTTGCTTCACAGAAAGCTGAAAATATAAAACTATGTGTTATTCCTCCCGCTTTTTTCATTAGTGAAATAGAAAGCATGCACGTCAAGTCAGTTTTCAGATATAATATGCTACTTTTATTTAATATAACTGTATATAAACATGAACACAATTTTAAAGATAACTTTAAAATTACATTAGATTCATTTTAGGACATATGCGTATAGTATCGTAATGTACAAGTAAAAAGAATTAAAACATACAATTACAAATAATTACAAATATATAAACTATATAAATTACTTCGCCTACGAATACTTTATATTTTGGACTTTTAAAACTGTTTTCATATTTAATTAATTTTTGAAAATATTTTTGATTGATTTTTATTGAGTCTGTTCGACTTTACAATAAACACCTCTTTAACTATACTTAGACAGTATTCATTTAGAGCGTATAAGAGTGTTATTGGCCTTAATTGAATTAACTTTTTTGGATTTAATATAATCTCTTATAGGCACCGCCACAACTGGGGGGGTAGGTAAGTACTTTTTGATGACCGTCTTTTTTAAAAATCTACCAAAAATCAGATAATTATCCGTTCAATACGAAATTTTCAGCGATTATTAAGAGAAGAATGAACTTTATAACAGTGTACTTATTTTTCATGAACGATATTTATGTATATATGTTTGGCTTACAACCTCCCTTGTTTTGAGGGGGTACAACTATGCTTAAAGTAATCATCTGAAACTGAACACAACATATTGTGCTGCTGTAAGGGACAGAATTATAGATTAAAGAAAAGAACTTGTTTGCATACCTTATTTTGACGTCTGAATATCAGAACTTCGATTGTGTTTAATTATCCCACTTTTGAGTCTTGGCGTGTGAAATTCGGTGAATATGTTTAGTAAAACAATTAATTTAAGTTAAGCAAAAAAGAAAAAAATAGTTATACGAAAAAAGCGATTTTAAAATCTTTGATAAATAAATTAACCATGTTTTTAGCGAGCCGAATAATGCATGACCATTATTAAACAGCGCATGCTGTGAAGAATCGATACAAAAAAATTGATAAATATTGTGCCCTTTGTATTAAAAATAGCATCATTTTTTCGATCCCGTTTGAAAACGTTTGCACCCTTTCGACTACGGTGGACCTAACGCGCTGAAATAATTTTTTTTTATTCTGCTTTAAATTGCCCCCCCCCCATTTTGTGGTGCCTGGCCCCCACATACATACACATTAAAAACCAAACTCATAAAAATGGTCACCTCAGCATTAATAATACATTGAAATTTTCGTCACTGAAAAAAAAGTTTTTTTTGGCCTGTTTGGTCTTCCATAGTTTGCGCTTTATCAACTAAAAACGTAAACATTGTCAATCTAGACTCTAGATCGACGCGAAGTAACTGGTTGCCTATATGAATAAGTTGAATTATTTGAAATCCAGGTACTTATATTATAATATTTTTTCATATTCTCATAGAAAATCATCCTAAATCTTAGTTAGACAACAAATAAATTAATTATTTCAAAAACCTTTTCTTAAAAATATTTATGTACGTTTTTTGTGCAAGACAAAAATGTCAATTGTTAACTTTTTGGGAAAATTAAACATTTAAAATTTAATTAAAAAAAGGGGAAAAGTTCTACATTATTCAGTTTTCTATATGATAAAATTCAAGGTTTTATTTTTCTGGAAAAAAAAAGTTCCTCAGAAATAATGGATTTTAATAAATGTAATTTCGTTTTAAAAAACAACAACAACTTGATTTTTCGGCCATTTTTGGCGGTACCTAATCTCTTAACACCACAAACTGAATGTTTTCTATTGTGGTCATTATTTGATACACGGTCATTAATTATTTTTTTTTACCAATTTAACTTTAGAAACAACACTTGGATCCATACACAAAAGGATTAAAGAATAATAATGGCCTACCAGAAATAAAGTCAAATTGTAATGATATACGCCCATCGACGCCGACTTTCTTTTGCTATTAATCGCATTCGCTTGATAAAATATTCTTTAAGTTTCTATATGGATAAAATTTGCGATTAACTTTATATCTGTAGAAGCTATAGCATTGTTTATTGTATAGTATATACCTGCAGAGCGTTAAGATATTCATTAACCCGTATAGGTTGGCTGGGTGTTTTTTTTTGTTTTACGGCATATCAACCCTTTTCAGGTTATTTAATGCCGAATCCAGTGAGTTTGAAGAACAATTTTTTAATAGAATGTATTTCTTTGTTTTTTTTTTTAAGTCGTTTTCTATTAAACTCATAGTGGGCACCTTAACAGGTAATGCCAGTCCGGGTCACACTTGACCTGGGAGCAATGGCAATTAAAGGGCGGCTCCACACTTGCCAAAGCCCGCACGCTGGGGCCTCACCACCGGATATAGTTTAAGGTCATTTCCAGGAACTGACTCGTATTGATGTTCATAAATAACTACAGTACTAAACATTTGACGGACTATCTCTAAATTGCTTAACGATAAAAGAAGTTTTGCGAAGATCGCGAATCCACTGAAAAAGCGATAATTTTTTTAATTAATTCTTTTATTAATAATATTGAACGATGTTAATGTTAATGCAACGGTATTCCCCAAGTATAATTGAATCAAGACAATACATTACCTTTGTTGTGATGTGATGGGGAGACACCGTTCAGCTAAAAAGTGCGGTTCATTATTAGTGTAACAGGGATGATTTGAAATATATGTCTTTTGAGGTGTAAAAAATTTATGATATACCAGCTGTGAGAAAGGGAAAATAGTAGCGATTTTATAAGAACGTCGTTTAGAATTAAATATAGTGTTAAAAGCGTACAGCTGATCAAGAAGTTCTACCTTATCAAGTGTTAATAACTAGATTAACTCTAGTTCTGCAGCAGGAGAATTATTCATTAAACGACCGTTTCTGAATTTTCCAGAATTCCTGTTATTGTGGGGCATAATGCATTTTTTTTGTTATCCGAGTATACCATTTTCTTGACTACCACTATTACAACCTCCAAAGATTTGGATGCTTTAAATTTATGTACGTTTGTAGTGGACTGAAAACAACTGAATTTGCGAAATCTTTTCTATTTCGAGGAATAACAGGATTAGAGGTAGAAGTAAGCCATATATGAGACTAAATTACAGGTGGTTTAATCCCTGAATTGACATCTTCAGTTAATTTATTAGGGTGTTAATAAGCAGGGAAAGCAAAGATTAAGCCAGCATACCTTCCTATAGGATTTCGTATCTTTTAATTTGCGCTACATATTGCCGTTGTATACCAACGATAGTGCGGACAAGACATTCACTTTTTTCAACTAATGGCAATAGATTCTTGTATTTAGTTCTAATTTGATTTATTGATTAATTATTTAACCCCAAGTCTTTCCTAATTCTACATGCTTAACTTTATCGTCGATGAGAGTTCAGCATTAACGAATGATGATTCATAAAGATATAAAAATAAAATGAATTAATTTAATATTAGTTGAACTTTTTGATAAGAACTTAACGTTTTTGCATTTTTTGGTTAGTCTTTCCTCGCAGTTTCATTCGCTTTCCTTGATCAGCTTTCTCTGGTTGAATAAATCGCTTTAACGATAGTCATTCCAGCTTTGATTCAAATTAACATTCAAATATGTATTTTTAGATTTTGCAAGTATAAGTTTGCATCTCAATGTGTTTAAATTATTACCGCATGCATTTTTACATTTATTTGTAATGTGTAAAATAGTCACGAATAACTTGAAGGCCCACCGGGCGTGTAAAATATTCATAACAAACGTTCCCTATTTATAATTCTTAGAATAATCCCCTTATAATTATTGGAAAGCAACTTCCCCATATAATATATATATATATATATATATATATATATACATACATATACATATATATATACATATATATAATATATATATATATATATATAGTAATTTATAAAATATATATGGCGATTAAGCTACACTGAATATTCTGCGTTTCATCCAACTATAGGATTCGTCAGGCTTATGCGCGAATTCTGTCTTTGCTTCTTGTTTTTATACATGTTGAGGATTACTAGTTGCCCAATCAGCTTTCTAGTATCCACCGCGCCCCTTCCTACCAGCCAATGGGCATGCATTTTATCAAACAAAGGATCTGTTTTAGAGCTAGGTTAGTGGTTTTAGGTGGCCGTTCTCCTTTTTTTATTTTTTTATTTTTTATATATACATATAAATATACCTATGTGTACACAATAATGCACACATATACACATATATATATATATATATACCCACACATATGCGTGTGATCGTTTATGTATATTCATGTTTATTTAATTTATTTATTTGTTTGTTTTCTATTGTTATTGTTAGTTTTAAAGCTATTTTGTATCGCTATCCTAGAGTGAGTTTTATTTTGTGAACACAGTTGGTTGCTATTTCCCGCCTACAGTTTAATAGATTTTGAGGTTCTTTAAAGTACAGGATAGAGAATTTTTCATGGAGGCATAATTTATATGGGTCGTCTTAATGTCTGCATGTGGTAGCTTGTCTTATTATTTTCAATTCTACTGCCGGCGAATGTCCGCTTTCTTTGAGTTCCCAGTATTTATTCGCTAGTGTTGTTTTTATACGGTGTTTTTTTTATTTTTGAATGTGCTTTTGTGGTCATAGTATCGGGTTTTGAAATCTAAGGAAGTCATTCCTATGTAATATTTCTTGTTATTCGGGTTTTCTTTTGCAAATATTGTTGCTTGATAGACTACGCTTTTTGTTAGACATTTGTTTTGGACTGGGCAAAATGTGCGGTGTCTACAATTGCATTTATCTTGTTCGTTATTAGTATTTTTATTTATGGTATGGTTGTACTTGTCCGGGGTTGGTTTGTTATTATTATTATTATTATTATTATTATTATTATTATTATTATTATTATTATTATTATTATTTCTGCTAGTGTTGTTTTTATTTCTGTCCTTGTGTCTACTTTTTTATTGTTTATTTTGTTGTTGTTTACATTGTTTTCATTTAGTATTTTGTTATTATGTGCCTTAATTATCATCTCTAAATTTTCGCAACAACTGTAAGATAACTTCAAGGTATTTTTATTGAAGATTTTGTGTAAGGGGTTGGTTGCGGGAAAGTGTTTTTCAATAAGATCTAGAAATTTCTTGCCAAGTTTTGTTTTTAACATTTGATTTTATGGGGCCGTATACCAAATTATAGTTTTTTTCTTCTGGTTTTTCTTTTATTATAATTGTTGGTGTTTTGTTGTTTATATATGATTTCGATATTTTTGTATCCACTATTTTTTAGGGATGTATCGTAAATATTGGATGACCTGTTAAATGCATTTTCATCGCTTGAGTTATTTTGAAGTAAATACTTAAAGTTTACGCATAAATCTATACTTTCGTATAGTAAATTTATGTGAATAAATGAAATAGTTATATATATATATATATATATATATATAGAGAGAGAGAGAGAGAGTACTAGAGTGGATGAAACGCGGAATATTCAGTGTGGCTTAATCGCCACATATATTTTATAACTTACTAACTAGCTCTACCTACGTAGTGAGCACTTTTGAAGTAAATACTTAAAGTTTATGCATAAATTTATACTTTCGTATATTAATTTTATGTGAGTAAATGAAGTAGTTTTATATATATATATATATATATATATATATATATATATATAACAAATAGACATATATGTATGTATGTGTTTGTGTGTGGTAAGTAATCCTCTCGTGTTTCGGCGATTACTTGGTCACTGCGAGTTTTCAAACTGAAACCATCTCGGCTAGTGTTCATTTCTCAATCATTAAGTAAACTACCTGCTAACGGCGCGTCAGAAGATGGTTAAAGGTTTTACCACAATAAATAACAAATTTATATATAAATATAATCATAAATAAATGAACATTAAAATAACAAATAAAATAGTAATTAATATTAAATGTGGTCTAGAAAAAACAGGTGTTAGAAAAGTAAGAGAAAAGAATCTATCACCACTAAATACCTTATGAGTCTCCTCTTTCCCTATTCGCTCTTTCCTCGTTCTTCATCCTCTGTCTTTTTCTTTTTTCCGCTCATTCACATCCACTTCCCTCCCCTTCCTCTTCTCACATCGTCTTTTACCCCTTTCCCTCTCTCTCTATCTTTCTTCCGTCTCCTACCCCTTTCTTCATTCACGTAATCGACCATTTAGGAGTCTCGGATATGGTCAATAGATCCGGAAGAATCTTTAACTTTTTGACGAAGACCTAAAATACTAAGAGAAAAGAAATTTAAAAAAGGAATTATATTACATTAGCACATGAAGGATTTAGCCATACAGAAAGAAGCAGACACGGAACGCACACTTGTTGAAGATAACATCTATATCCCGCTTGTCCCAAAATAAAATTCCTCAACCTCACCACCGTACCTAATCCACCCTCTAGCCGCGTCACAAAAAATGCATGAATGGATGAATATATAGATAGATACAAAACTTAAAAATTAAATAAACAAAAAAAATAATGCACACCAAACAAACCTTGTACTCCACACAGCTGAACTTCGCGCCCCGACCTTCTTTTGCTGAAAGTTAACTTTCGTTTTTTTTTATTTAGATTTCCACTTTTGACTATAAGCGTTGTTGCCGGAAAAAGTTCTTTAATTACTAAACACTAAAAGACTTAAAATGTTTAAGAATGTGTAGCAACAGATTACTGCTTATGTAAGGCCAAATTGAACGAGGGTATATATATATATATATATATATATATATATATATATATATATATATATATATATATATATATATATATGCACAATTTCAAGCCCTTTTAGTTTTAAGTTTTTAGATACGCAGTCAATTACACTTTTTGAAAATATATAATTCACGTGTGGTGTGTATAGAGTCATTTTGTTTTTTCGTTAACTAAAACAGTCTGGAAATCAGGGGAAAAAGCTGAAAATAATAATAATAATAATAATAATAATAATAATAATAATAATAATAATAATGATAATGATAATAATAATAATAATTACGCAAATGTGTGTATAGCATGCATACAATTTTCTCTAGCCAATCTAAATCTATATCTCTATAAAAGTGAACGTGGATGTGCGTCCGTCTGGGTGTACTTGTGTATGTGTGTGTGTCTGTCTGTGTACATTTCCCTACGCAAGAACTCTGTCAATTTAAAGTCTGCAGACTCAAAATTTGATATACAGGGTACGGAGATTCGGGCAAATCTTTTTAATCCGTTTTCGGCCAGGAATTTGGATGTTAAGGGGTCAAAATTCAACGAATTGACCTTTGAGAACTCTTCCAATTTCCTCCGACAATTTTTAGTCTAAACACTTGGAATTTTAGATATAGGTATTTTGGGCATGGATCTAAGTTAATAACTTGATTTAAGGTCAAAACAAAAAATGTTAAGGGGGTCATAATAGGTGTCTATATTTAAAAATAATGACATTTGCATGGTCTACGAAATTACTCAGACAATTTCTTGTCTAAACCTTTCAAATTATACAGAAAGATATTCAGAGAGAGAGTGCAATCATTTAAATCGGTTTGGTTCGAAAATCTTTAGTTACCAATATATAAATGTATATATGTATATATGTTATCATGTCTGCCTATATCTTTCGACTGAGACGACAGATTTTCAAAATATCGATATCGTTTTGAAGTCTGACCTTTCAGACGAAAAATAGCGAAAAATAGCGAAAAATTGGCTAAAAACGTTTATATGTTCACCTTCAATTGGGCAATTTTATACAGGAAGGGTCGCTTTTTTCGCCGATAATCTTGAAAGTCATCCCTTCTATTCGATATGTCTAGACTTAATTAAAACTTAGGTCACTTCCGGTTTTGCGGTGGTTGTAAAAGCAAACACGTCACATTTTTAACCCGTTCTTTTCCACCTGTGCAGTACGGATTCGAGCCTGCCTCTACTACAATTTTTTTTTGCTCAACATACACATCCAAACACCGTGGCAACGCCGGGCTGAAATGCTAGTGCTAACATAATTTCATGCTATGCGATTAAGCAATCCAAATTCTAGCAGATTAATACTTTTTATTACTACACTAATTTTAATGACTTTGTATAAAAACAATTCATCCTTAAATCAACAGTCAACGTTTTGAATTCTTTAGATCAGTCATATATTAATACAATAACGTGGGTGTTCTTTTGTGTTTCACGCTTTCCGGCAAATTTGATTAGTTGAGATTTATTCTGGAATATGCATTTCATTTCGGAATACACATTTACGAACGCCCTGGGTTCTATTCGAATAGCGTGTTCTCAAATATGCATTTGTTTTAATTCTATAACATTTAAGGTTTTATATTACAAAAGTTGTTAAGAAGTAATTGATTGTAAGTCATTACGTAATAAAATCAATAACAAATCTCTCTGCCGGCGGAGACCAAAAAATAAGCAATTTTTTTTGTTTTTTTAATTGTTTATTTTTTAAATGTGTTTATTGAGAGAGAGAGAGAGAGAGCGAGAGAGAGAGCGAGAGAGAGCTAGTGGTTGATATTTTCGTAATATATAATTACTTCTACTAAAACGTAATGAAATCTCAATTTTCATGAGAAAGCGAGACATTAGCGAAATGAAACCTGTTTTGTACACAAACTATTTTTCTAAAAACATTAACTCTCTCTATATATGTATATATATATATATATATATATATATATATATATATATATATATTAAATGACAGTTAATTTTTCTAAACAAGTAATTTTTATTACAATATAGTTTTAATGAACACTAAATTTGTTTTATATTCTATAAAAGTTAGGGTTTTAGCTTTTAGAAGCTGTTAAGAAATAATTGATTTTAAGTAATTCTGTAATAAAAAAAAACGATAACAAATCTCTCAGCCGGTGGGGGAAAAAATTAAACAGTTCTTTCTTGTTTGTTTTTTACATTGTTTATTTTTTTACATGTGTTTAAATATACGGAGAGAGGAATGCAGAGGGAGAGAGCGGTTTTCGTAAATTATATTTACTCCTACTACAACGTTATGAAATCCTTGATCTTACAAACGAAAAAAGCGACACATTATTAGCGAAACGAAACCTATTTTGTGCATGACATATTTTTTAAAACATTAGATTTAATATATATATATATATATATATATATATATATTAAATGACAGTTCATTTTTTCTAAATAAATTATATTTATTAACAGATTCTTTTGAATAAAATATTTTTGTAGTTGTTTTTTTAAATAAAATATTTTATTAACGATAATTTAAAGCATCTAAACATCTCATCAGATGATAAGGCGCACATACAAACACACCTCCGTCATTTAATATATATATGTATATATATATATATATATATACATATATATATATATTAAATGACAGTTCATTTTTCTAAATAAATTGTTCTTATTAACACATTTTTTCCAATAAAATATTTTTATATTTGTTTCTAAAAGTGTGCCTTTGGTTTCCAACTTTCAATTTTGGATCGTGCGTTTTTTATTTCATGTTCAGGCGATTCACTTTTTTTAGGTAATCGTGTTGATGGTTTATTTGGAGCTGACGATTACGGTCATCTTGGATTTGGTTCACCGACGTTGGTCAAATTATTTTTTTTTTTTGCGGACAAAGAATTATTTTTTACGCTTATCAGACTTATAACCATTTCCCGTCGCAGTTTTTTTAATTTTCGCTCACCGTGGTTGTTTACCTTCAATAAGGACGAACAAAGCAGGCAGCGAAGACAAGCAGCCAGAGAACTACAAAATATGATGCGGAATCAGTCCATAGTGGATGAAAGACAAGCCCAACGAAATAGAAACAGAGAACAAATGCGAATAACAAAAAGTCAAATGAGCGAGGAGGAGAGAAATGCATATAATAATCGTAGTAGAGAAATAATGCAGAGAAGAATGACTCAAATAAATGAAGAAGAAAGAGAATTGCATAACACTCAATGAAGAGAACGGTTGCGAACAAGAAGATATGCAATGGACGAAGAAGAAAGACAAGAGCAACGAAGAATCAACAGACAGTACATCAGAGTTAGAAGAAATTACATGACTGAAGGAGAACGACTGATGAACCTTGAAAATAGATGAACTAGAAATAACATAGCAAGAAATAATGCAAGTGGTGTTCAATTTTCAAATCCTGATAGATTCTTAATTGACCCAATGAATGTTATTTGTTAACACTACCATGCTCTCCGATTCCAGGTAGAGTCTCTGAATTGCTGTCATAATAGAAAAGTTTCACTTGGGCCCATGCCTGAATACCCGGTCATTCTAAGGGAATTGTTTGAAGGAAATGACAGGGATTCAACCAACTTTAGAAGAAACATTAAGGAGTATGACTCCTCCTTTGTCTTGCTTCGATCGTCGCTGCAGTGAAGCCACGCCCAGGACATGGTCCATATTGTTTTCGATTGCAAGGACAAGTATATCATTATGCAAGAAATTTACATCCAAATGAAAATGAAGAAAGAAAATATGAACATCTCTATATAATAAAGACAAACGAAGCATCAAATCTGAGGTTAAATGCTACTCAGAATTCTGATTGCTTATATTCAGTGTTCGAAAAATATCTCAAGCAGTGGTTGATACTTCTAATGTAGGGGCATATAAAAACATGAGAACTGTCGAACTTTAAGAGCAACAGAGGGGTCCATTACAAACTGTTCCCCCCAGAAAAATAAGAATGCAGTTTATTGCCGGGTTCATGCGAGGAAATATAATAATCCAACACATGATGAAGTTGCAGAAAAATTTGTCGGTGATAATGGAACGCCTCCTGTCCATCGCGGCATTATAGTGTACACAGAAGGACAACAGAGGCAGAGGATATCTTACCTCTCCTGCCATCTTGCCGCAATGATTTACCCTCTTCTCTTTCCACATGGTGAATTTGGCTGGCATATAAAAATTCCTCATGTAGAAAATAGGCAAACTAGAGTTCGTAACAAGGTTTTCATGCAGAAATATTATGCATATAATCGAGAGATAAGAGGCGGCTTTAGTCCAATAAACAGTGGTGGAAAACTATTTCAGCAATGTATAATTGATGCTTATGTTAAAGTAGAAGGTTGTCGTTTGATATTCATTGCAGAAAACCAAGAACAACTAAGAGTTGCAATGTATTCTGGCTTGATGAATCACCTTGCTAAAAGTAATGAAATTGAAGATCCCGGAATACCTGTCATTTAATTATCATCCTTCACAAGGAGCCCACGAAATATGCAACAATGCTATGAAGACGCAATGACAATAGTTTGCAAATATGGAAGGCCTGATTTATTCATAGCATATACTTGCAATCCAAAATGCCTAGAAGTAACCAAAACTTACAGCCGCATGAAACTGCACAGAACTGACCTAATTTGTTGGCACAAGTTTTAAAACAACATCTCAATGAATTAATGATTGGCATAAAGGACAGACATGCACTTGCGGTACCTATTTCTGCGATACATGTAATTGCACTTCACAAACGAGTTCTCCCCCATTATTATATGCTAATCCTGCTGCGTCCAGAAGATAAAATTACAACTAAGAAACAAATTGATAATATTGTTTCAGCTGAATTACCATCAGAACATGATTCAGAATTGAGACAATTAGTAGAACAAACTCATGACTCATGGATCCTGCGGTACATTTAATCCCAACTCAATCTGTGTGGAAAACGGAGAGTGTCAGAAAAAATGTCCTATGTTGTGTCCGGAGGAGACTATTACAAATGTTTCTGGATACCCTCTATACAGACGCAGAAATTATGGAGATTATGTTAGAGTTGGTGTCCATGAGGGTGACCGCATGTTTGTAGTACCATATAATAAATATTTACTCATAAAATATGGTGCTTACATTAATGTAGAAGTGTGTATCTGGGTAAAAAAGTGTGAAATATTTATCAAATATGTCTATAAAGGACATGATTGCGCAATGATGGAAATGAATATAAATAACAAAGGACCTAATGAACGTGAATATAATGAAATTAAGCAATACATTTCGTGTAGATATGTATCCCCGCCTTAAGCATTTTGGCGTTTATCAGAATATAAAATGGATTGGCAGACGCACATAGTTTATCGACTGGCGCTCCATTTACCTGATGAACAACAAGTTTCTTATAGGCCAGGTGAACAAAGACAGGTTTCTGCCCGTGCAGAAGGCTGAGACACGCAATTAACTTCATGGTTAAAACTTAACCAAAGTGACGTCGATGCAAGAGCCCATCTTTATATTGATATCCCTGAATATTCTGTATTCAACAAGCAAAGTAAAATCTGGTCCAGAAGAAAACGTCACCGCCAGATTATAACAAGAATGTACTCTGCCAGTCCTAGAAATGCTGAGAAATTCCATTTAAGGATGCTTCTGCTTCATGTACCAGGTGCAACTTCTTTTCAGGACTTGAAAACTGTAGGAGGTGAAGAATTGCCGACATTTAAGGATGCCTGTATTCGATTAGAACTGCTTGAAGATGACAACGAACTACAAATGCCTTTGAGTGAGGCATCTGTATATCAAATGCCACGGCAGCTTCTTAACATGTTTGTTATGTGTTGATGTGTTTATTCACTACACCACAAAATGCTTTACACTTATGGAATGATAACAAATACCTTATGATAGAGGGTATTTTACGCCAATATGATAATAATATTGCAGACAATATCGCTCTGCATCACATAAACGTGATTATGAATGAAAATGGCATGGATTCTTCGATGCATGGTCTGCCAGAACCAATCAATTGTTTCCTGTCATTCAATATGTGGAAAAAATTAAAGAAGTTAATCCTTAAGAACTAAATGTTGAGCAAAGAAATTTTTTTGATAGTGTCATTAACGCTCCAAGTGCATTAGATAGAGGATTAGCGACTAAACACCGACTGTTTTATCTGGATGGACCCGGCGATTCTGGTAAAATATTCTATTTAACATGATTCATGATTACCTGATGGCTCAAAATATGGTTGTGTACTTCTGGTTGGACAGGTATTGCAGCAACTTTATTGAAAAATGGAAAAAACGTTTCACAGTATCTTCAAATTTCCTTTTCCTTTGACTGAGACATTTCCATGCTATATTCCATATAATTCTGACCAAGCCAATATTCTCAGGCAAGTGAAAGTTTTCATTATTGACGAGGTGTCAATGATACCTCAATATGCATTGAATGCCATACATAATTGTTTACAGGATATTATGAACAATAATATACTATTTTGTGGTAAAGTCATCATATTAGGAGGAGACTTAAGGCAAATTCTGCCTGTGGTTCCTAGAGCTCCACCTGCTGCAGTATTGGATGAATGCTTAAAAAAGTCTCAAATGCGGCACCATTTTCATCAGCTCAGGCTGTCTCAGAATATCAGGACTAATGAAAACGAACAAGTTTTCTCACAATGGCTCTTACAAATTGGAAATGGTCGAGTTCATAGTTCACTTGATAATGTTTCTCATGACACGATCGGTATTCCAGAACAATGTGTACGCAATGAATCTTTAGTGTCAGACATATTTGATAATTGTACACAGGATTAAATGAGAAGTAGATTTATATTCCCCCCAAATGCAGATTTTTTGGAAGTTAATGAAGATATTTTACGAAGATTAGCAACTGAGAGCAAAACATATTTAAGTACAGATTCAGTATCAGCAGGCAATTAAATGTAATCTAATAATTATCCGATAGTATTCATAAATTCACTTACACCTTCGGGGATGCCTCCTCATCGTCTTAATTTCAAAGTTTGATCTATGATTATGCTGTTTCGCAACGTGTCATTAACGCAAGGACTATGCATGGGAATAAGTTTTGAAGTATTGGAGATTCATGACCACAGTATTTTAGCTTCAATCATAAGTGGCCTAATGCTCAGGCACGAGTTTTAATTCCAATAATTAAACTTAATCCCAGTGACGCAAATATTGCATTTGTTCTGCGCAGGACTCAATTTCCCGTCCGCCTATCATATTCAATGGCCATTAATACAGCTCAAGGACAGACATTCGATAAAGTTGGGATCTGCCTACCACAACCTTACTTTACTCATGGACAACTATATGTAGCCTTCTCACGAGCAAGGTCTATAAACAGTGTAAAAGTGCAAAGTTGTCCTCAGAATAAATCTACTCATGGCCAGAGAATAGGAACAACCTTCACTAGAAATATTGTCTGTAAAGAAGTTTTGAAAATGATTTCATGTATTTCTCATTTTTGAAATTATATATTCAACACAAATCTTATCGCATTTTATCCAAACATGTACAAGTTAGAAACAAGATAATTAGTATTGAAAATATAATTTGATGTAATTTACACGGAAACCGATATCTTCTATATACTTTATATATCAAGAAGATAGTGTGTGTTATTTTGTGTGTCACGCTTACATGTTTTATCTTCACAATGAGCGTCATTTCATTTTTATCAATCTTTCTTTTAAAGTAACTCTGTATGTTTGACCGATCAATTACGCGATTTATTTTGAAAAATTTCACCAAACTAAAAAATACCTGTTTACCAATAACGACTATTACGAACCAATGTCAAATCTTTTGCACATAGCTTTTAAATATGAAAAAATACAATCAACATGCCCCCTTTTTATTAATTATGAAATAAAAAGGGGGCCTGTTGATTGTATTTTTTTCATATTTAAAAGCTATGTGCAAAAGATTTGACATCGGTTCGTAATCGTCGTTATTGGTTTTATTTAATTTTCTATTTTCCTATTTGTTTAATAAAAAGAATTCTATCATTAGTCTATCGAAACAAAATAAAATTAATTTTCATTAAAAATGTAATTATTTCTTTGCTGTTTTTATTCGCAGGTTTTACTTTACATATTCTTATAACAAATGTTCTCAATATTTATTAAGACCTAAAAATAGTTTAATCGTTTTTAAACATTAAGAATGTTTAATATGAGTGTGAAAAAAGTGTCCATTGACATTTTAGGGTAAAATTCAAATTTCAAATTCGATTAGCAATTCTATATATTGTTTTATATTATTTGGATTTTATTCTATACAATTTAGGATTATATCTTCCTGGTACATGCAAAATATGTTAAGAAATCATTGCTTTTATTAGTTATTCTGTAGGTAAAAACAAACAACAGAATTCTCTCGAATACATATATATATATATACATATTTAAATATACACATATATATGTGTATATATAATTATCAAAGTAACTGATACTACACTCAGAAATCCATGTTAAATAATGGTTGCCAGCGTTAATTTCGAAAACCTACTGAAAGTGTTTACAACTTAAACGTTACTTTTTTTCATATGTATTTTTAACAGTAGGGTGGAGAATATGAAATCAGTCCCGGAAATATCTGAAACCGTTTACGCAGTACAAATTACATTATTGTTTGAATATATTTTTATAATATATCAAAATTACTAATTTAGTAAGGTTGGGCAATAATGTGGGTTAAATTATGAAAATTGTAGTGGGAATTAGTAACATATCTAAGAATTATGAAAAAGGATGGAAAGTGAGTTAAGTGATTGGTGTGTTTGTTATGAAATCATCAGCCCAGGCAATTTACCAAATTGTTATTTTAGTAAGGGGGGATACAATATAAACAAAAAAGGCTAGAATGATAGATTGGTTCCTTCATTCCTGCTGAACCTTCAATAGAATATCCATCAGCAATATATTGAAAGATGACGCTGTGGAATTTCCACAGTTCCTGGTGGCTAGATATCATAATAATACTGCTTTTAAAAGGAGTTGATTATAGCACTTCAGATGATAACACTATTTCGAATATTACAAGTAATATAAATGATCAATCCCCACCCGCAAATCAGATTCATTCACAATGGATTTATTACTCATAATCTACAACATTTATTTATGTAGAATATATGCAGATAATGTGGGCGAAGACAGTTGTATCCTTACTTATCATGTTTAAACCATAGAAGATTGATACATTTATATATGTATACTTCTTACTTCTTACTGTGCATGTATTTGTTTTGATGTCTTAGACACCTTATTTATGAGAGACCTTCACTGTTTATAATATATTAAACCCCATCTTTCTTAACGGCAGTAAATTCAGCTCACGTCCAAAAAAGTAAATATCTCTATATGTATTCAACGCTATTTTACCTCTCAAACAATACAATGAACAAAACTATTTGTATTCATGACTACTTCGATCGGAGAGTATGCACACCCAATGCAATAAAACTCACGTCTTACAACGTTATGTTCAAGCATTGGTTGCATGAAGGAAAACAAGTATCTCCAAATACCGGCACTATAGAAAGTCAGTTCAAGCCTTAGTAAAACTGCTAGTTTAAGCATTTAAAACAATGTAGTGGTAGTAACAACGAACCATGTATTTAATTGATAACGCAATGGAATAATTCAATATATATAGTGGTGAAGTTGACACAATTGAGTGATAACCTGAATGTTTTAAATAAAGTAATATTCACAATCCGAAGTGGAATAAACCGTGTCGCTTACGAAATTGATAATGTTGTACCCAACACTGGCAGAGAGGGGGAGCAAATTTAGCCCGACTGTAAAATACGCTTAAATATGATATTTTTATTTGTCCAGATTTCGTATATATTATACTAGGGTCGTGATTTTAAAATAAAAAATAAACAGTATATGGGTGCGATCAGCTTGAATCGAAACCGAAAGCTACACTGTAGCATTTAAAGCTGGTGACTTTACCACTGTACCAATGTGACACGAATATAGAGATACTTAAAAATTAAAAATGACCAAGATGAATGCAAAAATTGTATAATAATTTTTACATTTGTGACCCCTTTAATTATTTAAACCTGCTAAAGTCCCAGAATAGAACGGTCCATGAAAACCCTAGCATTTGAGGTCTCTAGCGCTGCTTTGCGACTTTTATCTTCGAAAGATTTAGCGTGAATACATGGATACAGACAGACTATTGCTTTTTATATATTAGATTATTATTAGGGGACTACGGAATAATAATAATAATAATAATAATAATAATAATAATAATAATAATAATAATAATAATTTATTTATTTTCAAAAAATTAAAATGATTCATAATTTTGGTAATGAAATGATGTATGCATGTATTATGTACTTTTGTCAAAGGTGACAGATTTTAAGGAGATAAGTATCGTTTTTAAGGCCTCTCTTCTTTTTCAACTGGAAATTTTTCTCCAGGGAAGGGCCGCTTTTCTCGCCGATATTTTCGATTGACTAGCCTTAATTTTAAATTTCGACACTTCCACTTCGCCGATAGACCGAACGACAAAGACATCACGTGTTTTTTATTTCATGTTCTTTTCTTTCTTCGCAGTACAGGTTCGAGCCTTCCTATTACTTTTTCTTTTTTTTTTTTTTTTTTTTTTTTTGCTCCGGACACACCTCAAAATACCAAGCCAAGGCCGGCCCCTAACTGGGTAGTCTAGAATATAAATCTCACCTGTCTGTTTGAAAATATTTATGTATACAGGTATGTATGTTTACATGTCTGTCTAAAACTTTCGACAGAGGCGACGGATTTTCACGAGATTGGTATAGTTTTGAAGCCGATTTTTACGGGCTTATAAGTTTTGAACTCGACCTTTGGGAAGACAAATAACGAAAGAATAACCGAGGACATTGATTCCTTCGCATTCAACTGGGCATTTATTCTACAAGGAGGGGTCGCTTTCTTCGACGATATTTTCGAAAATCATCCATTCTTTTCTATTGACTACCTTAATTTAAAACTCTGCCACTTCCAATTAATCGATGGATGTAACAGATAAGAAGTCACAATTGTTTCTCACTGGTATTCTTCCTTCGCAGTACGGGTTTTGCCTGCTTGTCTGCTACCATTTTTGTTTCAACACACACTTCCAAATACCCGGGTAATGCCGGTCACCCAACCTAGTATAGAATATATAGGAACCGTCAAACAAAGAAGGAAAATACTTTAAAATGTACCAATGTTTTGGAACCCAACACTATCAGATCTACAGATATGAAAGAGAATGTTGGAAGTGTGTTTAGGTAGAAAGAAAACTAAGCAGTAAAAATTTAATAAATTCATAGGCACCTGGGCAACATCGCTTAAGAGTACTATTTACAATTTACAGGTTGTAACAAATAAGAAATTAGGAATTTTGATTAGAAGACGAAAAATCTATTGACAATGAACAATTCATCACCAACAACAAACTGTACGGAGCAACTCTACGTGACAAAGAATAAAGAGGAAATATGACTAATAAATGTAAAAAATGTGTAGAAAAATAAGACTTGGAAAAGTACAGAAACCACAAAAAATGTGATAACCACAGCGAGACCAGCCATCAGAAATAACACTGCAGGCAATGATGAAACAAGACATAAAATACAAGAAAAGAAAGTGGGAAGTGAAAGCATTCCATAGGCGATTAATACAGTTTGCAAAATAAGAGAATAACGAAAACATATAGACATGGCTGAGATAATAACACACAAACAGAAAAAAATAATCTACTGAAAACTGCGCAGAACAACGTAATTAGAATGAAGCACATGAATAATTACATAGATAAAATACAAGAAAACAGTACATCTAGATTTTGTGGACAAAGTAACGAAAGCATTAACAACATGATAAATGAATGCAGCAAACTAACCCAAAAAGAATATGAGGGCAGACATGACCGTATTAAAAAGTATACCGGAAACTCTGGAGTCCCCTACCCATTGAATATCATGATCATTCGTTCAATCACAAGCTGAATACTTTACTTAAAAAGCGAAAATTACAAAATCTTGTCAGTTATTAAGGTGCACACATGTAAGTTCATCTAAGCTAGAAAAGCGGACATTATACTAACCGACAAGAAAAATATTCTATCAAATTGTAAGCACTGCGGCCTCAGCGAGGTAAACATAAAATACACATGAGCTGATGTCTTACTTTTTCATGAGAGAAATAATACATAAATGCATGGACTTGAATGTGAAAGGTGTGTTCTCAGATTATAACGTGCAAAACAAACTTAACTGACGTGAAATATATATGGAAAGGAATTTATGAACACAGTATTACTAAAACTCTGCTAATATAACATTTTAACCTGTGAGTGATTACAATTTAAAAGCTTGTGAATATCACAGTAAGGAACACCATTAGAAGGTGTAACATATGATGTCTTACGTAGATGATTAAAGCATACAAATTGTCGCATATATCTGAGGGTTGCAGAATGTATAGCGACAAGAGTGGATGCAAATGGATTATCTAAGGAGATTCTATTATAAAGTATTAGATAGTAATTGTGACATTACGAAATAGCGATTTTAAGAACAAGCTAAAGAAGGTATACGAGGGGCGTGCAATAAGTAATGCCCCTGACCCACTTTCCATAGCAGTAGAGCAACGAAACTTGGCACAGTTATTAGCCTTTCTCTACATAGGGCCCTCCCAGAGGTTTGCATTTCTACCATCGTTTGATGCAGCTCTGGAGACCGTTTTTTGTAGAACACACCCGGTTGGTTCACCAATCACGACGTGACTTCACAAATCAAAGCTGCACTTCTGGGAAATGATTTCCTGTCAAAAACAACTTCATGGCTGGGAAGAGGTGAAAGTCAGAAGGTGGAAGGTCAGGAGAGTAGGGAGGCAGGGGGAAAATTTCGTAACCACATGTCCGTGCTTTTTATCTGGCGACATGCGAATTGTGTACCGGAGCGTTGACCTGCAGGAGGAGGGTACCTTTGCTGATCTTGCCTCACATCTTGATTTTAAAAGCGTCCCTTAATTTCTTCCAAAGCGAAGCATAATAGACTCCTGTAATTGTGGTACCCTTTTCCTGGAAATATGTCATCACTACTGCGTCCTGGTACCAGAAGACTGCCAGCGGAGGGTTGCACGTTTGTCTCCTTTGGAGGTGGTGAGTCCAAGTGCTTCAACTGCATTGACTAGGCTTTGGTCTCTGAATCATGAACCAATTTCATCCTGTATAATCAGTCTTTCGAAAAACTTAGACTCATTTTCTTGGCACATCTTCAAATTCATCCTCGAGAACTCGACGGGTTATCGCTTCTGGAATGTGTGAGCAACCTGGGAATCCATCTGGCAGACACCTTATGCATACGCAAATGGTCATGAATGATAGTTTCCGCAGACCCTGCACTAATCTTGACATCTTGGGCTATTTAGCGAATAGTAATTCGCCGATCTTCCAAAATGGCAGCCTCAACTTGACGGACAGATTCCTCATCAATGGTAGAAAGGGGGGGCGACCAGGTCTGGGAGCTGTTTCCACAGACTTCCGGCCATGTTTTAATTCACGATGACAGCGTTTTAAAAAGTTATATGATGGGCCATTATCACCATGATTTTCTTTCATTTCATAAAAAGTCTCCTGTTGTGTGCGTCCTTTCAAATTCCAAAACCGGTTAATGCCCGACATTCAACAGGCTCCATTTCCCACCTGACTTAGTTCAAAAATCTGTAAAACAGAAACCACAATTCGTTCAGAGCTGTAATTTGCTACATAACCCGTAGAGATAACAGTCATTGTACCTGAAAAATTTCAGCTAGATAAGACAACTGGAAGTGGATCAGTGGCATTACTTATTGCACGCCCCTCTTATTGTCTCAAATTACGAGAAAAAAGGAAAAGAGTATATGACAATTTTTTTTTTTAATTTATGGCAGGACTATCAAGCGTTCACGAAAACATGTAAACTACATATATATATATATATATATATATTAATTTTATTTATACAAACATTAATGGCTTTATATGTGCATACATGTTTCTGTAATCACTCACGTTGGGGGATTACGTCTTCAGGCCAAGAATTACCGTCGATAGTGATATTTCACCAAATACATTTTCCTATTTCGTTTATCAAGTTAGAATGCAACCTGGGTGGGAGTCATAAAAACGGTGAGAGGATATGTGAGGTCTTTGAAGATAATAAACATCTTTTTCATTTCCCTTTCCCCCATCCAACCTAACTTTTGGTTGCATAAGGTACTTGAGAATTTTTTTTTCTTGGAGTCTGTAAATTAAGAACATTAGCTATGGTCAACTAAGTACTGACCGGTGCCTTTCAATCTACATCCATCCACACATACATGCAACACACACACAAAATACACATACACAGACACCGCCACACACACACACACTCACGTTAATACATATATTCAAAAGCGAATCTATGCTTTACGCTTTTATTTTACTCACAACACATGTACTGAAACAAGGCAATAACTCTAAACTACGCATGGATAAAGTTAAAATTACAATACGGTAAATAAAACAAAACAAAAATTAAATAAAATTAAATAAAAATAAATAAAAATAGAATAAAAATAAAAACAAATAAACAAACAAAATATGAATAAGCATAAAACACGAAAGTTATCAAAACCACACATCTACCTATATATATTAATATATCAATATACTTATAAATGCTTACACTTTGCCACACCCGCGCATATATACCCACACTCATACAGACATACAGAGCTAAATAATGACATTTTTCTTTACTTCAGTAGCGTGGTATCCCCTTCATATATGCAATATTATGCTACTACACTCCAGACGGGTGTATATATATATATATATATATATATATATATATATATATATATATATATATACACATGCATGCATATATATATATATATATATATATATATATATATATATATACATATATACATACACATACACATACATACATATATAACATGCATATAAACAACATTCGGACATCCATACATTCTTGTAGTCTATATTGTTACAACAATCATATACGAGACAGCCTATTCTAATAGTTCAGAAATACATATGCATATACATACATTTACATACATACACACATACAAATACATCCATATACAAACATACACACATATATATATAGATACACATATATATAAATATACAAACATACATGCATAGATAAAATACACTTATAAATACATACTTACACAACATATATATATATACATGTACCCTGCCACCAAATGATACATCTAAAGTAGAAACATACATGAATACATTTACTATATAAATTCCCCTTTCCCATCAAACTCCACACGCATAGTTATATTTCATGGCCCCGCCCGCTTGTTACATTTTCCTAAGTTGATAATATTGTTCATCAAATTCCGTCTGTGCTTGTTTACAATATCATGTCAGCTGATATTTGGCTTGATGATGAATGCTCTGGAAAAGGCACTTCTTATTAATGTTTAGTTTTAAAATATGGAAATAAAGAAATGATTAGTAGTAATTTTAAATGGTACCTCTTTTTTTTGGAAATTGAACTCATTATAAAAAAAAATTCAATGAGCATAAACAAGGGATCATTTGATCTGTAGTCAAATGCTCCAGCACTGAGATACATATCCAGACGACAATAAATATGTTGTTTTTTAAGAAGAAATGATTTGCGGAGATTTTATTACTTCCCTTGCCCGGTGTAACGGAAAAGATTCTTCTGTAAAAATTCCTCCTTTTTTTATCTATAAGAGAGAAAGGCTATTTTTGGATTGGATTTTTTCTATGTTCAAAAATTATTTGCTGAGATTTTATTATTTCCCTTGCCAGTGTAATGTAAAATATTCCCCCGTAAAAAATTATTTAAGAGGGAAAGACTATTTTAATATGAGACTTTTTCGATACTTATTTGATGAATCTCTGTATAAAACATATCTAGAAACACTGCCAGACATTTAAATTACTACTGTTTTATCACTATTTACTATTGTGTGAAATGTGTAAAAGATATGCTCAGCTGTTTTGGAAACTATGAGGAAGGAACATACGTGCGAACACACACCCACCCACCCACACACACACCCACCCACACACACACACACACACACACACACACACACACACACACACACACACACACACACAAAGTGGCTTTTATATAATAGCATATAATTTATATATATAATCTAATATATTGGTTTAACAAAAACCAAGACATCAAAGAACGGGTTGATAGCAATAAATAGTGTATTTCATCGTTAGTTACAATTGTTTCAATACTATTCGGACAAAGTCAAACATTATGTCGTTTGAAATTTTTCGCAAGAACAACCTTTTTTCAGACTTATTGAATAAAAAACACTTTAACAATAAACCATTATGGAAACCATTTCCCTTATAAGGAAAAGGAAACAAATGAAAATATTTTACCTATATCACATCCTTGCAAAGTATATTTTAAAGATTTATATATTTACCTATTTTCATATTTGCATTTAAAAACAAAAAAAAATTCAAACAAAACAGTGTACAATGTTACCACTAATTACCTATGTCCATTTAATATGTTTTATTAATACTATTCATTGATTTCTTAAATTATTCCTTGATTAAAAATTCTTTATTTAATTTAAATTATTTTTTTTTAATCCGGACTAATCAACTAAGTTATAATGTTGCGATAATCCAATATATATATATATATATATATATATATATATATATATATATATATATATATATATATATATGTGGGTGTGTATGTGTGTGGGTGTGTATATATATATACTGTTGCGATAATCTTTAACTACTTCATTTACTCACATAAAATTAATATACAAAAGTATGAATTTATGCGTAAACTTTAAGTAATTTTTTATTTATTTTTTTTTATTCAATTTTCACCCCAAACAAGGCACAGTGCCACATTGAAGCAGAGGGCTACTATCAGGGACTTAATTAGCGGGGTCATTATGAAGGGAGATGAGTAGAAAGATGTTTGTTAACATTACATTTGAACTTCTGCATGTCATTGCAGTTGGGAAAGCAGAATCCCGGAAGGGAGTTCCAAATACCCGCAGTTCTGGGGAAGAAACTATTGGAGTAAAAGGCTTTCTTGCACCTAGGGATCTCTACTGTAAAGGGATGAAACTTAGTAGCTTGTCGGGTTTGTCGGGGGTAGTTACGTCGGGGAGGTACAAGTGTTTGCAGTTCGTCAGAGCATTCACCATTGAAGTATTTGTAGAACAGGCAGAGGGATGCAACATCTCGTAATAATATATAATAACACATGACAGAAATCAGAGCATTTAGGCTATACAGACTGAGTATAAAAGCTTATATATTGTAGTACTTACTTTATTTATTCACCCTAATTTGCTTATCCCCTTTTCTTTCATTCACACTTCATGCTTTACTTTCTTTCATCTATTTATTCATTCATTTTTTTTTAATTAATTTTCCTACCCGGGTATATAAAGATCATATATACATATATGCATACACCCAAAAATACCCATATGCATACATTATTACGAGGTTCACCCAAAACAATCTATTACTCGTTTGGTTCAAATATACCTTACTACAGGTACTTATTTAGGTAAGTAATACTATAACTGCTTGATGAAGTAGAATATTAAGCGACTTACGTAATCCATACGGGTATGATCATAGTTGCGACCTAACCTATCCTCTTTGTGGGGGGTTATTTGATGGGGGTTAGTTGTACTTATAGTTGTTCTAGTCTACTAATTTAGAGTTCTTTAAGTGCGTGTATTCTGAAATGTTTGCAGGATATAGCAGTTTCTTGTTTAATATTTAATAATTCTTCTCTGTCTTTAAACCTAGTTATCTCAAGTTTTTCTGATAAGCATAATGGGCATGGTTAGATACACACACACACACACACACACACACATATATCTATCTATATACATATATATATATGTGTGTGCGTGTGTTATTCGCCTTTTACTTTCATTAGATATTTCCCTCCCTCTATCCGATTCCCTCGTCATTCTTTCCGAAGTCTATTCCACTGTAGAGAAGCATTCACATAGACTGTAACTTTTTTTTTACATAAACATCACCACCTATCTAGCCTAAGATGTCACTCGAGGATAAGGGTTAAAGAGTGTACAGCAGTCAATTAGACAATATAATAATCGTTAGTAATGGAAATTCGATGAATTTGTTAACTTAGCTGGAACGGCTAGAATACTTACTTACGTTGGACTTGAAGACGACAATATGATGCTCCAGTGTTCTCTTGAATAAAAGTGGAAACCTATTTAATACTGGAGGTATTGATGTTTTTTTCATGGAAAATGGTGATCCTTTTCTAATTCAATATCCAATTTCACTTAGATGCAGCCAGACACAATTAACGACTAAGTTACTTCCTTCATCTTCGCTTACTTTCTAACCAATGAATAAGCAGCCCGATATTTGTTTGAAGTAGAGTAATGGAAACAAGACCAGTCTGCTACAATAATCGAGTCATACAATTGTGAGAAGGAACCCGGATGTATCCATATTACATCACGACCAATAAAATTAAAAGTTATTTTTTTAACTTATTATGATAAAATGTTTTCAACGTATGTAACAAACTTGCTTTGCAACTAATAACATAGAGGTTGGGTGTACAAGGAGTATCCTAAAGAAATTTCACTTAAGTCATAAAAAAACAAAAAAAAATATAATTTATGAATAATGTATTTTAAATGTAAAATTTTATTTCCTTGGCCAAATTTGTGCTTTCTTTTTATTTCCTAATTTTCGTTACTCAGTTATACACACATACCCACTCAAATAACTGCGTTATCTGTAATAGAGAGTGTATAATTGAGCTACCAACAGAAAACTATCTGGAACTTGAGCATGAATATTTATCACTTCATTAAACAAAAGTGCATGTGCATTCTACAATCTGGATGGAAGCTATCGCCGAAAGAGAATACTTCAGAAAATCGATATTAAACATTCAAACAAAGATAACGGATGTGCATAAAAAGAAATGCATATGTGGACGGTAATTTTTAACATAGTATCTATTCACTGGAACAGAAGAATAACGTTTAATATATGGTCGAAAGAGACATATTTTACGAGCGTTAATCCAACTGTAGTGAAATCGAAAGGTGTTGTCCTTATTTTGCTGACATTAACTGCATTGGCTTTGTAAAAATCCAACAGATGTTGATAAAAGTTGATTAGTTGAATTTGTTTTGCATAAAGCAAATCAAAGACGCATCTCTGCTTCCCATGCACATTTTATGACAAAGGAATCATTCTCTGAGTCCTACACATTTAAGCTTGAAAGAGACTGATGGAAACGTTCAGGTGATAAAAAAACATTTTTTAGTCATCATAAAACATGTAATTAAAATATGTTCTGATCAATGCGGGCAGAATATAAATAGGAGGTATTGCTTTTGAAATGTTCCTCGTAACTATATACGGGTATATACATAGAACAAGTGAAACATTGCTAAATAATTATGGAAAAAATTATATGAGATGATATGAATGTTAACGTCTGTAAATAAAATAAGCCGATAGGAAAGGAATAGGAAAGTGAAAAGAACCCAGACAGAATCTTTCAAATAGGCAAAAAATAATAGGATACAAGAAAGCACAATCGATTAAATATACCATGGATAAGAATATTCACAACTGAACGTGAAAGCATATCACAAAAAATATGATCATATACAGATTGCATTGATATGAAGTAATGTAAGACATAAATAGATATTTTAATAGAAAATCATATTGGTAAGAAGATTAGGTAGGCTTTAACAATAAAACGAGACGTAAATGTTTCTAAATACATACAAAATATACCGAAGATAATTACCAGGATCACCCACGCATTATATATATATATATATATATATATATATATATATATATATATATATATTTATATATATATATATATATATATATATATATATATATAAACTACATGATAGCTGAAAAAATGTAAAAGCAAAATTATTAATAACATTAATCTAATAGAAATAAGGATGGGGCAAAATAAACAGAACGGATGCCGTGAGCCTTTTAAAACAATTACACAAACCAAGAAAAAGGTTTACTGTATAACGTAAATTTGTGAGCAATTTATAAAGCGACTCTACATCGGTCATCTAATTCAATATATGACGCAATTTCCGACGGTACTTATTAAGGTAAAATTAAACCACCAAATGTTTATGGCAGAACACGAAAACCACGAGAATTAAAAACAATATTGAGGCCAATAATGTATGTTATAAATATATAAAAATCTGGAAGCTTATCTCAGATATTATATTTGGATTGCAGAAATTATCCTCTGAAACACATTTTCTTAGGTTAGGGACAGCAGATGTTGCATACAAATATATAATATTTAGACTATTAGCCTGTATCTCATGTAACTTTAGAACGGCATTTAAGACACATTTAGTCGTTTGATTAAAATCATACATTATATTCAAGAAGTAATACCCTCACAGTACTTTTATAGGAAGCAGTTCCTATTTTCCCTCTTAATATAAAGTTCTCCTACAGTCAACAGTGGGGGGAAATATAAACATTCTACAGATATCGTGCGCGCACTGATTGTTACTGCATAAATTACCCGTTCTAAAATTTCGCTCATTTTCATTAGTTGAGCTTTGAATATTCTCATATTACGGAATTACTTTTTCTTTATATTAGGGAACAGTTCTAAAAAATTTGAAAATGGTGTCACCGGCGATAGGCCTGAGAAACACACCATCTGTTGCAAAAACTATTGCAACAAAGAAAAACATATTAACTGTAAATAAGCATTGCAGAATAAAATTCTACGGGGAAAATATGTATACATATTTAACCCCTCAGTAAATTAACACGTCGATTCTTGTGCAACATAAAATATTTAACTGCAACTGCTACGGAAAACATTCAATATACATAGATATTCGGTAAATTTACAATATATTTACATTTTTTTAAATATTTCTGGCCCGTTACTTCGGTTACATTTTCGGAGCTGATCGAATCGGCCATGCAGCTTTCTGTGCTCGTGTATTCGCGTCAGCCGGTGTTATCAAAACAAACAAATTGCAAAAAAAAATATTACATGTTACTAAACATTACAAACAGCAAGTTCTACTTAGATAATTAAATGTCTATCTCATCAGTAAATTTTAAGTATGTTTTTCAATCTGTCTAGCGGTTTTCTCCGTTACTTTCTGAGTACAAAACAATTATACATAATTACACTTTTTTCGATTTATGTCTTGGCTCGATAAAAGGCAGTGATGATTGAAAAATCTTTATTATTAGTTACGAAAAACATTAGAACAAATTACATCTTTTTTCAATACGAGTATTCTATGATTCAATAAAACAAATGCTTTCGGCGGCTATTTCTGTTTTGTCAAGTTATAAGTGCCGTAAACATATGAACAATACCGTACATTTCTATTTCCTGTGAAAGCTATTTCCTTTCATTATTATCTTGTACCTTATCTTTTTGCGTGCCTTTTAATATTTAAAGTAATGCGATGTGGTATTGCATTAATTACTACTGATTTCACTTGAACATCGATATTTCTATTAGTACAGTGCATTAGTATATTTGAAAGCAATGTCCAAGTATTGAGAATATGAACATAAGAATCATACATTTTGCCTATTATGTTCTTGTTTGTTTTCAGCTACAGTAACGCGTAGCCGAGTATAGCTGGTTAAAATAACTTCGATCGTATGCTAATATTGAGCCTTTTTATTGATTCTCGCCAAATAACTGGGTACCGTACAACATGAAAAACCATTAGACATATATGACTTCACTTATGTAAACGTATTTTTATTAAAGACAAACAGAGAGATCAAACGTTGCTTGGGATTGAATGAGAGCCAACGCTTATTTTATTGCCATCAATATCTGTGAAATCGATCATTAAATCGGTCGAATGGTAGCTGAAGTTTTAAACCTATGGTGGTGTTTCGGGAGAAAGCTTCGAATTCCTCCCCGCAGTCACTTAATCTAAAATGAATTCTAGTCTACGGTCCATGGCAATGGATCTACTGTTGATTTTATAAATATATTTTATTATATAAAGGCTTTAAAGTGTAAAATGTAAAAATCAACCATCATTATTCATTTGTGCTCTAAAGGGAAACATTCATTTCGAACGTGCCACTGCCATAACACAGCACATGCCGTTTATTTTATAGGGCCGACTTGTGTTGAGATAGTGGTTTGAACTTAAGTTTAAATGGAAAATGTCAAGTATCATGATGCAATTCTACTTCAAAAAGAAACATTCATTAACTACGCGGTCCTCTTTTATCAGAAAAAAATATTATTGTGTTAATATGTTGAGCCCTTCGGCTTGTGTTATACTAAACATTTTATATGCACTTGTCATGTTAGATTGCGTTAAGGTGATAACTTTGGACTTAGTAGCCTGAATCTTCTTTAATTGGATTATTTCGATTATCGATATTCATAGAAGACATTCTCCTCGAAAACCTATCTAAGAACACTATCAGACGCATCAAGTACCTTCGTGTGAAATTTCATCCAAATCAGTCAAATCGTTTCAGAGACCATGGTGAACGACCAATTTCACGCACAGATACACACTTTTACAAGATACATTTTATATAATAGTAGAGATAAGGGTAGATATAAACCATGGCAGAAATAAACATCGGTAGAATATTTGAGATAATCTTCATTTGAAAATATCTAAAATCGTAACAAATAATCAATAAACACCACACCTGACATACGATCTTGACTAATAATATGTAAAAAGCTAGAGCAGGGGGAACACACATACTTCCCATTGATAATCCCATATACGGCTAAATTAGGAATTTTCGAGATAATGCCGTGTATATTAGGAGACTAGCCTGAGGAAAACAATAAAATCGTTAGAATCCAATCCTAATAGAAGTCAAAAGAATTACACACGAACGACTATTGTTTATGCCATAAAACGATGACATAAAAGCAAATAATATAGCTATTTACAGACTCCCAGATTATTAATTAACACTAAAAATATAAAAGGAAAAGTAAACTATACTTTAGATATAACAAAATGTCAACTTTATGAAGAAGGCTACGAAATACTAATCCATTTAAGTAAATGAAGCACGCTTGCAATTAAACTAAATAAGATCACTAAGTGAGAAACGACAGAAAGCGTATACGTGTACATATTCAAATGAGACTGAAAATATATTTGGTGCATCTATATTGTGCAAATAGTATTTCCAATGCATATCCCAACATCTTAAATCAACTTTCCCGTGCTCTGTTAGTTTTATGTTTAAAATTGAGTTTAGAACTCCAAACTATGTGACTGAATGGACAGTTACACCCTTGTATTTTTATTAAGAACTAGCTGCCAATTTCCAACGTTTCCAGTAAATAATATTACATTTTTAAAACCATGTGTTGTACGGAGCTACTTTTTATTTCACTAAAGTATTTTAAATATTATGATTTTAAAGTTAAGCCTAATACTACCATTATGA
This sequence comes from Euprymna scolopes, assembly GCF_053919585.1. NCBI lineage: Eukaryota > Metazoa > Mollusca > Cephalopoda > Sepiida > Sepiolidae > Euprymna > Euprymna scolopes. The sequence continues at coordinate 55,974,208 of NC_136487.1, forward strand.
TACCATTATCATTTCGCATTATAATTTTCTGTAAAACAAATTACTATTTAAAATGTATGTTTATATAGGCAAAACATGGTATAAACATATGTACATATAAATAATTAGTGACTATAAATAATACCTAAATTACTTAATGTGTTATACTTCAAAGAAGTTTTAACAGCTGAACAGTAGTGACTGATATTCTATTCACTAGTTTACGTACATTCAAATTATTTCGACATTCTAAAGTCTATCAACAGTGTCTGTTTCGTTTAAAATTGTAAAAGCAAACATACATTACTAACATATTAAAAAATATTTCTGCATTATTTTTTTTTGTAATTAAGTTATTGCCTAGTTTAAGTTATCTTGATTGTTATACTCATTTTGAGTGTTATTGCAAAAAAGTTCTGGCCAATGTTGCATGCGACTTGCTTCAGGAGTATTTTATCGAATTCGGCAATCTTTGTATTGGAATCGAGAATCATTATGGAATTCTGAACATGACCCTGTATTCCAACTATAGGGTTAGCATACATCCGTTTCATGAACTCTAAGTTGATGGAAGTCATAAGCAATTGTATTTTAGTATCGCACATAATAGGGATATCTTTTTAAACCTCGAGTAACTTATAACTGAGTTTTACTCTTGTATATTCTTTACTGCATCACGTGCTTTGTAGATATAGATATTTCCTGTAGTAAACCTGAAGAAAATGGATGTTTAAAATTGCGCCATAAAATGAGCGTTATAAAGATACAACCAATATTTAAAACCGACGTGTGTCAGACTAAATGTTAAGTGTAGCAAACTGAGAAATAAATAAATGTATTTATTACAATATTAGTATCTTAAAAAGTGAAACATTTCAAATCTGATCGTAAAGTGAACGAATATATTTTAAGAACGAATGGAGAGTGTTTGGGACTAATGTCGTGCAATTTTACAGTCTGTTTCAATCCATTGCCGCTTGTCGTTTATCTTGTGCAAGACGGCAATTCACAGAACGAATAAAAGCATACTTATATAAAAAAACAATAAAAACAGACGTATTGCGATGATTGCATTCGAAAAAGAAACAGCGAAAAGTCTCATCCAGAATAATCTACTTTCCTGACAGATAAACAAAATATAAAAACACTCCGTCACGTGAATGCGTAAAATTCGAAAAAGATTACTTCAGTTAGGAAACAAACGAATTCGGTGTTTACAACAACAGTTGTCAGAATCTGTAATCGAATTGACAATTCTGTAAGCTTTATCTTCCGCTGAGCATCGCTGCTGTCAAAACGGAATGATTACTAACAAATGCATTACTGGCATTGCTGTATGCTAAATGTACTAGAAAGTACATAAATAAAAGAACACATGCACTCATAACCTCTTTTAAAGTCAGAGAAATACGAAACACCAAATTGAGACATATCATCATATATTTACTTCAGATAATATCTGCGTGAGGTAATATCGTCTCATATAATTTCTTTACAGTTGCTTTTAATTGCAAGGTTCCTAGACAACCGTGGCCAGTACAAATACGGACGGAGTAGCAAAGTCGGTAAACACGCTTAAGACCTTTTACAAACTATACAAAAGACATATTACCATCTCTCTAGTTTTCGAGTTAATTGCTTTAAACATGTTTCTGACATCTACGTAATACTACGTCGGACACCCTTTTTTTAATTATTGTTTGTGTTCTAACATTATTTTCTATCAAAACATCTTAATATCCATAATTGTGTTTTCGTTATTATTACATTCTACTTTTACAAGTAATTTTAACTATCAATATTATCGGTGACTCGCACACTTGCACTACCAATATTCAACACAAGCGTTTTAATGCAGTACTTCACACTACTTCTGAAAGCACTATGTTAACGAAGCAGTACGTTCGTAATTATTCAAATTGCAATTATCGGGTTTTGAATTGATACGCTACGAAACGGAAGATATTTTATAACAATGACTAAAGTAATATAATAGAGGAGGGAGAAAACAAGATGACTAAAATATAACTATCTTAACTGCCACTTCCGTTAAAAGCCTGCCACTTTGTAAGTCAATCCATGCATTCTACTGCTCGGAAAATAGATATACATTAATATTTCTCGAATATACTTTAGTTTAGAAACTCTAGCGCATTTAATCTGTCAGTGTATGTTTTAAGAATTTTTTTCTATGCTATTAAATAAAATAATTACATTTACGTATATACGTAGATAATGCTATAAGTTATAAGCAATGCATGTAAAACATAAAAAAAGAATGTATATTCTCTTTATATATAAGTTTCTGTTCATCGTTTTTTACCTTTTGCTTTTTCCGCATTGATAACCAGACTATTGAATGCACACATTATTATTTTAATAATTAGCAAAGAAATCGAACACCCGTTTTGATAGTTTACATGCTACATTGAATAAAATCCAGAGAAGTATTTTTATTCCATGGATATTACACAAATCATATGTGATGAAAATAATTTTCGAATAACGATTGTAATATATAATAAGACATACATCGAATAAACTCCAGTTTTGTCCGACGTATTGTTATGTAATCATAAGAATAACATTTCCTACAATAATTAACATCATATATATATATATATACATATATATATATATATATGTATGTGTGTGTGTGTGTGTGTGTGGATGGATGGGTTAGTGTGTGTGTAAGAGTTCATTTTTTTCGAATAGACTACTTCTACATTTCTGTTGTTATAAGAATTTACAAATATAGACAAATATAGACACACATACATACATACATACATACATACATGATGATGATTGCAACGTCTTGTCAGACGAGCGCCACTCCCCCAGACACTGAAAGTTCATGAGCCCGAAAATGACATTCAGTCCTGCCGGCGAATTCACATGCTCAAGCAGACATGAGACTGAAGACGGTTATTGGTATACATACATATATATACACGCACGCACACATACATATGTACAGATATCACACGTGCATACATGCACAATACATAATACTCACACATACATATACATACACACACACGTGCAAACATACACAAGACGGTCATTGGCATATATACATATAAATATATACATGCAAACATACATATCCTTAAGCAGACGCTCATATATACCCATATACATACACAATGCATAATACCAAACATACATATACATAGTCACATGTATACATACACACATACATACATATACCTCCACGTATACACACATATATACAAATATATACACACATATACTTACACATACACATCCATATACGTACACATATGAACATATATATACATACACTTACCTACATATACATACACATACATATCTAAGCATTCATACACATACACCGATACATGCACATCTACACATACCTATATTTGCATTTCAACAGATATGTCTTTTTTCCAGTAAGAATATTAATTGCGTTCATATTTTTAAAATTACATTAACGACTATATGCCGTCACTAAAATTTCCCTCTCTTTAACAGCGCCAACCCTCATCCTCCTTTTTGAATTTCCAATGTCTTTTTCCGTTTTTCTGAAATAGAACTGCATCAGACTTTGCAGGTGAAACATTTTCAAATATTTTGTACTGGTATTTTTTGTTTCTTAATCTCATTCATCCAGAGGAAGTCTCGAAATAAAGACAAAACATTGATGGACACATAATACGGTGTGTTCCCTTTTATTTCTCTATTTTGTCGGAATACTATTTCCATTATTACATCAATATATATATATATATATATATATTCATATCTTAAGAGTACATAATTAAATATGGAGCGATAACCTAATTTTCAAAACATGTTAATCTCAATAATAAACAGTGTTGTAATCCATACATTTTGATATGTAATAAATAACCATCTGATAAAACTTGATATCTGTAATTTGGAGAAGTGTTATATTACACATACACACACACGCACACATACAAGCACACATATATATATATATGTGTGTGTGAGTGTGTGTGTGAGTGGGTGTGTGTGAGTGTGGGTGTGTGCGTTCGACATATAAAATTAAATATCTCTTATTTTAATGCATACAGTTGCCTTTTGTATACATCGATTACCTGCATTTATTGACATTTTATAAAAGTGTGATCTGAACTGAGTATTAGATACATTACGATGATACTAATATATTCAGTTAGATTATGGGAGAATAAGAAATAAATATATTGGAGCAATGTTGGAAAAGAGGACACATTTGGCAGCAATTATGAAGGAGTCAGTGGTGTTATAAAAAGCACAGATTCCGGAAACTGGAAAGCGAAACTCAAGATTTTTTTTTAAATTATCTACATTTAATTATGTTTTGGTTGTGGCGTAAATTGAATAGAATAACCAAAAACATTATGTTTTATCATTAGGCCTTAACCGATGTATTAATCTCTTGCCTCCGTAGATTATGAGTTAAACTTTTTACAGCGAATGGCATGATAAACGAGAATGTGTTTCTGTAATCTTTTTTCAAAAGTTATAGGCGAAGTCGCTTCCCTGATGTGACAGATCTGTTTAATCATTCCCAAAGAAATAGATAATGGAAAAAAGATCTATTTATCCTGCGTTCGCGATAAAATTATACTGTGTTCATTCGCCGCCAAAGAATTACACATGCATCGATACTTGTATTTGTTATCTTTGAATGCGTTAGAAAATTTTATCTGCAGCGATAGAAATTATAATCACCCCAAAATATAAATCTTATGATTAAGTGTATTTCAAACATAAAAGCAAATTCAATAGTATCGTTCTAACGAATACATGATCAAGGCAAATTATCATAATAGGAAAGCTATGTATTCAAATAGAAAAATTGAAAGCGCTTTATCTTGTTAGAATATTTTTTATCTCAGGAAATTTGCATGATTGCGTTATTTAATGGATCTGTGCACCCCTGTACAGTATATTAGCAAAGTGTTATTCTAAGAATCGGTTATATTTTGATAAATAATGGGGGAAAATAAAAAAACACACTTGTTCCGATTTTTTAAACTCTCTCTGTGTTTTCGAATCGGGAAATTGTGTTTGTTGTTTTTTTTTTCCTGTCACCAATTCTGAGATTATTCCCGATCATATTCATTATTCAATTTTTCTCCAGAATTAGTCCGCATATTAACTAATTTAATACTTTCCAAATTAAACATATTTCGCCACGCCTTTTACGTGTATAACTACAAAATATACATCTTAATTTGGTAGATTTATGTTTACCACTAAATGCTTAGAAAACAATGTTGAAATAAATTCCTTAATGCTACTTTCATTTTCGTTTGTATTAATTCAATCATTTTATGTCTCTTAGCATAAAATGTTGAATGCATTTTAAACAGAATATTTAAAATAAACATCATTGTCTGCCATTGTTTAATTGTATTTTAACTGCATTTGTTAAATGTAAATATTTCAGAGAAATTTAAAATTTTACTAAAGACGTTTGCTTTCTTCAGATTGACATGAGATATCACCTTTGTTTTACAATGAATTAATATTTTAGTTTCTGTTCTAAGACCCTCTCAAAAGTAGTTTCTCAAAAGTAGTGGGTATTTTTGTGCGCGGCGGAGTTAAAGTATAAAATACGTGATGCATAATTATTCAAATAATTTCATTGGTAAAATTATTTAATGAAAATTGCGGAAACCTTACTGTATACGTTATAGTGTAATTTCGCAGGAAAAGTAATATGTGTGTGTTAAACAGACTAATGGCTTTCTCCAAGTGAAGAAGCTCCATGGGAGTATGTAATTCAAAAGTCGTCCCCGGTGGCATGTATGTCTCCGTTAGGGGAGATACAACGTAAGCTTTTTGCACCTCTGTCAGGGAGAGTTCGACGTCCTCCTACATACACGCCTGGAATACCCAAATTAGTCAGCATTTTAGTAATTAAAAAGCTCAACGTTGCTTAACTCCGTTGATATGACGAGTACGGTTGCATCAACATGATTATGGCGTAAAACCTAAATAAACCATATTGTAAGAATTTTAGTTTGCAAAGTTTAATCAATATTCTGTTTTGTGAAGTTGCATGATTAGCTATATTCAGAATGTCTGATTCCGTAAATGTATCAGGCACGTGCTAAAATGCCGTATAAAACTTGTATGTTGTAGATTCTCTGTTTAAATGTAGTAAATACTCTAAATACCGCCAGTACGTATAGTAATATAATTTTAAATGTATTAAGTTTTATTGTTGAATACAACGATGCTCAATATCATCGGTTGGATGTATGTGAAAGCTTCGACAAGGACTAAGAAAATAGAGATACAAAGGAGAAACAGAACAAATCGAATGTGGTGGAAAAACAGATAAGTGGATTTTAATATATATTATTGACTGTTTTGTGTTTTATATAAAGGTTTAATAAGTTTTTTTTACAAATGAAAACATATCCAAGGAAGTACAATATAGTATCAAATCTAAAGTTGATCCTTTTAAATGTATATGCATACTTTTTTTTTAATTAGACTCAAATATTAAGTAAAATAATATATCAAAATGAGATACAAGTAATAAAAGAATTTCTGGCAATGGCATGAAAATGCTAAAATAAATTTTTCTATAATCCATAAAAATGATACGGGATGCAATGTGAAAGTTATCTTCAGAATATCATTTATATAACATCTAAAAAAGAAAAATATAAAAACTTAATTTGAATAGGAATTTACCCCGGATTTATTTTATAGCATGTGCCTTTTGTTTCCGTTTTAAACCAAATATTTTAACCGTACTTATATTATTATAAGCTGATAAATATTAGAAATATTTAATGTTTTGATTTAATGTATATAATATAAAATGTTGTCATTGTAATAAGGAAATCTATTAAATGTTTTTTTTTTCTGATTACCTCCGTAATGTTAAAAAAAGCGTTGTTTGAAAATTGATGAATTGAAAAGTCTATGCGATAGCTTTAATTTATAAGTTAATAAAAATATATTTGTGTTCATTAAATGTTTCTGTACTTGTACAATGATTCTCGACTATTTAATTGAAAACTTTATGTTTAACCATAATCAAGGCCTAAACAGTAATTATAGGAATATGAAATCAACAGCGCGTAATTTGAGATTACATCGGCGCTTTCGAAATAAATTTTCCATGTAAAACTGTAATGCAAGCTATTAGATATAAAATGTTCTCATAAAAGCAACAATATGTTCTCTATAGTGTAATTTAGACAATGAAATTTCACAGAAATTTACTTAATATACCTGGCGGTGTTCTTCGTAGAATTTCTTATATTAGTATCGATAACTGTTTATGGAAAAAATCCGATGAAATGTACAGGGGTTTTGACTAATTTATTACATTTGCCAGCCTTACAATGCAGATCCATTTGAGAGGATTTATGTCCACACAAGACGGAATTACCGCCATATAAAGTTAATAGAAATGTGTCTGATATGACAACGGCGCTTTTAAAACTAATGTTTCTGATTAAAGAACAATTTACCCATAGGAATAAATTTTTACATTTTAAACTTAATTCAATGAATTATCAAAATATAAACAAAAGACCAGCCAAATAAAATAATTCATTTTTTTTATTTGACACCGGCGTGTTCAGAAAGAATGTGTCCTTTAAAGAGAACAACTGAACTATCACGTCATCATTTTAAACTTAAATTAAACCCATTGTATGACAAGTGTTTAAATTCAAGATAGCGTTCCAACAGAAAATAGAACCTGCAATGTGCTGTTTACTAAACAACTGCAAGGAGGCGTGTTACGCAAACTAACGGTGCACTGCTATAGGTTCTGAATTCGAGCATGCGATCAATCGATTCTATTGAAAACAAAACTATTTCTTCGATGTTGGTAACAATATACATATAGGATTGTGAACATCCGTATATAGTTATTCCAAACCCTGATAACATAGTAGGCAAATCTAATATATATATATATATATATATATATATATATATATATATATATATATTAATTCATCAATGTATTTATAAATTCATTCTTTGTATGTTTGCATTTAGAAACATTATCATATGAGCCGGAAGTGTTCTATTTGCAGATTTCCTAATTAATTATTCCCATTAATTTCAGCGTTGCCGTACTGTTAATCGTATATCCCTTCACATATTTCCAAATTGAATGCCCGTCGACTCATAATTATTAAATATTTGTCTGATGGCATTGTTGCATATCTGTTTAAAATGTTTCTCAACATTTATTTCGAGGATGTAGCCTATCTACAAAGCATCTTTCCTTCTCTTGCACCAGGTAAACTCGTACTTCCTATAAAATATCCGAGATTCTTAAAAGTGTACATGCCTATCATGCATTTAAGACGCGCATACCGAAACAGCATGCGTGTTGATACAAGCAAACAATCGCTCATTGATGAGGACACATTCGAATGCATGGAGTTACGTCACCGTTCTCTTCATTTTCTATAAATTGCTCTTCTTTCTTTATTGATTTCAGTTATATTATACGGGATGCTTCCCACATATTGATTGACAACGTTCCAATCGTTTTCTTCTCCACTTGTTTTTACAGAGTCGTACCGTAGCGCTGCATATCTTATGCCACTGTTTATAGATTATTATAATCTATCACAATGGTAATCAAAAATTTATCAGAACAATGGGGTTTAATATTCATAAAAAAAAATATATATATATATTACTGTGTGTATGAAATTCTGTGGGTATAAATCTATGAAACCGTACACCTTAATCATTTTGAACGTTCTATGTTGCTCTATAGTTCCGGCTTTCATTAGTTCAAGTATCCAATGAAAAAGTCAAAACCACTAGGCATCGTATCGATTACTTGTTGAAAGGTAGCTGGTTCGAATTAGATTCTGAAAGCTAATCAAGTGAATTCAAATAAACCCCTTTTAGGTGGAAAGTACACAAAATCTTCTTGGTTTTAATCTGCAACCGGAATTTGTAAGTACGTTTTACTTAGATCTACTTTTGAGGATATTTTCCCTCCATTTAATTTAGTAAACACTTACACGGGGCTAGATAGTTAGTAAAGCTGATCTATCAGTTCTGCATAAAACACAGCTGTAACGTCTGCACAGACTCTGACATTCTTAGATGCTTTCTTTACATACCCGGTGGGAGGGTGCTGTAGTCGACTATGGTAAAAATTGCTGTTTTCATGAATCTCTCTGAAGCGTCCACGATCTTTTGTATGCAGGCAAAATGTACCCTCTGTTTCTTTTTTAAGACTGGGGTACATTTTATTTTTCAATTTGAATTCCACTCCCTTTATATACAGTGAATAGTTTATTCGAACAAAACATTGGGGAACCATTCCGTCAGACCTTCGTTTAGTTTTCAGCTTCGGTTGTAAGGTTACCCACTTTAATCCATGCTAATGTGCGAATCTCAGAGCTCAAATTCTTGGATCTGGTCATTGCCAAAAATGATTATTATTGTTCTTTACACTAACACCTTCAGTTTCATGGTCTTTTTCTTGAAAGTCACGCTAGTAGTAATCTCACCTTCGAACCCCGTTCGGTTTCTGGTTACTTAAAGAGCAACTTTTTTTGGTTCTCATCATTATAATTTATTTTCAATTTTCTACCAAGTACGGTGGATATAATGGACACATTTTACCCACTCTAAGGTGGAAGACTAACATTCTTGTCCAAGATTTTTACCGCAACGTACTTTCGTACACTTTCGTCCCCTACTTGAGCCTTTCTTTTACGTACCTAATGCGGGGTCTTTTTGGTCTGCAATGTGAGGCGTTCTGTCCGTTACGTCTGAACGTATCACACTTCCATAACCAGTATGGACACGCGTTGTACTAGTGAAGTTATCCACATCTTTTGCATGGATAGTGGGGCAAATCAAGTTTCTTTGTGATTTTTCCAGAAAATTATGTTTTAATTTCGATTGATCGTTGGGAAGTAAGAATATTTTACTTCATATCTTTCTGAATGCTACTCCTGCATCTTATATATATATTTGGAAAGTTTCGTGTCAAAAATGCTCCTTTAGCATTCGTCTGTTTATTGATATCTGTCACATTTCTAATCTGTTTAAGGCCTGCCGTCTGAATTCAGCATCCATGATCGACACTAAGCAATGAATGAAAAGCAGGGCATTTAAGTTGTCGACCGCCAATGATGATAGTCCAAAATCGAGACAATGTCTGTTTACGAGTGAAGCAAATCTGAGGTAGTATTGGCCTTCTTTACAGGTCAAGTTGATACATTTCCATTTTTATCAAATAAGATGGATTCTGGGCAGTATAATTCCATTACAAATTTCACAGCCCCGTCGAACGCCAATTCGCTCTTCTGTTCCAGGATGATATAATCAAAGAACTTATTATTTTCTGCAGCTTCCAATTTTTGTAATAAAATACAAGTTTTTATTTGCTCGCTTCATAAAAGCAACCTGTCCTGAATATACCAACAAAATTGCAAAAATATGTTCCAAAGGCAAATCCTCTTTAGGAATCTAGTGAAATTTTTCTACTGCTGATCAGCTTTAGTTTGAGAAAAACATTATTCTTTAATTCTGTTATTGTCTCGTTGAAAAACCGTTAGGAAGGCACTCATTATACTTTCATAGAAAATAGAGAAAATACGGGTGAGTTCAATAAAAGGTCGTCTATTATTTAAAATAAACCTATGTAGGGCTTTTCTCGAAATATTTTAATCTCCACTGCTAAGGTCTGATGTAAGGGTTCACAATAATGTGGGGAAAGTGTATTGGGTTTTAATGAGCGCAGTTAACGATTTTACTTGGGGATAAACATGTTTGGCATTATACAAGCCAAAAATATCTATATTGTCAAGTTATATAGTCATGTTAGAACAGCCACCCAATGATTGCGATTAAAATACTATTTTATAGAATTTACAATAAAACAGTAAACATATATATAAATGTTTAATATGTAACTGTGATTTTTGCAACAATCTAAAGGGAAACATGTTATACTGTTTAACATTCTATTAATGGTAACAACTATTAATAATATAGAAAACATATTCGAAAGTAATTAACAGAGAATAGAAAAATTGGCGTAAGCAATAGGAAATAATATGTGTTACTATATGTATACGTTTATTTAAAGAACGTATTATTAAAAGTAAATGATGGCTGTCGATAAACTTAGAAAATCGAAGATTTGTTTATGTTAATCGGTGAAAGTCCAGAATAAAAGAGGGGGATGACGAAGACATGTGCCTATGCTTAAGTTGTATAAGTATTAATTTGGAAAATTCTACCAATGTATTCAATTTTGTTTTGTGAAAATTATTCACAAATACAAATATTAAAATAAATGAAAATATAGTAGCACCAAATATTGATCCAAACAATTTTCAAAGCAGACTGTTACGGCAACACTATTAAGGAAAACCTATTGCTATACTTAAATTCAGGTTATTTGTTTTTCCAGTTACATAAAGATTAACCTAAGTTTTATAAGCCTTGTTATCAAGCGTATGATTATCTCCAAAAATATTCAAAAAGAAAATGAACCCATATTAAAAAGATATTTACGTCATAACTAATTGCTGATCAAATTAGCAGAAAGAAATATTAGAGATTATAAAATAATATAAATGAGTAATCTATTTCATATATAAGAGAGATTAATATAGTTTTAAAAATATCATAGTAAATGGATTGAAGTTTATATATGAGAATAATTATATAAATCAGTTGTAACAAAAATGAGTATATTACAAATATGTTATAGCTTATAACGTGTACAACATTTGATAGCTAAGGATGGAAATATGCGTACCAATTCTAAATATACATTGATGGCTAGACTAAAGACAATTGGCGGAGATTAATGCACCCTGGGGAAGAAATAGCACTGAATATAGGGATATCTTTTACACGAGCGATTACATGAAAATAGCAAAGAAAAATTACTATAGTGCGTCTGCTAGATGCTTTTTAAATTCGAATTAACATTAGAATACCTATAAGATTAAAAAAATTGATGATTCGAATATAATCATAATGTTGTTAGCTAATAAACAAACATTTAAAGAAAAATACTTAGAACAATCATCTAATGTGCATGGCCCCAAAGTCATGAAAAAGTTTATGTTGTTCAAACTCATATATTCATTATTAACTTATGTATTGCTGAATTAACACCACCGTAAAATGGTCCTGGATATGACCTAAAACTTATTCCAGTGGTGTGGCCCCAGCTTGCGGGTTCTGGGGAGTGTGGAGCCACCCTTTAATTGGCAGTGATCTCAGGTTCACTCTGACCTGGAGTTGTAGTACCTATTAAGGTCCCAACAATGAGTTTAATAGAAACACAGCAAATATATTTTATTAAAAAACATTTCTTCAAAATCTTTCGTTTCGACATTGATAACCTGAAAAGGGGTGATATGCCGTAAAACAAAAACAACCTAACCAACCCAACAATAGGAATCGTATCATTTAAACTATTAAACCAAGCGGTGTGTTGTTACATTACATACATTTTAAAACCAATATGTATCTAATACCATAGCACTATAACATTATGTTACCAATTATTTTAAAATATCCTACGAACTTAATAGGAAAAAAAATAAACAAATATAAAGGATAGAATGAGATACATAAATAAGCGAATAGAGCAGATATATTAATTCTTGACTTTTTTTATTAATAACAAAAACTATATTTGTTATTACAAGTTTTAATCCAAATGCCTTCTTTTACGTTACCCAAAATATTGTAAGCACTTTGGGAATGAGTGGTAAATTGATTTCAATAGAATATATATTCCTAGTTAAAACGACGTAGCATCACTAGAGTTTCGTCTACAATCATAATAATATGGGTTATAGCCTTTTTATTGCCAAGTTCATCTGGTCCCATATAAATAATAAATAACAATACTTATATTTATACACTCTATTCATGTAATTATTAAATAATTCGAATATAATATAATTAAACCAACTGAAAATTTAAACTATTCAAGTTACCTCTATCAGATATAGTTGTAGTTCATATATGTAGTCATTAATTCTGATTCAATTTCAAATTGAGAGAGAAATAAACATATGTTTGTAAATTGTTTTAGTAATTTGTGTATTTAAATATTAATATTATGAATATAACCTCGATATTTTTACTAGTACTTGTCGGTTATATAACGGTATATTCTTAGGGAAATCTTGCGATAGATCGCGCAAGCGTAAGCTTTTCACAATACACAAATAAACACAAGAAATAAAACGGGTTTCAAAAAATGTTTTAAACACACATTTCATATATACATTTTAGATTACATAAATACCCCTTATCACATCAAATATTAACTAGCATATTTAAAATGGGCCTTGTTTACGCGCACATATCATCCTCTATACAATGGTTTAGGCAAATTTACACATGCTAAACCTTATATAAAACGGTATTCTACATAAGAAAGATTATTAATGTGTTTATCCGGAAAGCGGATGAAAGAATTAAAACATGTTTTCTTAGATTGCACTAGTGCAACTCGCTTAGTAAATGGAATATTATTTTCACCTGAATACTTTATGATAGCATGTGTAAACGACGGCGATATTATGGTTGGCAATCCTTATTTACAATCTTAGATCTTGTATGAGAAGATATCGATTATTTATCCGAGGACATGCTCCAAATATGCTTTTTCACCCTTCAATAGTTATTGCAAGATTTCGAGTATGAGAAAGCAGTAAGACATTATTTTAAGTAGATAAGGGAGGGCGCGCAAATAATTTAGTCATGATCGGTTGGCACCAATCATCACTCTCTGATAATCATAGCTTTGACTTTTCTTAGGATAATCGTAAAGTAGTGTCCTAGTCGTACTGGGCATTCTGAGAGGGTGTGTTTTATAGTCTGCAAGTCTGCACCGCGGGAACACGGACCGTCCTGTACATCGCCCCACTTGTGCATGCTTTTCCGTGTTAGGACAATCTTTACACGCGTGCGATTTGTCTTATCTACCTATTTCCGGAGAAGATCAAAGACGGACGTCATATATTCCCGATTCAGTTTAAAAAAAAATAAAAATAAAAAATGAGCAGCCTTTACAAATATAAGAATTTCCCATACGTAGGGAAAAGTCGCGGTAGAAACACTAATAAGAAAACGTAGATTATATTTAGAAATCTGTATAACAAATGAAAAAATGATGAATAGTGCGATAGCTACATCATTATATGTTGTAAATTATACAATACATTGTATGAAGAAAATGTATATTGCATCCCGAATAATGGTATTGATTATAATATAATTAATGGTGTAGAGAAGGTGTTCATATATATATATATATATATATATATATATATATATATATATATATATATATATATATATAGTAAAATAACGATTGCGGCGATAACACTTTTGGTTATTTAATCAACTATGCGATAGAAATGTGTTTCTTAGCATTATTTTTAAACAATAAAACATAATATTTTTTATGCTTTATTGGTTTCTAAATAATATTTGCATCAATTCTGTATGATATATTAAATGGACATACAAAGTTACAAAGCATTTTTCTCGTAAAACTTTGACAAGTGTTCAGTGATGTAAGATATTCATATAGAATACTCTCAATACTAAATTTGAACGTATAATATATTATATTATATATTATAAAATATAACATATTATATAATATATTTACCCATATAGGTTGTTTTGAAAAATATAATATATAATATATTTTGATAGTTGTTTTGAAAATACATGATGTTTTATATATAACGCTTTTACCCATATTAGTTGATTTGAAATATATATATATATATATATATATATATATATTATTCCTGATTTCAAAAAAAGAAAAATTAAAAGATTCATCTGGCTTACTTTTAATGCTAGGTTTATTTATGGTGTCTTTTAAATTCAATAAAAACCCTCCAAAATTTGCTGATGAAGAGAACTTGCTTACCAAAAAACTATATATAATTATTCTACATAACTTGAGGTATACCACAATAAAAAGCATTGGTTTCCGAAACGATCGTACAGATAATTGATTTTGTTGTTGTTCCTTCTTATGAAACGGATTTTTAATTTAATTAAAATTTGATTTTTAAATTTTAAATTATAAATCACATTACTTAATATATATATATATATATATATATATATATACATATATATATATATAGTTAAATGGAATTGTAGAAGGCGGTACAATGCAGAAGTAACGGAAAGACACAAGCTGAAGCAGGTGAGAAATTTATTAATACAACTTATAAATACATGTGTACATATTCGTATTTCATATACGCAGTATATTTATATTTGCACAGTGGTTACCTGGGAAAGTCGGTCTGGTGGTATGTCCGTGTAATATAATATTTCGAGAAAGATCACTTCGTCAGATGTTTACTTGACTTTGACAAACGTGTAGTTGTAATCATTGCCCTATACTTGTGGGTAGTATATGGTTAGTTTTTTTTCTCAATTCTTATTTTATATTTCTAAATTATTTATTTTATATTATTTTTTATTTTATTTATTTATTATTTTTTATAATAATTTATCCTTGGTTCAAACGTGTTGTTGTAAACAGTAAATAGTAGCAGCATCTGGCTAAATAATTGTCCGGACATTGTTGGGGTTTTTAATTTAATGTGATTGAGTGTGTTTGTTTTTCTTTTACTTATTTTGTTTTTAATTCATTTATTTATTTTATTTATTTATTTGTTTTTATAGTAGTTTATGTTTATATTGAGGATATTTAATTAACTAGTTTATTTGTTGTGTGTTTCTGCATTCTGTTTGGTGGTGGTGGTGGACGTAGGTTTAGAATAGGTCGGTTGGTCAAGGGAGACTACTCGATAGGTTGTTCTAAGGGGGATAATCGTTACCAGTATTTCTTCTCGGGTGTATAACGTTGCATTACTTTTGTGTGTTTGTTGTTTGCTTATTTATTTTGTTTTAGTGATGTTGTTCTCATTCTGGGTGCATATTATTTAATTCGTTGTGTAGTGTATATATACTCATTTATGGATTCATGTATCTTTAATTCAATTACCAAGTAACTATAATTATTTATTTATATATGCAATGTGTTATGACGAATTGGTTAAAGTTATTTCGGGTGTCTTATTATTTTTTTATATAATGTATTTATTTATTTGAGTTTCCTTGGATTTCTGTGTTTGATGTATTATGTCTTATTGTTATTTTCGATTAATATTGTTACGTTTGAACCAAAGATAAACTATTATAAAAATAATAAAATAATAAATAAATAAAATATAATATAAAATAAATAATATAGAAATAGAAAATAAGAATTGAGAAAGAAACTAACCATATACTACCCACAAGTCCAGGGCAATGATTTGCTGCGGTATAGTCACTGCTTACAACTACACGTTTGTCAAAGTCAAGTAAACATCTGACGAAGAGATCTTTCTCGAAATATTATATTACACGGACATACCACCAGACCGACTTTCCCAGGTAACCACTGTGCAAATATAAATATACTGCGTATATGAAATACGAATATGTACACATGTATTTATAAGTTGTATTAATAAATTTCTCACCTGCTTCAGCTTGTGTCTTTCCGTTACTTCTGCATTGTACCGCCTTCTACAATTCCATTTAACTACATACTATACAATGCTTCAAGCAAACTTCACCCACCTCATATATATATATATATATATATATATATATATATATATATATATATATATATATATATATATATATATAAAGGAATATCTACTACAAAGTCCTTAATGTAATAGACGTATATAATAATATTCAAAATTGTACGTATTACAAATAAGCAAAAAAGTAATAAAGTAAATCGTTCCACATTTCTTGTATTAACGGTAAGGTTTATCAGCATGTTATTAATAGGAGATGAGAACATTTTTACCATCAACCGGGGGGTGTCATTGCCCCAGCCCTGTTCTCCATCTTCATTACTGCTATCCTCCATCTCACGGCCAAACATATTCCCCGTGGAGTTCGGATTATGCACAGAACTGACGGGCGACTTTTTAACACCAACAGATTCAGGGCCAAAGGTTGAACGAACACCATATCTATTTTTTTTACACAATGGTCACCACTTATCAAGGCCCGGAAGCCACTCAGGGATAAGGGTTATTGCGAGTACATTACGTTAGTGTGGAGATTTGATGAAGTGTTTAATTAGGGGGCGGTTCATTAGGAATTTGTTAACGTTGGACTTGAAGACATCCAAGTTGTATTCCGATGGGAAGCAGGCAGACGGAACAGAGTTCCACAGGCGTGCAGTTTTAAGAAAGAAGCTTTGTTCATGGAATCCACGTTTTGATTTAGGCACATATAAAGAGTGGGGGAAATTTTTCATAGTGGATTCAGCTAGACGGGTGTTTTCGTGAGAGATGGGCGAGGGGGGACCAGAGATTGGAGTTCAGACGAGCACCTGCCATGGAAATAACGATAAAACAAGGATAGGCTCGCAACGTCTCTTCTGTGGGAGAGAGGTTGCAGGATAGAGAAAAGGTCACGAGCTACGAAGTCTATTTTCTACTCTGCCAAGGCCGGATAGGCTATTTTTAGCAGCTCCTGCCCAAATATGACAACATTATTCCATCCTTGGACGTACTTGGCTTTTATATAGATAGAGAATTGCATCAGTAGTGAGATATCTTCTGGAGCGGTAGAAGGATCCCACCATCTTTCCAGCGACCTTGGCAACATACTTGATGTACGTGTTCCATTTCAGATCAGGAGTAAAGGTCAAGCCCAGAAGCTTGTTAAAACACGGGGCCTCTCCCAGACGAGAGCCATTCATCCGAATTGATGCCAGATGGGGATTTGAGCCTTGATAATATAAGGATAGGAGTCTGGTTTTAGATGCATTATGGAGCTACATTATGCAGACGATAACGCCCTTGTAGCCCTCTCAGAAGAGGGCCTACAATGTACACTGGTTGCCTTCACGAGGGCGTACAAACAGCTAGGACTAACAATCAATATAAAAAAAAAACTGAAATCCTCCATCAATCACCACCAAACAGTACTCCAGTCTCACCCCCAAACATCTCCATCGACAACGCTAGACTAGAAAATGTGGACCACTTCCCATACCTAGGCAGCATTCGATCATCAAAAGCCAACATAGATGATGAAATACAACACCGTCTCTTCTGTGCCAGTGGGGTTTTCTCAAGGCTAAGGAAGAGAGTATGTGAGAACCGTGACCTTCTGGCAAATACCAAAAGCATGGTATACAAAGCTGTCTTGCTGACCACTCTTCTCTATGGATCCGAGACCTGGACCACATACGGGAGGCACGTAAAAACCCTTGAAACGTACGACCAAAGATACCTCCGAAAAATCCTCAGAATCAGTTGGAAGAACCGACACACCAACACCAGCGTCCTGACTGAGGCTGACATTCATACTATCACCGCTACTGTTGCTCAACGCCAGGTCAGATGGACTGGTCATGTTGTCCGAATGCCGGATCTCCGCCTCCCAAAACAGATTTTCTACTCTCAGGTTGTTGAGGGAAAGCGTGCCCAGGGTGGCCAAAAGATGAGGTATGAGGACAATATCAATGTAAATTTAAAGCGGTTTCACATGGACCTTGAGACATGGGAGGGCGTGGCTGGGAGCAGGTTGGCATGGAGGAGCGCTGTCCACGAACGTGCTGCACCTTACAGCAGTGACCTAAATCAAGCTGCTGGGGATAAACGCAAGCACAGAAAGGACAGATTATGAACCAGACACACCCAACTCAACCCCACCCCACAACCACTACGTTTATCTGCCCAAATTGCACAAGAAAAATTGGGTCTAGGATTGGGCCCTATGCTCACCTAAGGACCCACAGAAGCTGCAACGGTGGACAGGCTTACTCGGACACGAGTGACCGCCGATGATGATTTCGTTTATTCATAATAATTTAGAGTGTTCAGTTTGCGTCTGCTTAACGTGCAATGTGGTTTATCATACGGGAATCAGGTTTATACATCCTGATGTAACATCAGAACTGCGTATGCAATTGTAGTGTTATTATATGAAATATCACAGTTTCACCTACTCTCTCTATGGCTGTCGTAACCTCTCTTATTTTTCTATTCCTTGAACTTTTCTCTCTCTTAATATTTATATTTTCCTTCCATTTCATTTCCTAAAAAATATGTTTGTCTTATAATTTCTCTTCATTTTATTTGCTATCTTTAAGAGGAATAACCTATTTCATTCCTTTGAATAAATTCTCATCGTTTGCCATTTTCATGTTATCTAACTTTCCCCCCACTTGCATTCATCAATTGTTCTTTATTCATTCACTAAAACATATCTACTTTCTATATACTATATTCTGTTATATTTGCTTATGTGCTTCATACTTCGCCTACGTTACTATTAGGCCCTTCATACGAGTATGTTCTGTTTTCATTCAACCAACCGTCGTATCTTAATTCTTTACACTTCCAACAAACTTTCAATAATTACTTTTAACCTGTACGTCATTCACTAGTCCTCCTATGCCTTGTATCTATTCAACCAACTTGCCATTCACACCTCATGTTTCTATAGACTATTCTCATTGTATGTATGTGTGAGGTTGTAACCTAAATTCATTTGCCACGAATCTGAATATTACAAACGCCTGACATAAATAAAGGTCGATCTTTCTAGAAAATCAATAACCCTTAGCCTAAATAAATCTTTCTTCTTCGGTCGGCATTATCTTGCTTTGTGTACTCGGCTACAAACGCAACTGCACACGAACAAGCGCTTTTTTACCCTAGGAACCGCAATTCGTCGACTTAATGCTCTGATTCTTATGGCAATCTAAGTTGGATTGCAGCCAACTTTGTTTTTACTTTCACTTCATACAAATGGTGCACACAACATCAGTTAAATAAATTAGTCATTAAACAGTCTGATTCTCAAGATAGGGAAGAAAAAAAGCTTTATCACTGTATACAATTGACTTAGGGCCTGATTTTTAATGTCGGCAAAAATCTCAGCAACGGTTGTAAAACTGCTCTAACATCTATTTAGTTTGAATCAATGTACAGTAAGTATATGTGCGTGTAACCTACCCTACACATCGCAGGCAGGAACAAAATGATACAGCTATATGATTTCCAGTGAACGTCTTCAGTATCAAATTCATATTAAAAAACGATATATTCTGATGAGCAATAGTTTCTTCATTGAGCATGGTTTCTCGTATCATCTTCATTAATCATATAACATAAGTTGTTAAAAAGAAATGTATTTTATTCTATCTAGTATAAGCACTACATTTTAATAACGTGTGGACAAGCATATGTCTCGATGGAATCAGGGTTTCTTCATTTACGTGGTCATGTTATTATGAATATAGGCGATTTTCAAGTTTCACAATCTGGGCAGTAAACTGCTTACGCCATTTATACAAACGAGTAGCACCGCGGAAATTCCACTAATGTGAAATACATTTAATCAATAAATGTTCTGTAATGAAACTGATATTTTTCACGATAGCGCAAACACACAAAACAATATAGCACGCAGCAATAATGATGTTATAAATACATCAATGAAAATAATTATAATCGGATTTCAATATAGTATTGAAGCAAATATGAAAATTTAATACGTACTAATAAACATAAAATAATAGTGTGTTATGTTGTTAAATACAAATAAGGAAATAATAGTTTACGTAAACTATTTTATTTGCAGTCCCTCTTCATAGACGCTGCAGTTTTGCCCTGTTTATTTCAAATATTCCACTTTAAACGTAACATTTCGCCGACTTCATTCGTACGGTTTAGAAAAACCGCACATAGCAAATTACTACACGTTTATTTTTATTCGACATTACAATAGACGCATGTTGTTAGTCTTGAATTGGAATCCTACTTTAATTTCAAAAGTGTTTTCATTAAGTAGCTATTCTTGTCCTAGATATGAAGAATTTTCAGTGGGTGGTTGTTCTGTACAGTTTGCAAAATATATTCCTCGTGTTTACACGAAATAATTATGTGTTAGAATGCTAAAAGATGCAATATTTATGGATCATTACCGGTTTCTGATTTGTTGATAAAAGAACGTGAATTAATTTTATGCGTCCATTTCTATCGGCAAAGTTAATAAATAGAGTCTCTTAACTTTCAAGAGTCATACTTACCCGGCCCGGACCCTACGGGGCCAGGGCACTAATTTTCAAGTAAATACCATATGTGGAGATACCCCACATATAAGTTATTGGTCAATGTAGGGGAAACCTTTCATATCAATTGTCAATATCTAGCTCGCCTACTCCCGGGGGAGCTGGCCCCCATTTTCCCTTCACTCTCCACATTAAAAAACCGCCTTGTGCCTAATTTGCTCAGTGGGGAAACAAATAAATACCCATACATTACTCGGACTTTTGGGTGAGATATAAGTGCAGTGTCTATCACAAGATGCTGCACTTTGAGATCCTTGCTCTAGTGGCAATTGGTGGTTGTTACATGTAGGGGGAACCCTATATATGCCATCTCCCTTCCCCTTTACCCCACATAAAAACCGATCGTGTGTCATATTTTGCTTACGTGGGATAGCTAATAACTTCCTATATTCTGGTGATGAATCTACTTACGGCTTCGGTTGCTTGTAGGCTGGGTAGAAATGTACGAATCAAGAATCAATTTTGACAATCAGTCCAAGTGTGGGCGCTGGAAATGACCCAGTGTCTGTCGGATTGAAGTACGCCGTAAGGATATCAACCAGTAGAGCAACTTTTCCAGGACCTGCTACCCGGTTATTGGGAGGAGTAACTTCATTGCTTGCTGCCTGAGACGCCCCGACTTTGGAATTCTGACGAAGATGCTCAAGCAATTTTTACTAGTTAAGAGTGGCCATTCTTTAAGAAAGCTTGCTTACAACCCCGCTTTCCAGATCTTGTGTCACATAATGCTGTGGTGGAGAGCCTTTAGATCGCTACCTCTATTATATATAAATAATATTGCAAATGTTTTATGTTCCATTTAGTTCATGTGTAATGATGTTTCTATATATATATATATATATATATATATATATATATATATATGCTATTATGTAAAATAAATATAACGGCATGTAATAAAATATGTGTGTAAAAATGCATGAAAAGGTTGATCTTCGCTGGGGGTACATGCGGTGTATTTAAACGAGTTAGCGAAATAACCAGAACAGTAAAGGCGACGAATTTTCGTTTTTTGACGGGGTTAAGAGGGATTAATTTAGATATCTTCTGTGTAATGAAAGCCGTGACGGGAGGAGGCAAACCCTTCTTGGTGAACAGGGTTTACACTTATAGGGGATTGAGTGCAGTCTTTAGATGTCGACGGTTTTGCAGCTGATTGTTGATTTTTTGAACGGGGAGCTGTTTGCAGTTGACTAGGGAACTTAGAAGTGCCATTTCTCAAGGCACTCGATTTCTTCTTGCATTTAACAACCTCGACGTTCTTGTTTCCACGTGGATCATTTGCTAACATAGCCTTTTCACACATTTGGTCTAGAGTAAGGCAACCAAGGGTCTTCTTCCCAGATTTAATCTGCCAGGGCTCGCGATCGTTCCTCCAGGGTAGCGTCCACTTTAGAAGATTCTTGAAGCAGGTGGCGGTTTCCCTCACAGAGAGGAAAATCCCT
This sequence comes from Euprymna scolopes, assembly GCF_053919585.1. Classification (NCBI taxonomy): domain Eukaryota; kingdom Metazoa; phylum Mollusca; class Cephalopoda; order Sepiida; family Sepiolidae; genus Euprymna; species Euprymna scolopes. The sequence goes on from NC_136487.1 coordinate 55,996,804, forward strand.
AAGTGTTGTCTCCCTCTTGTCCTCAGGTTTTGTTAAGGTTTCCTTTAAGGACACTCCATGGTGATGTGGTTTATTTCACCACACGCCCAAAAAAGCGGCCAGCGTGCCGCAACGATGATGGGGAGGTTCTTCTCATTTATATCTAAGTGATGTTATTTTAGTAGACCCCACTTTGTCAAGTAAAATATTGAACGTCTAAATGCCTAGGCATTCTTCATTTGATACGACCACTATCTCACCAAATTTCAGGAGTAATGTACGAAAGTGTCCACCATCCAGGAAGATGAGGATTTCGGTTTTTGTTTTTGTATGTGGTCAATATGTAAAACGTACTCTGACGTAATAATCTCTGTGTAGGAGATGTTAACACATTTGTCTTCAGTTTAAAATAATGTGGTTCAGATATTATATCTTTTTTCATTTTATAATCACGCGAGGTCTATGCCCTACTCCCGCCGCTTGTAGACATTGTCAGAGCTTACACAAGTGATTTGTCTGATCTTCTTTTGGACCATGAAGGCGACAATGCTTTTTGTTAATACTCTCTAGGTCATCAGACCTACTAAAATTCCCCCGAGGCCGCATCGTAGGTTTACATGAGAGTCGGCAACGATAGCAGGGAATATTTCAATGCCATTGTCTTCTGTTTTGAGAATTATCGTACAATTCCAAAGAAAGGTTTACGAGTGCACAAAACTTTATTCAAGGTTCCCTAGGCTATCTTTTAAAAAACGTTTTGTGTGTAAAAAATCTTGCAGAATCCTCGATGCAAAGCCTCTGACATTGCTACACAAACTGGTGTCAATCTTAGAACATCTTCAAGCTATCTTCACAAGCTGTGCTACTATGGCAGAGTGGCGAGAAGAATAACTTTTTTTCGTTCTGCCAGTGTCAAGCGAAGAAATATTGGGCTAGTGAGATGATAGTGGTACATTTGAACATTTGGACTAATGTTATTTTCTCTGATAAGTCACTGTTTTTATTATTTTTCCACAGTGGTGCGATATAAGTTGTATCAGTATTTTAGGAGAATTTTTGACACCCCTAACACAAACCTGCGAATAAAATATAGAAAACTCGTAATTTCTCTATTTAAAAAGAATTGTTTATTTTCTTTATCGAATATACTTCCAAAATAACATATTAAAGTTGTTTAAAAATAATAATTAAACAATTATATTTTTTTATTTAAAAATAAACATTGTTTACAAAGATTCGGCGCGCCTTCATGCAGCCATTTTGTTACGCAATGAAATCAATTAAATTTTACGAGTTAAGCTGTTTTTTATATTTAAACTTTAAAAATCCATAAAAATGTTCTATTGGTTCAATTGTTAGGATATTTTAAGGGTAAATATAAATTGTTTTCTCTTTCCAATAAACTAAATATAATATTTTAGACAAACGATTTTTAAATTCACCCCCACATTTTGAAATGCCTACTAAAATTTAACTAATTAATCTACTCACCAACGTTTTATGTATCACAAATGCAATATAAAAGGTCAATAAATAAAATATTCTATTTTAAAACAAAAAGAAGTGTTATTTTTAATTTACACGTGAAGGCCTTAGTGTAAAACCTTTTTTTAAAAAAAACACGTTGATTTTTTTTTAGTGGAAGCTTTTGTTATGCTTAGATTGTCAAGTACATATTGGACGCTGACGACAATTTTTCTATTTCATTCAATATTTTCTTTTTTTTAGATATTTAAAATAATTCACTCGATGAAGATGAATTAAGATATATTGAATCAAAAATTCATGTATTCCTTTGAGAAAAGAAAAAAACATCTACTATTTTATATAGGCAAATGCTGATAAGTAAACTATGACTATGGTTTTTACGTCCTTCTGTTCATTCGTAATTCAAAACAAGAACAAACACCGGTTCGGCGTTTCGCTAACACCGTAAACGTTCTAACGTAATGGCGGTATATTCAAATAGATGTTAAAGTATTATTAATTTAAAAAATATATGGAATTTAAAATATAAATATGGATGAATTCTTAACATTGAAGAATGTAAGTACCCATTGAATTGTATTTTTATAGGTAAGTGATTTTTTCGAATTCAATATATATTTTTATAATCGAAGTAATAAAATTTCGTTGATTTTCTTCACATATTTTTCCAAGAAAACCGATTTAAATAAACAAATATTGCATAATCTGCTATTAAACCTCTTATTTTAAAAAAATAGTCTGTGCTCCTTTAATTGAACAAATAGGGTTTGAATTACCTTTTTTCAGTAGTTATAAGCTTAGAACATAGAAGGTCGATTTTTTAAATTTTTATCACGCATTTTTAATGTTTTGTTCTGACACTGCTAGTAGGATATGTGTATGGAGGCTCCTTCAGTAAGGGTATGACTTTAAATGACTGCAGCCAACGCTGAAACTCACGGTTTATCGGTTATGATATTGGATGCAAATTAATTGATGGTCATTCTCCAGGCATTATTCGTCAACCGATCAATAATATCCCTAGAAGGGTCCTAGTTTTAAACACAACAACGGGGAATGTCAACCAAGTATTAATAAATAAATTTCTGACCATATGTTTTTTGTTCTATAAATTATTTCTGTATTGAAATGAATGTTTTATATATATATAAATATATATATATATATATATATATATATATATATATATATATATATATATATATATATGTATAATTATTTCTGTTAAATCTGTGTAAGCTAATCTAAGCCAATGGCAAAAAAGTAAAAAAAATGACCACAAGACCGTTGTAAACTGTGGCAGTAAATAAATGGCAAGGTTTTATCCTAGTAAGACTAAGCAAATCTTCCTTACCAATAACAATATGATTTTCTACCTAGAAATCATTTCTTCCAAATTCTCGGCTTACAATTTCTGAAAATATGAACTGGAACAAATATTTTAAGGGCATTACAAAGGTTACTTAAAAAAGGCGGACTACCCCTATTGCTCAAGAAGACTACGAACATCTTAAACTATACTGTACCAAATTAAAGTCAACATTCCCTATTCATCTAGGATTGATGCAACATATAGTCTTGTGCATCTAATACTAGTCTCTCCCTTCTTGATAGCATCCGACAATGTCTGTAATTAATAGCTCCCACTTTGTCAATAACACGTTAACATATGTTCAGCTACAGTAATGTTGCATCTCTGTGAATGTTTTAGAATGATTTTCATGGAAGGTGCTCTGATGAACTCATTGAACGTTCGCTTCCTTCTACATACATATCTCAGACGTACGCGCTTAGAAACAAAGTTACAAACATTCACTGTTGAGATCCTAAAGTAAGAAAAGTGTCTACTCTTACATCTTACTCCTGTCCTCAGGCACCTAGACTGTGGAATAACCTTCATGTTGCTTGCTTTACTGACTGTAATAATATGCAGAAGTTTCAATGTAACGTAAAGTAACATCTTGTAATATGTTCTAGCCATGGGCATGAATAGTTCTGCTTCAGCTCTAAATATTTATATTGCTTCTGAGTTTTAAAAATATTAGTAAAATTTCAGGTAACTTATATCTCAATAAAACACCTTTTAAGAAGACATGGCGTGTTGTTA
>NC_136487.1:56005377-56120377 GCF_053919585.1 Euprymna scolopes
ATTGAAGCCTGCGACCAACTAATTTCCCATTATTAGAGATAGACTTCTATCTACAAAGCACTGTATTAATTCTGAAAAAAAACAGTATCGTTCTTTTCAATAAAATGTAGTGTCGTTTAGATTTTTATGTTGTGCCTGAAATACTTTTGCAACTTTTTAATTGGTAAATCACCCAAGAAATCAACTTGCCACGATTCCAATTCTAATTTCCATTTATATTCATCGAGATTAAATCTTTCACCAGGTCTGTAAGTTTTTGAATTAAAAGCAATGCCTTCTTTCAGAAATCTTCCGTAGTACTTATTCTATACAACTCCTCTGGATGTAGTTATTCTGCACAAGTCCTGTAGATGTAGTTAATCTGTACAAGTCCTGAAGATGTAATGAGTTTTCGGTGAGTAGTTGTTATGTATCAGTTTACTTCAAACATTTGTAGACATAGAGTAAAGCTATTTCTCGATGGGCAGGAAAATTTAATGTGCGGGAATGATATGTGTTACTTTTTGTGGGACAATTTCACTTTTTCCTTGCTTGCAGAACGTGTTTTCATTTGATTGGTCTAATCTTATCGCTAATTCCTATATGTAAAACATGGATCATACACGTACATATAATTATAAATATTACCACAATGCATATATGAACATGGATTATATATATATATATATATATATATATATATATATATATATATACATATATATATATAATATAAAGCTGAATGTGTGTGTGTCTGGTCACGAATACGCTCCAATATGGTGGACTATTTAAAAATAACTGATTACATATAATGATAGAAGATGTATCAAGACACAGGAATGGGCATACTTGATCCGGCAGAACAGTGGTTCATTAAATTGTGGGATTTGCGTTCGCCCCTGATCCACAAAGTATGGAAATAAAAAAAAATAATAAATAAAAAAACGTTTACAAGTGTTTTTCATATAGATATACATAATACTACTTTGGTAAGTATGTTTTAACTGAGATAGGGATGGTATAATAAAATTGTGGGGTCTGCGTTCGCGCCTGGCTTCCATAGAATGGAAATAGGCACATACTTTAATAAAGACTTTTAATATCTATCTGCGTAAGTATACTTTGATAATTATGTTTCAGTTTGAAGAATTATGGTATAATAAAATTATTGGATGTTCGTTCGAACCTAACCTCTATAGAATGTAAATATGTCACAAAGTTTAACAAGGTTTTTTGAATATAGATCCACAGAATATTGTGATAAGTGTTTCAGGGTAAACAGGTATGGTATAATAAATTATGGGGTTTATCTATTTTATTTTTACTTTCATCATATTTTGCTTTGGTTTTGATACCCCCGAATTCGAAGCTATCTATTTACAACCCTTACCTTACTCTTCATAACCTATCATACTTTCATTAATCAGAGCCCTTTTTCTATAGGCTGTTTTTGAACCCAGTAAACGACGGATATGTTTGCGTGTATATATATATATATATATATATATATATAATTAGATACATACATGTCGTAAGGTGCCATATTGTATAATGCTGTAAATCAAAATCGAAACAAATATAAGTATGTCTGTTTATAAGATGATATAACTACATAAAGAAATCTCAGTATAAAAGAGAAACAAATTAAATTATGAATAATTACGGATATATTTATTGTGTTACAAGTGGTGAATATGACAGTTAAAGTTGTCCCCGTAATTCCTGTATTTTTATTGAATAGTTCATCACATCGCACGAAATGTTATTATCGAACTAACTGTGTGTGATTAGAAATTTTACTGATTAGAACATAAGTAAAAATATTAAATGTTAAATGACAGTGTAAAAAATGTACTCATTGATGAATGAATGAGGATTAAATAAACAATTGTAAAATCAAAGCAGTGAGTATTGTATATAGCGCCGAATGAGTTGGGGATTTGTTAATGCAGATTCTAGTCTAGAATGTCAATTCTGGAAGGTCAAATTATGCACAAAAAGTAGTTAATTATTTCTTTGTGGTTTAATCCTTAAGAAAACCTTAAATACTTGGATGATTTAAGTGAAAAGAAGTTATTTAGTCAATGTTTGGGAAAAGACTACATGATTACTTTATGTCAAGTCATTATGTATTTTTAATATGTAAAACTTATTAAAAGTGCTTAAAGTATAATGTAATGTTTAATAAGCTAAAACCTGGGAACAATTTTTTATATGTTTCTGTAGAGTTTGATGTACAAATAAACATAAATTGATATTAGCTACATTTATGTCATCAATGGTTGATCACATGTAGTCGGAATTTGGGTTAAATGGGAGAAAAATAGGTATATTGGAATAAGAACTGAGAGATAAATACGATTAAAAACTCTCTTATAGAGACTTAGAAACTCATACGTAAAATTAGTATCTGCTATTACTATATATATATATATATATATATATATATATATATATATATATATATATTGATTATACCACAGTAAATATAATTGATTACTTCATATGGATAACTTGGAATTTCAAAGATGTACCTTCCGGAGTATAATATATGCTTAAAATAACGCAATTTATTCCGAAATATACTAATATTCATTACTTTTGATTAGAACCTGTCCCTGTATCCACATTCATTACACAATGAAATGTTCTTTTTAAACTATAATTTGCATTATATTTACATTAATTTGCTAATAAGCAAAACCTATAATTATCTTCATCTGTTTTGCTGATACCATTTCCTCCGAGGAGACGAGACATCTATTGCAAATTCATGCAGTAAGGAAAAAACCGCCAAAACTAATGTACTCTTTATACTATTTACTGCATACAATATTATTCAGAATGTTCACACACATGTGTGTATGTGTACATCAAGGCATCTAGGCTGATGACACGACAATCTATGGCAACATATCAAACACCGTAAATGACACAATTCTCGGTGATTCTCTCTCAGCTGAACTGGAGCGCGTGGTACAGAGGGGAAGACGTGGCTGGTTAAATTTAATGGATCTAAAACCAAGCCCCTATCTTTACATCACCAATGCTCTGATCCCCATCTGGCATCAATTGAAATGGATGGCTCTCGACATGGAGAGGCTTCATGTTTTAACAAGCTTCTGAGATTGACCTTTACTCCTGATCTGAAATGGAACACGTACATCAAGTCTGTTGCCAAGTCTGTTACTACGATATTACCCCATTGATTACTGTACACGCATTACCCCTTATCCGCTAGTGGCTTCCGGAACTTGATAAGTAGTGGATACTATGTAAAAATATAAATAAAATAAATGTAAAATTTACAAGTCGAAGGCTCCTGTAAAATTAAACTACATAAAATTATTAACATTTCTATCGTTATCCGAATCATATACAATGTTTAATGCAAGACAATTAGAGATGTTAAGAATTATGAATTACAATACTTTATTATTTGCAAGTTACTCAAGAAAGAATTATTAACAATTACGTAATTCCTGGTGATTCAGATAAGTATGTTTTTTATTAGCATAATTGATTTAGCAATATAATTTTTAACACTAACCTATAATTTTACTGATATGAAAATACAGTATAACTGCATCGTATTTATCTAATTATATATAAATAAAAGTTTGTGGAAATAGTTTATGAAATACAGAAAAATAATGCAAAATAAAAAAAATGTAGTGATCAAATAGGCTGCAAAAGTGAATTGGTAAAAGGATGCAATGCTTACATAAGTAGTAGTCCGAGCTATTATTGGCAATAATGACATAGAGATCTAGATGAGAAATTCAAACAGATAATAATCCAATTAATCAGCCGAAGAAAAATTGTAAGCTCTCAAAGCAGGAAATTTTCCAACGTGTTTAATTATGTTTTTAATTAGATTACAGACAGAGCAGCTAACATACCAAAATCCAAACTTGTTATGTCAGTTAAAAATGACCATAAAAAAGCTTACTACGTCATAAATGAATAGGAAATCAAAAACAATTAACAATTGTGTATTGCGAATAGTGGTGATTATGCAGGAAAATAAAACAGGGAGCACGAAACGTCGGTCGTTTTTATGATACAACTCCCGTCTTTCTAGCTGTCAACGTTTACATTTTAGACGATATAAACCTCCATTTTGGAATGATGTTTGAATTATAAAATATATTAATGCAAAATGTATATATATATATATATATATATATATATATATATATATATATGGGTGTGTGTGTATGTGTGTCTATACACATTCACGTATATATATATATATATATACAGAGAGAGAGAGAGAAATATATATATATATATATATATATATATATATATATATATATATATATATACCTGTATACATATAGAGAAAATAATATATCGAGAAAGAAAAAGAAAGAAAAATATATTGGACAGTCCGTATAATAAGCCATCCCCTATTATAAGTGTCTATTTAATTCAAAGCTAGGACTATTAATCATCGCGTGCGTACATGATATTTGAAAGATGTTTTCATACTACATAATATTTGCATACAGAATAACATAACTGATATCTGGGTAAGACCAATGTTTACATTGCTTTCTAATTTCCCTTGAGATTTCAATTCTGACAACACAGACATTCTGACCTCGTATTTTAAATATATCATGCGTCATTAAACATTCTCAATATCCGTATCAGCATCATCATTACTGTAATCGTATTTCCTCATAAGTAATATGGGGTCGAAAACTAAAGCCGACCACTATAATAAAGTTGTCGAGTTTGATGGATTTTACCCTCTTCCATCTATGGTTAAATTAATAAATTGTATAATTTATATACATATACATATACATACATATATATATATATATATATATATATATATATGTATATATATATGTATATATATATTATGTATATATATGTTATATATATATATATACATATATATATATATATATATATTATCCATCCCTCGGTATATATATATATATATATATATATATATATATATATATATATATATATATATATATATTGCTCCTTCAGGCATATCTAGTTTACACAGTGATCACCACATATCAAGGCCCGGAAGCCACGCAGGCATAAGGGTTATTGCAACTGTTATATATTCGTTATCATCGAGGTTATCCTTGAGAGGTACGAAATTGAGCTTTCGTTACATTTGAATATGTTATATAAACTTCTTCATTTAGGGGCGGCATTTAAATCATTGAGGGGCACTTTTTACGTTTGGGTGTATACACTGTATAACATCAAAGATTCTGTGTGCGTATGATTGTCTCTAATATAAATGGTTGTGTGTTTGATTATCATAAAGGGAATCGTGTGTGTGACATGTAATTTCTGAACCTACCTCTGCTTCTTCAAAACGAACAATCTGGAAATTTCTCATCCTGGAGGGAGACTTGATACCTGTTTGACGAAGATTTATCACTCCAAGACGATGAAATGATTTTATAGTTTTTTATTTCACTTTCCCCAGAGGTTTTTCAGAAGTGGAAGTGAAATCGCTTGTGTGGGCTCTTCTTCACACACGTAAGCGTTAGTCTCCCCCCTCCCCAGTTAAGAGGGGGAGACCACGGAAAAACGTCCGTCTTCTTCAAAGCTCAAATCAAATCTCACAGATCTAGCCAACCTGCCTGACCACGTCACACATACGTAATTTGGTCAGCTGACCTTCAGTTCTGGTAAACGTGTCTACCTCCACGTTTACTCTACTCTCTCTCTCTCTCTCTCTCTCTCTCTCTCTGTAACACAACTAAATTACGTTAGTTTGAGATGTGATGAATTGTTTACTTAAGGTGGTGGTTCATTAGGAATGTGTTAACGTTGGACTTGAAGACATCCAAGTTGTAGTCCGGTGGGAAGCAGGCAGACGGAACAGAGTTCCACAGGCGTGCAGTTCTAAGAAAGAAGCTTTGTTCATGGAATCCGCGTTTTGATTCAGGCACAGATATAGAGTGGGGGAAATTTTTCACAGTGGATTCAGCTAGACGGGTGTTTTTCGTGAAAGATTGGCGAGGGGGACCAGAGATTGGAGTTCAGACGAGCATCTGCCATGGAAATAACGATAAAACAAGGATAGGCTCGCACCGTCTCTTCTGTGGGAGAGAGGTTGCAGGGTAGAGAAAAGGGCATCCCCCACTAATCCACGAATTCTATTTTGTACTCTGTCAAGGCAGGATAGTAATCATTTACGTATACCTATATCCACTAGTAATAGTAAAATAACGTTACATAAATGTTACTAGTAGAAAAAAATGCATTTACAGCGCCCTCGTGTGATTTACGAAAAAATATATAGCATAATGAGTTTTTTTTGTCTTTCAGAATTTTAATGAGCGTTGTTCTCTGTAAAGCATATCACTTAGTAATTGTTTTTTTTTAACACACACATATATATGTCTATGTAAGCGAGCGCGAAAGAGAGAGAGAGAGAGAGAGAGAGAGAGAGAGAGAGAGAAAGATAATATGGTGGCATGATAAATCTGTCGCGACAGAAAGGCCCCCGTTATACCATTTCGGTTTAATGAAAAACAGTTTTCTTTTAGTTTTTGTTGTTGTTATTGTTGTTGTTGTAGATCATGTACTTATTAGTCAGATGTGTATACATTATAAAAACAATAAAAGTGTTCTATCATGCGTGAGAGCGACACAAGGTTAAACGAACGTGCTCGGAGATGCGCCGCTGTACAACTCACGCTCTGTACGTTATAATAATAGGATTATTGGCAGCACTTTCAAAAGGCATCGCATTCTACGAATAAAAGGAACGTGCCAAGAGGGATGAAAACAAAGTTTCCGGCCAGTATTATTGTCTTTGATGTGGTTGCAAGTGAGAACCGCATCATACAACCTCACATATTAGAATTCAGGTTAGAATCAACAGCAAAGCGTGTCCGTCCGCGTTCTCTTTGTTAATTATTTTCTGCTATATTATTGCACCTTTGGGAATCCCTACATAAATTCTTTGGGTCCACCACATGAGTAGTAGTACTTGGTTGTTTGGGTGTATTCATAGCGGTCAGTCATGCGTCTTTTAAAATGTTCCTTGCCTTGGCTAATAATTCGTATAGTCCATGTTTTTTAATCTCGGACACACTCCCAGTAGCCGAGACGTGTCGTCTCGCACATTCGGCTTAAACGTGCATGCTATTATGCGGTCTTTGATCTAATAAACAGAACGGCCAGGGTTTTTTTTTTATTATTATTTTGATAAGTAGACGTATATCGTTTCTTCTGATTCGAGTCGTTGTTCAGTAAATTGTTTCAGACGAAATAGAGTCTGTACAAAAGGCCGCATGTAGTGACTGTTTAATTTCCTCCAAACCCATGTCATCCCCAGATTTCTAGTACACGCTGAAGATACATTTTGTGATCCTCAGTAAAGTGGCCAGCCCGCCTTTTGTATTTTTGGGCAGTCTACTAACACGTCCGGCCTTTTAAAATCATTTTATTCGACGACGAATGGGCCAGTATTAGAGGCGTTTAATTAAGGGATCAAATCCACGCTGTATTTTATTAATAACCCCGAAATTGTTTGTAACACAATAGAATAAAAAAAAGAAAGAATAGTGACACGTGAAGTAACACGAAACCGTAACAAAAAAATAGTGCAAAAACTCCTCCTAAAACCATTTCCAAGTATTATCTTACATACGTTTTCAAAGAGTTTCTTAAAACTGTTCGTTTTCGTTTTCTTCTTAGAGCATAGTGTCATGCAGTCAAGCAGCGAGATATTGTGCAGGATAATCGAGATTCGGCGTCACATTGAAAGATCACGCCAACAGCGTAGTGGGCGGCGCCATCTTGATTATTTCTCCCCTCGTGCGGCAGCTTGATTCCACATGACGCGCACACCCACGCTGAAGTAAGTCATTTTCTTAGTTTCTACCAGTTTCTCTATGGGAATAAATGTAGTAACACTTGAAGACGATCGCCAATGTGTAAAGTTGTCGAGATGACGAATAAAAAATGTAGCCGACTCTTACATCCAAGCTGAAACTCTTCAAATTTGCAATGTGTACGTGTGACATATTGTTTAGAAAAATATGTATACATATATTTATAAACACGCATATATATGTGTACACATATATTAAAGTTTCTCTTAACTGTTCTAATATAGAGAATAAACAAGGATTGCACTGCATTCGAGTATATATATATATATATATATATATATATATATATATATATATATATATATATATGTATTTATATATATATAATTTTTATGATCCTAATGGCAACATATATAATCAAAAAGATAGAGTCGCAATGGGATCAGTCTTCGGACCTACCCTGAATGAATTTTATATGGCAGACTTAGAAAATAAAACATTTAAAAATAATATAAATTCCCCTATGTATGTACGTTATGTTCACGACATACTCCTCTTAGCTGATAATGACGAACAGGTATATAAACTTCAAGACCTTTTTTTAAAAAAAATGTGTCCTTAAGTTTACAATAGAATTAAATGATAACAAACAAATTCACTTTCTGGACATCCTTATAGACTCATCTAACAATACTTTCAACACAGCTGTATACAAAAAAACAACTAGTACAAAATCCAGCCTCTTGAACTTTAACAGTGAGTTCCCTCCGCGTTATAAACTTGCCATAATCAAAAATCTTTTAAACTGTGCTAAGATAATTTCTTCTGCGAAAAAAAGCACTACTAATAACAATTAAAAATATCAAACAGGTTCTTATAAATAATTACTTTCCGAATTGTATTGTTGATCAACAAATTAAACTATTGTTACAGTCCCCTAAAAACGCTAACAGCAATACTAGTCAATCTTCTTACACTAACCCTATAGACATATTTTATAAAAACCAAATGACACCAAATTTTAGAGTGGAAGAAGATATAATTAAAAGCATCATGCATACATATACAGCACCTCTAGAGGACAATTCTTAGAATAGATTTATTATATACTATAAGAAGTATCGAACCCAGAACCTCATCGTTAAAAATAACTCCTCGCTGGCGACAAAAATGTTGGAGCAAACCAATATTGTGTACAAATTTCAATGCCCTTTAGGAGAGTGTAACTCCGAAAATAAAAACGCATATATTGGACATACAAAAGCAACATTGTCTCTTCGATTAACGATGCATTTGACCAGTACTAGCTAAATATACCAGCATTTAACAAATCAACATAGTTGTACCCCTTCTAATCTTAGAAAGGTCCGCGTGGACAACACAAGGATTTTGCAACGAAAAAGTAATTGTAAAAAATAAAAATAATACTTGAAGCACTATATATAAAAACCCAGCACCCATCTATAAATAGCATTAATTTTGAAAGTGGCAATAATGTGCCGAAATGTTTAGCATAACCAGTACACGACTGGTTTTACTAACATTGCCTTTTATCATCCTAATTTTTAATCGAGTTTTTTATCACTCGTAAATGTATATTTTAATCGACTTTTCATTGACTCTTTTTATCATTCGTAACTATATATTTCTCTTCTATTTTTAATATTTTATCCCCCCTGATGATGAGTCAAGAAAGAATTGAAGCGCTCGTGTGAACCATGGAACATTTGTAAATACCTTCTATCTTGAAGGTAAAAAAAAATCTTACGAAAGATCGAAAAAATGAAAGAAAGAATCATTAAACAAGGTATCTCTGTTGTTTTTAATAATGTGTGCTGAATATATATATATATATATATATATATATATATATATCATATTGCTGTTGTTTGAGGAAGAACCATGACGCCATTTTCTGCACAGTTTCATTATAACGGATTCCATTCTATTAACACAGTGAGAGCATATAAACAGAAAAAGCTACAATTGAAAACCAGTGACCTATATTGTTTGCCCACAACCGCGCCGTTGAGGACTTTCAGTAAAGCTTGTATAAGATTTTCTGGTTTATTTTGAAGTTTTTTCGTCATATAGATTTTTTAAGTAATCAGATGGAATTGTAAAGGATGTCCATAGAAAAGTAATTGGACTTGGCTGATTCATAAGTTTTAATGGGCAGGGGCGCTCCAATTATTGCAGTAAACTACTGATATCAAGAAATGAAAAAAAGTACAGATAAGACCCCAATTCTTTACTGTGAATAATATAGCAGATAGAAATTACCGAAGTTGTCCAAACTACCTTTCTTTTTCTTGTCAAAGATTTTTTTCTATATAAACCCGTGTAATTGAATGAGATTAATATATTGTCGCGGTAATACATAATTTTACCAGTTTATTAATTTAATAAGATTTGAAATTACAAATCTAAGACGATATTCGCTTTTTCATTTAAAACGAACGAAGAATTATTTTCCAAATACTTTGATCTTAATCAAAAAGAGCAAGCAGAAAAGTGCTACGGACAGACCAACAGACCGACCGAAAGACCGACGGAGTGACTTATAGAGTCGGTTGCACGCGACTAATGCAAATGCAAACAAGATTAGGAAAACTGTGGCATATAAAACATTAGCAAAATTTAACATACATTAATGAGTGTTTTTCCGTAAGTAAAATCAATTATAACTCTAACTTAAACCATTTTCATAAATGACGCTTGTAAACATGTTGAAGACGTTTTGAACGAAACATTGTAACCATATATATGCAAATAAATATATATCATATAACTGTGAAGAAGTTAAAACAATTGACAACGAATTAAAAACGGATCACTATTCAAACATTTCTAGGATTTTTTTTTCTAAACTTTAAAATATGCACACAAATCATTCTAAACCTTAAAATATGCACACACGAAACGACAATATAAGGATTTACAAATTAACATTCGGATTTTATGCAAATGAAGCAAGTACATTTGTATGTCGAGAAATAGTGACGAAAATTAAATCAATTATTAAACGTTGTGCGAAGTAAGAAAAAAAACACAATACGATTATTAGAAGCGCACTTTATTTGATATAAACATTATTCGGGTTGAAGTTATAAATTATTTAGTCTGGCCGACTGATTCAAACATAATTAAGCCTTACAATTTCCCGTACAAGTATTTGCTAAATTAATTAGCTTAAACATTTCTCATATTAAGTATATCTAATGAATAACTACAAATAAGATTAGAATAAAAATATATACGTGCATTAATTTTAAATACGCTCACATGTTTATGACAATTACGATAATGTGTATTCTGGTAAGAGTTTCGTCGTCAATTATTAAAAAAATAGTGTTGACAGCATAAACGGAAACACTTAATAGATTGCTAGACGAAGATAATAATTAAAAATACGATTTTTTTAAATCATATTTTAAAAGTAATATTGTACAAACATTGAAATTGTAGTTGTAAGCTAAACATTAGTGAATCAGTCATTTTAAAACATGTATACAGTTCAGAGTGAAAAAAATGATAAAAAATATCGAAACCCTCATCGAATTACATCATCATCATCTCTCTCTTACTCCCTCTTTCTCTCTTTATATATACATATATATATGTATATATGTATATATGTATATATATATATACACACGTGTATGTATGTATATATTAAGTCATACATGAATTAATGTATCTAAAAAGTTTTATAATATTTGCGAAATCGAAAATAATATATTTATATATAAATATGGATAAATATTTAAACAGCCACAAACTCTTAAAATGAATTTAAAACTTTCGTAGATAAAAAAGAATTAGTTTTTTTCTATTAAATTTAATAAATAAATTCTGCCAACTTCACAATCTCGGCTCTATTTTCACTCCTTAATTATCCTAATCCACACATATATTTCTTTTCTTTTTTATGATAGGAAACTGTTTGTCATTTTCTCTTGTTATTTTCTCCATTTCCCTCTGTGCTCCCCAGATAATACGTTTTTGTGCTAGAGTATTATTATATAGTTCTCTACTAATACACATGTATGGACTTATATGTGTTCGTATGCCTGTCGATATCAATATGAATGAATATTCATAGGTCTAAATTAGTGTGTGTATCTATATAATACTAAACCTCTGTCGTTCTTGCTTGTTTGCGTGTTTGCTTGCGCACTCTCCTCCTCCTACTACTACACCTACTATGCTTCCACTTCTTGCTACTACTATTACTTCTCCTCTTTAAAACTACTACTACGCCTCCTCTTCCTCTTCTTATTACTACTACTACTATTACGCCTCCTCTTCCTTATCCTACTATTACTACTTCTGGTTGACATGTATTTTCCCTACTACTACTCTACTACTTCCCCTACTACTAATACTACTACTTGTGTAGAAGAAGAAAATTGAAATAACGTATTTCCCCTCAGATTATGTCTAAACACAAAGTTACAAGACCACAAGTGGCTGATAAAAATCCAAGCTGTGATGCAGGACCAAGCAGACCAAAAAGAAGAAGAACTAAAACTGAAGAAGAAAGAGAAATCCACCTCCAACGACAAAGAGAAAGGGACAGGCGAAGAAGAAATGCTGAAACACAGAAATAAAGGCAGCAGCGTCTAAGAAGTCAGAGAGAATGGCAGAGGAACAATAGAAATGAAGAGACACAGGCCAAGCGAGAACAGCGCCTCAGCAGTCAGAGAGAAAGAGACAGCTGAAATAGAAATTAAGAGACAGAGGACCAGCGAGAAGAACGTCTCAACACTCAGAGAGAAAGAAGCAGGCGAAATAGAAACTAAGAGACGGAGGAGCATGAAGAAGAGCGGCTCAACCGTCAGAGGGAAAGACATCGGCGAAATAGAAACGAAGAGACACTAGAGGAGCGAGAAGAACGCCTAAGCAGCCATAGAGAAAGAGATAGGCAAAGCAGAAATGAAGAGGCATTTGAAGAGAGAGAGCAGCGCCTGAATAGTCAGAAAGAAGGAGATAGGCAAAATAGAATTGAAGAAACATTAGATCACAGAAAGCAGCACCTCAACAGTCAAAGAGAAATGCAGAGATACAATAGAAGTGAAGGAAGAGAAGCAGAAAGTGTCGAGCGATTACATCATCAGAATATGAGAAACAATTTGAGGTTGATGCACAATCTGCAGATGTTGGCAACGTGACCAAGATTTGTCCCCACTGCAAAGCTCATCTTTTTAATGGAGAAACTGCAAATTTTTGCTGTATGAAAGGCAAATTTCAGTTACAAAATCCCCAGCCTTTGCCTCCTGAGATCCATCATTTATTCAGCAGTGATGAACCCATTGCTAATGAATTTAGGAAAAACCTAAGACAATATAACTGTCTTTTTCAAATGACTTCTGTTGCAGCCAAGGAAATCAATCATGGAAATGGTTGGAATCCTTCTGTTGTGATTAAAGGCCAGGTTCATCATTATATTGGGTAACCTATCCCTGACCCTGAAGAACACGCTCAGTACATTCAGATATATTTTTTGGATTCACGATCAGCATTGCAATTAGATTGAAAATATTGCAAAATGCTACCATTCAACGCAACATTGTTGAATTATTGTAAACCATTCTAAGACGGCACAATCAATATATCTTGACACTGAAGCCTGCTAAAGAAGAAATAAAACACCTTACTGATGCAACAATTGAAATCGATCTTGATAAGAGACTAACTCAAGAGCATGAGAGGAGGTTCAATAAGCAAGTTGCCAACGAGTTTGGTATCATCATTTAAAATAATAATGAGCTACGTTCATCCTCACGGCATATTGTTCTTATACACAGAGGAGGGCAACTGCAAACTATATCTGAATTCCACCGATCGTATGACCCTCTTCAGTATGTCCTGTTCTTTCCATCTGGAGAAGACGGTTGGCACCAACAGATGCAAACGACCAATAACAAAAAAAAATAACTGCAATGCGTTACTATGCCCATCAAATAATGGTTCATGACAATGAATTTAATCATTTTTAAGAGTTGGGCGTTTGTTGAAAGAGTTTTTGGTTGATATGGCTGGAAAAATTGAGGCTGAGAGGTTTAATTATATTCGACTGAAACAATCAACTCTCAGATGTACCACCTACAGAGGTTTTGTTGATGCACTAAATGATAATGATGATTTTAGCAATGTTGGAAGGAGAATCATTCTATCTTCAACATTCGTTGGAGGACCAAGATACATGATGGAACGGTGTCAAGATGCCATGATGTATGTACGACGTTATGGAAATGCTACATTTTTTATCACCATGACATACACACCTAACTGGCCAGGAATAAAGGAGCATTTGTTTTTGAATCAACAACCCAATGACAGACCAGATTTGAGAGCTCGTGTGTTTGACCTAAAGAGAAAAAAAAGTCATAAAGAACTTGAATGATACCCAAGGTCTGTTTGGCAAATGTATTGCTTATGTTCTCAGTATTGAATATCAGAAGCGAGGTCTTCCGCACTTGCATTGTTAATTATGGATGAAAACTCGAAATCAAGGCCACTAGAATATGACAGATTTGTGCAAGTTCAGATTCCTAACCCCAATGAAGACTTTCAGGGGCACCAGTTGGTACTACAGCACATGATCCATGGCCCATATTGCACTAACAAGTCACCATATTGGAAGGACGGACGGTGTAGCAAGGTATACCCTACGCATTATACTGTGCATACAAGGTGTGGAGAGGATTCTTATCCCGTTTACCGACGCCGCTCCCCTGAAATGAGTGGGCATCATGGACAAATAGAAGGGAGACCACAATAAAATATTACAAATGAATGGGTTGTTCCTCATATATTGCAGTTACTAAAAATCTTCTAACTGTCACTTAAATGTTGAAATATCCTCTTCTGTGCACTCAATATAATATGTCATCAAAGTGACAAAATTTTTGGAGTAAACCGTGAGGATGAAGTGGGACAGTACTTAACTGGTAGGTATATTTGTCCATCGGAGGTTGTTTCTACTATTGTTGACTTTCCCATTCATAATAGAGAATCTGCTGTGATTCGTGTCCAAGTACATCTTCCTGAGCAGCAACAGGTATTTTACCAAGAAAATGAAACCATCCAACACAATAAAAATATGACCAAGATTACACTCACGGAATTCTTTGATCGTTGTTTCCGTGATCCTTTTGCAAAACACTATACTATGTTGATATTCCACGATACTATGTGTGGAATAATAAAAGATTACAAAGAAAAAAAGCATCCTCACATATTTGAAGCAAACGTCATAGGACGTGTATACAGAGTTTCTCCCAACAGTGGCGACTTGTACTATATCAGGTTACTGCTTGATTATGTTAAAGGACCAGTGTCTTTTGATGAACTGAAAACAGGCCATGGTGTAATATTGCCTTCATTCAAAGATGCATGCAGAGAGAAAGATTGCTGCATGATGATGCTCACTGGCAGTACACGATGGGAGAGGCGGAAAGAACAAGAGTTCCCAGGGCCATGAGAGATTTATTAGTTGTGCTCCTTGTGAATTGTGAAATCAACAACCCAATTGATCTTTGAGAAATATAAAAGGACTCAATATAAGAGGATATCCATCATCTGGAGCAAAGAACATTGTATGACCATACCTTATTAATGAATGAAAAGTATTACAATCAAGACCTCTCATATCTGCAAGAAAAGCTTGACACATTTGGTAAAAATCTGCAGCAGTTCAACTTACTAGCACCACAAAACGTACATGTTCATCACCTTGTCAACAACAGAGAGTTCCTTTTTGAACAGCAGTACAACACAGATGAGCAAAGAGAGTTTGTAGAAGAAAAGCAACCTTTGTTGAATTCTAAACAAAGGAATGTGTATGATTTTGTTTGCGACTGCTTAAACAGAGATATCGGAAAATTGATCTTCATAGATGCTCCAGGAGGAACAGAAAACACCTTTCTCAACAACCTAATTCTTTCTAAAGTGAGAAGCAGTGGTGATATTGACCTTTCTGTGGCATCATCTGGTATAGCCGCACTATTGATGCCTGGAGGGAGAACAGCACATTCAAGGTTAAAAATTCGTCTTACTATCAAAGATAATGATCTATGTAATATTGCTAGAAATTCAGACACTGCAAATTTGCTAAAAAATACCAAGATTATTGTGTGGGACGAGTGTCCAATGATGAGGAGAGACAGTTTTGAAGACGTGGATCGAACTCTGCAGGATGTTTGCAAAAATAATGCTACTTTTAGAGGGATTTTAACCGCCTGCCATGGTGACTTCCGGCAACACCTCCCTGTAGTGAAAAGAGGCAATGATGCAGATGTTGAAAATGTTTGCATAAAAAATCTTAATTGCGGTGCAAGTTCAGGCAATTTGATTTGAAAAATGACATGCGTGTTGATGAAGATGGACTTATGTATTCACGATGGTTTATAGATGTTGGAGAAGATACACTCTAGAAGAATAACAACGGTGAAATTGAACGCCCCAAAGATATGGTTTAATCTTTAAGGAGAATCGAAGACAGTATTGATTTCATATATCCTTCATTTGACAATTCTGCTGAACCCTTTTCTAAAAATTGTGTTTTAGTGCCAGTGAACAAATCTGTTAGAAACATCAATTCCATCTGCATCAGACGTTTTCCTGCAAACATGAAGGAATATTGTTCATTATTTTCTGTTGTGATGGCACACACGCAACTCATTTCCCTATAGAGTTCCTCGACTCTTTGGAGATGTCAGTTTTACCGCCTCATAAACTGGAGCTGAAATAAGGGTCGCCTATTATGATGATGAGAAACTTTGATCCTCCACGTCTGTGCAACGGAACACGATTGATAATTAAGGAGTTGTATAAAAATTTATTAGTAGGCAAAATTATTACATCTGCATTTAAAGATGAAATAGTCCTCATTCCAAGAGTAAAATTCATATTATCAGAAAATGAAGGAATACCACGACAACGCATGCAAGTTTTAGTCCAGTCATGTTTTGCCATGACTATTCATAAAGTACAAGGACAAAACATGGGCAATGTTTTGATTTACTTAGAGATGCCCGTATTTCAGCAGGGACAGTTATATGTAGCACTAAGCAGAGGGAGGAGAAAATAAAAGGTCAAAGTTTTCTTAAGAACGCACCTTTTGCTAAAATATTGAAAATACAAATGTTCTAATTTAGTATAATGAAGAAGCATTCCTTACATTAATGTTATTTTGTTTGTTTTGTAAAAGAAATGGACTTTTCACTTTATATGTAATGTATCTTTTTAAATGTTCTTTGGGTGTATATATCTTGAAACTTTCTGTTGTTCATTGTTTAAAATATAAAATAATACTTAATATGTTATGTTTGTTTTTAAACTATTTTATTGTGTATATGTATTGAATTGTTCATTTGATTATCTTTTATAAAACTTTTATTATTATTATTATTATTATTGTTACAATTATTATTATTATTATTATTATTATGATTATTATTATGATTAAAACAAAATGAACGCCTATTCATTATGAAATAGCATCCCTCCTATAAAGCTTAACAAGCCAACAGGCCTACTACTTGCAGTGCAAGTATTTAATTTTATTCACAAAATCTATTCCACTACCCCAACAATCCATAAATGGCATTTTTCACTCCAGACTTTTTTAAATATGCTTTTTGAGTATATACCTAGAATCATGTAAAAAATAATATATCGGTAACTTTAGCCATATAAAAAATATTCAGTGTAGCTTAATCGCCATATATATTTTATGAATTACTAACTAGCACTACCTACGTATTGAGCAGTTTTGAAGTAAATACTTAAAGTTTACGCATAAATCTATACTTTCGTATATTTATTTTATATGAGTAAATTAAGTAGTTATATATATATATATATATATATATATATATATATATATATATATATATATATGGCCAACAACCAGCAGTCGTATCAAGCACGTTTATTGGATTTATAAAATGTTGCTATACTTTCTCAACACTGAGTGACCCAACGGGCCACGGGTTGTCTAGTATAATCATAAAACTCTGTTAACCTGCTTGTTTTCTTGCTTGCTTGCATCTTGTCTTTAGCGATCGTGCGATTCTCTTTTGTAGAAAACATGTGAGACGTGTACTTATATATACATATATATGCGTACTAGATTGATTGACACCTGTGTGCCATGAACTGGTATTTCTATCTTTTACACAAAGGATTACATGTGATAATATATATATATATATATATATATATATATATATATATCACTCACTCATTTAATATATACAGAAATATATACATACATATATACACACACGCAAACATATATATACATATATATATATATATATATATATATATATATATATGTTTTTTCTCATTACTATTGGCTACGTTTAATTTTATGATATTAAGAGAATATTCTATATAATAATAAATACGTAACATTCATGATTATTTAAGCGCATCAAACGACCGATAAACGCAAGACGACATGCTAGTATATATATATATATATATATATATATATATATATATATATATATATATATATATATATATATATATAATCAATGGGCAAGCACAAGTATTTACCAACGTATCCAAGGAATCATATTGAAGCCCATCCTTCGCCCGAAAATTTTTGAAAAATTGGCAAAAACGTTAATCTTTTCACCTGGAAATCGACAATTTTTCGACAGTGGGGGGGGGGTAAAAAAACCATCTCCACTTGACGACGGCCGGTTCTACGCATACGTCAAATTACGTCATGACCTGATTTACTTTAACCCGTTGAAGAAAGAACTGACTAAATTACATGTACGCGCGTTAGCTCTGTTGGTTAGCGCGTTGGTTTGTTATCTAAACATTTTGGGTTCGAATTGTGGTGTGAGATGTCTTTTCTTTTCGATGTTTTCAATTTGAATATTGAATCAGTGCTATTTAAGCCATTTTTTCACGTGATGTTCCTTTTTCTGTTTTTTTTTTTACTTCACTTATTTTTAGCGACAACCAAAAACACCCGGGTACCCACCAATTTTTTAAATTTTAATATCGCAACAGGATTATTTAAGCCATGTTTCACGAGTTAGTTTTCGTATTAACGTTTTTTTTCTGTTTTTTTTTGTTGTTTTTTCGATTTTTACATTTAACATCGGTTGTTTCCCTTACGGTAAATTTTTGTGTTTTTCCGATGTTTTGATTAACCCCCCCCGCTTAATTTTTACGTTCGTTTTTATGTTTTCTTTAATTACTTCGCTTATAACAAAGAAACTTGGTCATTGACCTCATTTGCTTTATACCTATTGCTTACGTCGTCGTCGTCGTCGTTGGAACGCTCTACGACTTTCGTGTGGGCACCTGTTAATTTGGTTCTTACTTAAATAAATTCAAACATCTTTCCGTAACTCATTCTGGCTGGTCGAACGGTTCATGTTTTTTTTTCACATTTTATTTTCAAACTTCGCCTCAGGGCTTCCAGTTGAATTTCTTTTTTTATTTAAGAGCACACACACCTCTAAACACCCGGGCAACGCCGGGTATCCCCGCTAGTCTATATACATAAAAGCGAAAATGTATGTATGTTTGTGCGTCTGCTAAAAACTTACGAAAGACTGAACAAAAATTGAAAAACTTGGTATCAAATGAAAGCCACATTCTCCCCCCCCCGCCACCGACAAATATCGAAGGTTATTTTTTCACCCTGCTGAAATCAAAACTTTCTCCAGGGGAGGGTCAGCAAAAACCGTCCTCTCATGACGACATCGGTTCTACGCATGCGTCGGACGACGCCATAATCTGATTTACTTTAAATATTTAAAGAATTGACACAATTTCATGTGCGTCGTGTTAGCTTAGTTGGTTAGATTGTAGGTCATTATCTAAACGTTTGGAGTGCGAATCGTCGTGTGAGATATCTTTTTTTAGCCATTTTTCATGTAACGTTCGTTTTTCTGTTTTTTTTTTATTTCGCTTATTCTAAGGGTTTCATTCACACCCCCCCGACCGAAAAAAAACAACCGGGTACCCACCGATTTTTTGAATTTTAATATTGAAACAGGCTTATTTAAGCAATTTTTCACGTGTTTTTTTTTGGGGGGGTATTTTTTCAGAAGTTTTAACGTCCGTTTTTCTCTTTTCATTTTTGTTTTTCAGATTTTTACATTTAACATCGTTCGTTTGCTCACGTTACTTTTATTTGTGTTTTTTTTTTCTTCGCTTATTTTTATGATTTGATTACCACCCTCTACCGTCTGGGTACTCCCCGCTTTATTTTTCAGATGAGTTTTAACGTTCGTTTTTCTATTTTCTTTTTTTACTTCGCTTATTCTTAGGTTTTCATTAATACCCCCAACCCCCGCCCGACCACAGACACATCCAAACACTCGGGCAATGCCGGCTACCCCCCCAAGCTAGCATATACTTAATCATATTCCACTTGAAAACGACTAGGGTTTGTCAAGCTAGTAAGCAGTTCCACTGATTGTTCAATGGAAATTACAGTCGATATCTGTATAAACGTAGAATTAAAATACAAATGTATTGAAGGTAAATTCATATTTCAGAATTTCGTTAGAACATGAATTAATTAAATAAACTGCGATTTATTTCTTACCTTTAGTGTAGGTTGCGCTAATTCAAACGTATTACTGTAAGTATTACATTATTTAAGAAAGGAAGCGTTTATAAAATGGGGGCGCGATTGCTCAATTTAAAGATTACTATTTTTTTACATATAAATCCATTATACCTTGCTTGTACCAGATCTCAAACCCAGTTAAAGAGATTGTTTTTATATCAAGAAATATTGTTATATATAAATAATGCAAAAATAAATATAAATCACCCGAATCTCAGACAACGTCCGATGGTTAGGGTCGCTGAAATGTTATTGCATTAAAGTAAAGGTTATTTATACTTAATCCTTTAATACCTATAGAGAATTGGATGTCATAACACAATATATACTGACGTCTTGTTTTCTAATACCGAGTAAAATAAATGCAGATTATTTGAGTCCGATTATCAGACAGCAGTAAAACCTATGCGTATGTGCACGCTTTATCGCGGGTGTACACCAGTAAAACAAAAAGTGGAAGTATTCAAATGCGAAATTGTCTCTTATAGAAATTCACTAAGCGAGATAATATCTAAGACAGAACTACAGAAAAAAGAGCTGATAAAGATTGAAAAAATATTTACTATTAAAATTAATTGCATAAAACATATTGGCACGTTTTATTATTTTTGTTGATGAATGAGGTAGTAAGATGTTTGATTTTTTTTTTATTTATCTTCAACGAAAAGATTGCAATCATTTTATTTTGTGCCAACTTTTTCTAAAACCATAAAATAAACAAAATGTACTCGTTTTGTCATTCGTTTATAAACGCCTTACTTGTTAAGAAAGCGGATATTTTATGTCGGAACACAGTAATTATTGTATTCAGTAAGGATATACGAAAAATAGCATTCATATTACTTTATCTGCAATATAATGTCAGAGGAATTACCCGAAAATATAGCGAATAGAATTTAAGCAATATTTATTTGAGATAAGAGCAAGCACAGTTGCAGAAAAATTAACGGAACTTAAAATACATTTCAGGAAAAGGGCGGTACGTAATTTTTATAGTTTGATGTTCACAATGAATAGTTTTATTGTTATTGAATTCGTCAACATTTTAAGAACAAAACTATGCGTAGAGGTCAATATGCGTGGAAAACAATTTAAAAGTTCTGACGTGTCTTAAAGTAAGAATAAAAAGAAAGGTTTAGTTTAGTGTTTAGAAACACTTAATATTTATGCATTCTTTCACTTTATATATTTTATTAAAAGAATCATTAAATGCGTTAATTATACTTACTTAAAGAAAACTAGAATGACTTTATTGTCTCCATCGAATTGGAAAACTTATTCTGGATATTCTCTTCAATATAACTCTTCAGATCAAGGTATTTCCAAATGTAATATAATGTAAGAAAACAGTGGCGTATTTGTAAGTGATAACAATGGATTAAAGTTATCAATGTTTTTCATTTGAGTTAAGGACTAACTCATATAACTCTACAACTATATTCAATAGTCTAAGCTATGTGTAATTCGATAAATCTACATAAATGAGAATTCAATTAATGGAACTACATATTTTACCAATTTTTTTATTTAAAGGAGCAATACTATTTTTAAAATTCCTCATTCCAAAGTGATACGATTAGTAGCACGATATTCTTGGATTTGAATGTAAAATTTTCCATGGCTTCTTGAAGTATATTTACTGGGATTTCCTCGATCTCGTTTGCTAAGCATTCTTTGGATGATCGATAGAAATTCTCACTGTATGACTTGGAGGTCCATTTTGTTGGAAAACTGTTTGCTGTAAATAATAATGACCCAACACATTTTTTTCGAAAACTTAATGTTTTTTTAACAAATTGATTATAACATTGAAACAATTCAATATGCTAAATTCGTGACGATGGAAATTAAAAAATAATCCTGTAACAGTAAGGCTGCTTTTTAAAGAAAACATATGGAGAAAATCTAATAATTTTTTATCGTTAGTTTGATATATCTGTATTGTTTTAAAAATCTAAATGAGCATCGATAAAAAGGAAACACTCCCACACGTTCCATATATATATATATATATATATATATATATATATATATATGGATGTGTGTGTATGGGTCTAGGTGTGGGGGATGGTGTATTTTATCGATATATTTGTGCCCATATGTATGTAAACATATAGGTGTGTACATATATATGTATATATATATATGTATATTGTATGTATATATTTATGTGTGCATATATATATATTTGTACATATGTGTGTATAAATATATATGTACGTATGCATACATGTATATTTGTGTGTATATATATGTATGTATATATATATATATTTATGTATACATATATATCTAACTCTGTATGCACATATAGATGTTTGTGTATATATACATATATGTATATCTATATATGTATGTATATACATATATATGCATGTATATACGCATGTGTGTATATATATGGATATATATATATATTGCATGCGTATATATATATATATATATGTATCATGTATCCATATGGGTATGCATATACATATATATATATATATATATATATATATGTATGTATGTATATATATGTATGTAGGTATATATATATATATATATATATATATGTATATACATATATATATATTGCTGTATATATATGTATATGCACATTAGTATGTATGGTTGTATATATGTATGTATTTATATGTATATGTCTGCACATTGTATATATATGCGTATATATATACATGTATTTGTAGTCATCGACATACAGTCCTGTTTCGTTGTATCACAAATCATCAGTGCCGCTAGACTAGCATCTCTGCCAAGCCAAGGATTGAACCTAGAACCATTGTGTTGACCGTCGGCAGTTCTCCCACTCGATCATGGAATCAACGCCCGTAAATAACTCGTCGGAATGTCTATTTAAATAGACACCCGCCGCCGTTAGTAAACAAACAACCAACGAGCCTTGCATTTTCACCCAAATAAGTAGCGGGTGCGCAAAAGTGGGTAAACTTGTTTGTACTTTTCTGCAGATATTTAAGTATATATTTTCATGGGACAATACTGAAAAAAGAGACTTCTGTGTGTGCAGCTGATGTAAAAGATGCATGGTAAATAAAAATACTCCCATTTAAAAGCTAAATATATGCAAACTAAAGTGCGTACACCACTCAAACTGACGTACAATATAACTATTAAAGGGGTAAATCCTACCTACACAACTTAGTATCCACTACGCGTCTACACTCATAAATATGTAATGTGTGTATATTTTTTCATTTTCTCTTCAAATGTCTACGTGACTCACTAGCGTAATTAGGCGTTTGTCTGCATAGAAGGCATATGTGTTTAAATTTCTAATGCAGCTCTTACACTCTCGCATACTAGTCACTGAAAGTTCCAACATTGCATCACAGGGCAAAGAACTCTCTAAAGGTGTTTAAATGCATATTGTTGGACTGTGTGGAGAAAACCAAAGCTACTTGAAGATTACCAATACTGAAATGTAGCTGGAGTAGAGTGGCTAAGATAACCACGTCTTTTAAAAGACCATGTTTCACTCAGATCAAGCCCGAGTAAGCTATCCAAAAAGGCTGAATTCACGTTCTCCTCGTCACATTCAAATGATTTCTGTAAAAGTTCGGCGTATGAGTAATGTCAGCATTGCTTCAAAGATTGACGTCTGTAAGTGGCCACACCATATACTGCACTCTATAACAAATTGGTGTGCATGGCTGACAATCAAGAGGAAGATAGACAATTAAGCCTAAAAACAGTTTGCTGAAGACATGCACACATGATTTACTGGAACAATCTCTAATGGGGCTCATGAGGTGAATATTAATTTGTTTTGTTCTGATGGCTTAAGGCATGCGCTGCCTTGTCCAGCTTAGAAGTTCAAATATAAGTGACCAATGTCCTCAGTAAAGGCAATTGTTGGGAACATCATGATCTGAGACTGCATGTGTTACAGGTGTTGGAAGGTAACATTTAATTGAAGGAAATATGAAATCCAACATTTACTATGAAATACTACAGCAAAGCATGATCCACTCCATCTGGAGACTGGGTTGCAACGAAAGGTTTCAGCATGTCAATAACCCAAAAACACACATCCAAACCGACCACTGTTTTACTGAAGAAATTAAGGGTACTTGTGGTGGATTGGCGAAGGATTTGTCTAAACTTGAACTTAATAGAATATCTTTAAGGGATCCTCAAGCGGAAGGTGTAGGTGCGGAATTTTTCAAACATCCGTCATGTCGTCATGGGGGAGTGGAAGAGCATTCCAAAGGCTACCTTCACAACTAAGGTAAATATTATGCCAGGATAGTAAATGTAGTTCTATATAACGAGAGTAATCACACAACATATTGCCCATTGACAGGGTTTATGTTTATAATTAGAACTTCCATAACATTAAAGAGTATATATATATATATATATATATATATATATATATATATATATATATATACATATATATACTTTTATTTGCTTAGGTTAAAGTTTTAATGGTAATATTTTGAGTTATTTGTAGGGGAAATAAATTAACTCACTTATATAACCTGAAAACATACCACTTTTCATTGTGTCAAAATGGCATTTTGTCAGTGTCGTCCAATGGAGAGATGTGGCATGTCGAATCACTTTTGTGATACACTGTATATTCTATTGAGAAAACATGTGTTATATTTAGCAGTTTACACTCAGGTCAGATTTGTAATCAGTTATATATTTATATTAACCAGAAACAGTGTGTATGTGAATTAGCTGCGAAATTGAATTGCGCCGAGTGTCAAAACTAGTCCATGGAATATAAGTATTCCGAAAAAGTAGATTACGTAAGAATTTGAGAATATTCAATTTCCGGGGAAATCTAATTTGTCGTCTGTGAATGCAAGAACGTAATATTATTTCGCATAGGAGTTAACTCAATAAAGCAACAAGCAGTGATAGACAATGTTACACCGTCGACACGATTATGCAAGATAGTGTCATTCAAATGTGTGAAAATAAAACAATTTGGAAAACAATAATAAAGCAAGACCTTTTTGATTATATAACAAACATATGAGCTACATACTAAACGTCATCAGTTTTTCGATTTTCGAGAATGTTGCGGATTATTTGATAGGGAATTCGAAAACTTATTACAAGGAAAATTCACAAACACATTTTTCCACGAATGTGCGTATTATGTGTATTTACTATTACGTTAATTACCGTCATGAACGTATTAGTAAGTGTAATAGACCATAATCGATCATACGTTACGCAATTCTCTTTATCGATTCGATATGCAATTCGGTAAAATCACACGCAGCGATAGAATGTGCATTTTACATAATTATGGATGTTTTTAAATGGTTTCACATTATCTTATTGCGTTTGCATGATCACCATATAGAATTAAATGCAATATCAAAATTATGATATAACATGTTTGAAATGTATTTAAAATAATACCGGGTAATTTGAATGTCTGAATATATAAGAGAATATAATTTAAGATTGCTAACACCTCCTCACACACACACACACACACACACACACACACACACACACACACACACACACACACACATATATATATATATATATATACTATTGAGAAGAAAAATAGTGTAATTTTTACTAGTGTACGAATGGCGTGCTATAAGTAATGCCCCTGACCCACTTCTCATAGCAGTAGACCAACGAAACTTGGCACAGTTATTAGTCTTTCTCTACATAGGAACCACCCAGAGTTCATTTCTCCCATGCGTTTGATGCAGCTCTGGAGACTTTTTTTGTAGAACTCTCCAGGTTGGTCTTCCAACCATGACGTGACTTCAGAAATCAAGGCAGCAGCACCTGGGAAAATCTTTCCTTTCAAAAACAACTTCATGGCTGGGAAGATGTGAAAGAAGAGGGTGCAAGATCAGGAGAGTAGGGATGATGGGGAAGGGTTCAATAACCCGTGCTTCTGGTCTGGCGACATGCAAGTTGTGGAGCGGAGCGTTGTCCCGCAGGAGGAGGGCACCTTTGCTGATATTTTCCCGCTTCTTGATTTTTATAGCTTCCCTTAATTGCCTCAAAAGTGAAGCATAATAGGCTCCTGTAATTGTGGTTCCCATTGCCATGAAATCTGTTATCACTACTCCACCTTGGTACCAGAAGACTGTGAGCATGACCTTGCCAGCGGAGAGCTGTACCTTATCCGTCTTTGGAGGTTGTGAGTCCAATTGCTTCCACTGCATGTACTGGGTTTCGGTCTCTGGATTATAGTGACAGACCCAGGTTTCATCCTGTGTAATCAGTCTTTTGAAAAACGTTTACTTATCTACTTTGCACAGCTCCAAATTCATTCTCGAGCACTCGGTGCGTTCTAGCTTCTGGAGTGGTGTGAACAACCAGAGAATCTATCTGGCAGATACCTTATGCATATGCAAATGGTCATGACTTATAATTTCACCAGACCCTGTACTAATCTGGAAATGTTGGGCTATTTGACGAATATTAATGCGTTAATCTTCCAAAATGGCACCCTCAACTTGACGGACAGATGCCTCATCAATGGCAAAAGGGGGGCTATCAGGTCTGGGAGCTGTTTTCACAGACTTCCGGCCATGTTTGAATTCACGATGACAGCGTTTTACTAGGTTATATGATGGGGCACTATCACCATAAGTTTCTTTCATTTCATCAAAAGTCTCCTGTTGTGTGCGTCCTTTAAAATACAAAAACCGGATCACTGCTCGGCATTCAACAGGCTCCATTTCACACCTGGACTAGTTCAAAAACCTGTAAAACAGAAACCACAATTAGTTCAGATCTGTAATTTGTCACATAACCCGTAGAGTTATAACTCATTGCGCATGCAAACTTTCAGCTAGATATATCTAACAAGTGAAAGTGGATCAGGGGCATTACTTATTGCACGCGTATAGATAAATAGGTAGACATATTAATGTGTGTAATGATACAATTGCATATAACGTTTTCGTCAAATTAGGGGAGGAATGTCGATGAATAAAAAAGAAAGTGTATTTTGATTCAACACTATTATTTTCAACAGTTGTTATAGTATTTAGGAATCTTAAAATTTGTGAGTTTTACTCCGCATAGTATTATCTGCGACTGATAAACGACATTCATAGATTTTGTGTTACGATATGCGCAATCAAATTGTTTAAAGAATATAAATAAAGAACAAAAAAACCTTTGGCAAAGACTGTAGGTCTGACTGCCATTATTTGCAGTGTTTACTTTTTAGCTAATATAGACGCCCCTTGTCCTATATAATCAAAATTGGGCACTTTTTACTACGAGTTTAGACCACTAAGACCTAAACACATTTAAGTCCAACTGATGAAAATCCAGGAAAAAACTTGTATGAAAATACCATTTAAATAAAAATCATAATTACTCGTGCCATGTTATCTCGAATGCATGGTACCATTTTATTCCGCTTCTTTAAATAAAACAACACCACATGAACTAAGTCGCCTTTGAATTTAACATATCCCATATAATAAGTGGCTTTACTCTTAAATACGTTGTTTAAGCAATGAATAGCGACAGGTAAGATAGACATGTTTTCCAGAAGAAACCGCTATATTTCCTTTCGTAGAAGTGGATGGTATCTTGTATTTCACTGCATTTACCGTGTATACATCCATTAACCGGCCGACACTATTTCAAAGGTATATCAATGTCAGACATCTTTACAACGACGCAAATGAAATAAAATATATGCTACTATATTTCATTGTGTTCGTGATTGATACCCAAATATTTAAAAGTAATGTGAATATATATATATTTACAAATTGCGTTAATTTGAACGGTTATGTCACAAAATGTACTGGACACTTTTAAAAACCATGTCATGGGAATAGACCAAATGAAATATAGACTAAGACTACACAGAAACCCGAGTTGATTCATATACATATGTACAACCAGTATTTACAGTTATTACGATTATACTAGAGAAAATAATATAAGTGCTTAAATATATGCCACACATTTTGTAATTGACTTTAAATGATGCCTGATTATTCGGATTCTTTTGATTATTCGTACCTCTGTTCTAATCTTCAGTGTAAGTTCACAATGCTTTTGTCAGTGTTTTTTCCGACTTTTTTCAAAATATCTTGACGAGTTCGGGTACTCTATCAACCGCGCCACAAACAAGTACCACAGTTAATAGAATATTTTATGTATTTCGATTTAAATGTTACCTTCACCGAAATTGAATGTTTAATTCTCAGTGCAGGCTTTCCACTAGCACACTGGCTCTGGTGAAATTTCTTGTAAAATATATATTCATGTAGATTAAAGGTCCAATGCCAGTACGAACATTTGCAAAATACAACTACGAATTACTTAAGATTACTACCCAGTCATCAGGTAGGAAACGAGAACATCAAATCCACACAGATTAAATAACGAATTCCGTTAGAAATTCGTTGTAGATTGCCACGTCTACCAGGATGATTCACTAGTTTATGAGAAAGATTCCCGGGTTCGACCTAATGATTCCAAAGTTTAACAGGAAGGTTTTCTAGTTCGATAGAATAATTTCAGCATATAACAGAATGATTACCGCGTTATAAAAAACACCGACAGAAAGTAAGATTGCATCTATCGAAAAGTTGCACAACTACAATTCAAGAAAACAGAAGTCCGAAAGATTTCAAATATTATGCTGAACAGTTTTATAATTTGTTGATTTGAAACTGTTTGTTTATCGCCAGCAGTGTAATAAGAGATCTGCACTTGTTATGTTTTAAGAATTCTAAATCCAGAAAGCAACGCGTAATTTCTGTACAATTCAGACTAATGGTGTTCAAAAAACACTAAGAAAGCATGGGTTTATATAGGAAATAGGCACAAGACATTTACTCTATAATAATTCGAAGTGTGTTTTATATATGACCTGATATACGTATTTAATAATAAACACACTTGGCGTGTTAATTATTGTTATTTAATTGGGCAATAGTGCATGAATTGTTTTATCCCATTGCACGTTGATTCTAAGTCTGACTTTTTGAATAATTGATATTATGTTTTTACACAAAATAATATAAATGATAGTCTTTAAATTAAAAAGATTAATTATAATTCAATTTGTCTATTTGGTTTCGCGGTGTATTCACACCTGTCATTCTAAATTATATTATCTTTATTTTGAGCAGCGTGTTATATATATATATATATATATATATATATATATATATATATATATATATATCTGCATAAATAGTTATTGATCTATGATTCCTTTAGAAGAAACAATATCTTATTAGAGGGAAGTTATACCTCACATAGCTAAGATGAATGATGCCTATTTGAGTTGCAACTAATAAAAGTTCCTCGTGTAATCAATAGAATATTATCCCACTCTATTGTTTAAATAGCTACACTAAATTGATGATGAAAAAGACGTGACACCCCTGTTTGCTATAATCAGTAATTAGTTTATATTATTTTATGCTATTAAAGTCTTCAGAAGGCTAAGAATTTTGTCCAGCATTATCTGATCCGATACAAATGCAAACAATTAAACTCACTCTCTCTCTCTCTCTCTCTCTTATATATATATATATATATATATATATATATATATATATATATATATATATATATATATATATATATATATATTAGATAAAACGATTCATAATTTTAAATTAAAAATCAGTTTCCAAAGGAAAACAGACAAAATCAATAGATTATACGATTGTTTCGGAAAAGATGTTTTTTTATAAAACAATAATTAGATAAAAGATCGTTTGTTAAACGCTTTTCTTTAAACAAAGACTCATTATCAGCAAAAATATAATGAGGGAGGTAAAGACACTAAAATAAAACTAGCATTTTTGTACTATGACAGATATTACTGAAGATATTTAACAAAAATAAAGAGGAAGAAGTTAATAACTTTTATGTTGATGAATGAAATGGGGTGGTAAAATGCGTTATGAGAAAATATTTGTAATATTTCTAATAATATATATATATATATATATATATATATATATATATATATACCTTTGTTCTACTCGCTTTTAAAGTTTGTCATTAACATGCCAAAGATTAGATAAACTTGAATAATATCAAAAATCTTTCATCAAATTATTGTTCAAGGGATATTGTCTATTTCAATAAAAACATCGTTTCCGAAACGACCGTACAATTTTTTGATTTCGTCTTCTTTTCTTTTTGAGACTGATTTTTGATTCAAAATTGGGAATCATTTTACTCAATATTAAGATAGTTCTAGGATATCAATACCTGTAAAATGCAATGAACATTGTTTCCTTATATAAGTATCAATACATTTACTAGTACATTAAAATGCACTCTGCTCGTTAGACTCTAAATCTACTTCCCTCAATATATATATATATATATATATATATATATATATATATATATATATGATGATTGCAATGACGCGAGTGATCATTAGGCAACTTTCACTTTACCACCATTTTCAATATAATGTAGTTCTTCCCCCTTACTACCACAGCCACTAACAGCACATTAGTAAGAGAAACGATCTCATTTCCGGAATATGATTCCATAGTTATTCTGTAATTTTGGAATATGACAGTGTGGGAGATTGCACAACCCCAAGATGGACTTTACTTGTTGATCACCTACAAAAACTGATAAATTGTCTGGGCTTATTATTTCATTAAAAGAGAGCAATCAATTAACTCACATTGTGTTATTTTTATAAATTTTTGGATATATTAAAAACTTCGACAATCATTTTTCATAATTTTAATCCACATTATCGCCCCATTCTTACGAAGAATAATAACATTGATGCATTGTCTGGGTTGATTTTTTCAGTACAAACACACCAATCAAATAACTCACATTTCATCATTTTTCATAATGCTTGGATATGTTACGACAAACAGTTTTCGTAATTTTCATTGACATTATCGCATCCCCCTTTTCGAATATAAATGTAATATATAGTCTGGGCCCACTAATTCATTACAAACTCACCAATCAACTTACATTTTATCATTTTTCATAATTCTTAGGTATGTTACTAATTTCGACAATCATTTTTTTCAGAATTTTAACTCACATTTTGCCTAATTTACGAAAATAATAACTTTGATATATTATCGCGGTTGTTTATTTCATTACAAACACACACTCGATTTATTCCTCATAATTCTTGGATATGTTAATAATTTTGATATTTGTAATCCACGTTATCGCCTACCCCTTACTAAAATAATAGCTTGGATATATTGTCTGGGCAGATTATTTCATTACAACAGATCAATCAATTAACTCACATTTCACAATTTTCCATAATTCTTGAATATATTACTAATTTCGACAATCTTTTTTGTATAGCTTTAACCCACATTATTTCACCTTCCTATGAAAATAATAACTTTGATATAGTTTCTGACGTAATCGTCTACCCCTTACTAAAATAATAACTTTGATATATTGTCTGGGGCGATTATTCCATTACAAACACACCACTCAAGTACTTACATTTCATCATTTTACATAATTCCTAGATATGTTACTAATTTCGACAACCATTTTTCGTAATTTTAACCCACATTCAAGCCATCCCTTACGAAAATCACAACTGTTGATAAATTGTCTAGATCAATTATTTTATTACAAACACGCCAATCAATTAACTCACATTTCACCATTTTTCATAATTTTTGGATATGTTACTAATTTCGGTAATTATTTTTTTATAATTGTAACATACATTATCGCTTTACCCTTTACGAAAAAGATAACTATTGTCTGGGCCGATTATTTTATTATAAACGCACCAATCAATAAAATAACATTTTATGATTTTTCATAATTCATGGATATGTTACTAATTTCGACAGCCATTTTTCATAATTTTAACCTACATTATCACCCTTTTCCTCACAAAAATAATAACTTTGATATATTGTCTGAGTTATTTCTTTCATTAAAAATACATCAATCGATGTATTCAGATTTCATCATTTTCCATCTTCTTGGATATGTTACTAATTTCAACAAACATTTTTAATAATAGCAACCCACATTATCGCAATCCCACTTACGAAAATAATAACTTTGATACATTGTCTGGGTCGATTATTTCATTAAAAAATACCAAACAATTAAGTCACATGTCATCATTTTTCATAATTCTTTGATGTATTACTAATTTCGACAATATTTTTTTATAATTGTAACCAACATAATGCGCCCCCCCATTCTTATGAAAATAATAACTCTGATATTTTGTCTGTCGT
This sequence comes from Euprymna scolopes, assembly GCF_053919585.1. Classification (NCBI taxonomy): domain Eukaryota; kingdom Metazoa; phylum Mollusca; class Cephalopoda; order Sepiida; family Sepiolidae; genus Euprymna; species Euprymna scolopes. The sequence goes on from NC_136487.1 coordinate 56,038,038, forward strand.
AATTATTTCATTACAAACACGGCAATCGATTAATTAACATTTCATTATTGTTGTGGAGGCGCCCACTAATTAGCATACGCTGGTGAAAAGATATAGATAAAGGTATCAAGTCATCAAGACCTGGGAGCTGTGTTCGAACGCCGGATATGTAAGACGCATGTGCCGGTTGCTCCATGAAAGACTTTACCGCGCCCTCTGCCGGACACTCTTCCAACTGCAGTACAACTGCCCCTTTGTAAATATGTATTATCTTTTCGTCTTAATATATTTGTTTTGCCTTTACTTTCTGCGTTCGTGTTGTTATTGATACAGACACAACAATTATTTTTCATAATTATGGATATATTACTAAATTCAACAATTATATTTTTATAATTTGAACCACATTTATCCCCCTTACGGAAATAATACCTTTGATACATTGTCTTGGTCAAGTATGTCATTAAAAAAATAGCAATCAATTAACTCAGATTTCATCATTTTTCATAATACTTGGATATGTTACTAATTTCGACAATCATTTTTTTATAATTGTAACCAGCATAATGTCCCCATCCTTGCGAAAATAATAACTCTAATATTTTGTCTGGGTTGATTATTTCATTGCAAACACACCAATCGATTAATTCATATTTCATCATTTTTTTATAATTCTTGGATATGTTATTAATTTCGAAAATCGTTTTTTTTTAAATAATTTTCACCAACATTTAGCCCCTCCTCCCTTTCGTAAATAATAACTTTGATATAATGTCTGGGCCGATTATTTCATTAAAAAAGACCAATCAACTAACTAAAATTCCACCATTTTTCATAATTCTTAGATATGTTGCTAATTTAGACAATAGTTTTTTCATAATTTTAACACACATTATCGCCACCCCTTACGAAAATAATAACTACGTAATAATTTTTGTGAAAGATATACATGAAATAAAGTAATGTTTAAATCCTAAACTGTTACAACTATTTCCGGCACTTACTTCTTATCCCCCATCACAGTATTATAGATATACATTAAATATATAATGTCGGAAACGTAAAATGTTGCAGCTATTTCCGGGACTGACTCGGTAATCCCCACCCAAGTCTTAAAAATTTGAATGAAATATAGTAATGTTTAACTGTAAACGGTTTCGGCCATTTCCTGGACTGATTTCATATGCCCCATCTCACTATATATAAAAACATACATGAAATAATGTAGTGTCTATTTCGTAGACTGTTTCAGATTTGCATACTAGATAAAGTAATTTTGAGATCGTTAACTGCTTCAGCCCTTTTCGGGGCCTGACTCTGTATTTCCCACTTCTTTGAAAAACATATACGAAATAAAGTATTTTTGAGATCATGAACTGCTGCTTCGGCCATTACCGAGACTTACTCCATATTCCCCTCCCCACTTCTTAAAAGATATGCTTGGTCGGTTATTTTTTTAATTTTTTTTAATTTTTGGAGAAGGTAGTGCCAGGTAGAAAACTATATTACGCTTACTTAGCCTTTTGGCTAAAATCAAAGTGTAGTATCTGCCTGACGCAGCATTTCAGCGAAATCATGTACTGCCCCCCTCTCCATAAACAGAAACAGTGGTGGTAATGCTTGGGAGAATGAACATGTAGTAATTGACTACACCCCAACCTCACCTAAAAAAAAGAGGTGTGGTTATCCCTGGCAGCCTCCAGAGTACTTTTTAAAGCAACATAATCGTGCTTGTCCCCCTGCCCTCCATCATTAACACATGCCGTAACTTCCGGAAAATGACTCAGCAGTTTTTCGAAATACATGATTTCATTATAAATTGTTTGTATTTTTAAATATGTGTACTACACTGTAGAAGAACCTTATTTAAAATTCATACTAAGCACGTTATTTAAGATTCATGCTACTCAAAAAATAAATATTTCAAAGTGCAGTTAGTGATTAAGCAACACTTGCTTTACAATAAACTAATCAGGAAATTGGATTGAAAAGCAAACGTTGATGTTAACTAATACTAAACAAAAATAGAGATAATACATGTCAGTTTCTTATTTAATAAAATATTAAGGGAAAGTACAGAATAGTTTAAATCATACCTTCCCCTCCCCATAGTAAGATGGCTTTCTAAATAATAACGTTATTATTTCAGCACTGTCAGTATGCCGTGTGTCATCCCATCTCTCCTCCGTCTTAAAATAATGTATGATAGTAAGTAAATATAAGATCGTAAAAAAAAAAAATAATATATAGGTTAGTTTTCATATTTTTAAATTTCAAACCGCGAATAAAATGTACGTATGGTTTCGTTTTGTTTTTAATACGAAAACATACAAAAAATGAGTAGGTGTCATTAGTTAGAATTAAAATTCAAAAGAACCGAGCTCTCCATCCTGAGAAAAAACGAAAGTACGCGCGTACGCATACAGAACAAAATGTCAGCAAATATTTAATGAACATGTTACATGTTACATTTGTCCATGTCCGGATGCGATATACATGCATGTTAACAATGATATTCTTCGCTAGGAATAGCCCTTGGTGCATGAATGTTATTTCCTAAGAATTTCAGTGCTATGTGACCAGTAGTTTAATATTTTACCTTTTAGATATTTACACACATACACATACGTCTACTGTTTTATTCATATAGAAGAACATATTTATCAAATATCTATCGACACTTGTATTTAATACTTTCGGGAGTCATCAAGGCAGGGTGTCACGATTAACACCGGTCGATAGATCTTCTTCAAAGATGCACGATTTCTGTCAGTATAAAAAACATGTAATACACACACACAAACGCACACACACACACACACACACACACACACACACACACACACCCACGCGGGTCTTCATTTCCTTTTTATCAACGCTCTTTTTGGTTGTATTTTACTTTTCAGCTCCATAAAATTTCTTCCAAGAGAAAAGTATGCATGACATTAGGATATACAATGGATAGACATAAATTGTGATCAACTTTATAGTCAAAATATTATAATTTAATATTGTGTAGGTTCACTTTTTGTAAGAATTATAGTCCGTATATTCTGAGGTATTCAATATACAAGTTTTGGATTGTTTCGAAGTTGAAAATAATTACAATTCTATCACTGTAAACATCTGTTCTTTATGCTTCTGAATGTTCGTGCTGATATTTTTCGGGGATGAGGATTCATTATGAGTATCAGTTTTAATTCATCGGCCTACTATTCTCATATTGACCGTGATTTTCACAAAGTTTCGTTCGATATAACCTCTGACCTTATTCAGATGTATCTTGTCGAGTGTAGGAATATTTCAGTCTAAATAAGGAATTGTGAAGGAATTTCGAGCGGAACCCTTTATTTACTTGTTCCCTTTGTCAGGACTGGAGTGAGGTCGTAAATAATTCGCAATTGTATTTTTCGAAACCCCGTCCAAATTCCTGAGTTCGACAGAAACATTCCCGAGTTTGAGACAATACACTTGAAGAAGGTCGAAGGTTACATCAACCAGTACGTTGTGAAAATCACAATCAAGATAAGAACAGTCGTCCGATTAATCAACATAATTCGATCCGTTAGTGATATTTTAAAATATAAGACATTAACAACGTCAATGTTTGTCAATTAAACAAGGAGCAAACAAGTTTGATGATGTACATTACATGTATAAATGAAACCAATGAAAAAAGAGAACCGTATATCATTTGGAAATACATAATTTGATTAGAGTTCTTACGTAGATAAAAGTGGTTAGAATGTCGATTCCTAAAATAATAATTATTAAGCAAAATATGTTATGTTTCTCAATCAAAGATATTATTGTAACAACATTTTTATTACGGAAGATTGGTGTCTTTTCTTAGAGAATCGGTATATCCTTAATTCTAACACATCTTTATATCAAATGGGCAAAATAAATGGATATTATATACAGACACACTAATATTCTCCGAAAAGATGCCCATCAAAATTCATGTTTATTCCGCAAGGACGAGTGCAGTCTGAAACTAGTCTAAAATAAGAAAGACTGAAATAAAGCCAACATTTGAATGTCAAGTTAACAACTACACTTCATTACCGCTTACTTACTTTAGAAATGACGGCGAGATCAGATTTTTATTAGATTGGCGACAGGCCGTCTAGTCATGAATTTATGGATATTGATTGTAATTAGTCGTTGCCCACAATTCGATTCCTTTGTTCAGCAAAATAAGACTGCGGACAGTGAATAGTTTCACTATATATATATATATATATATATATATAGGCGGATAAAAGAATGCCCTCACTTGCATTTTTTTAAACAACTTCAAATTTAAGCTACATTAAGTAAAACGTTTTAAACAAAAAATACCTCATTTGATTGGCCTTTTATTCCTCTATAATATTACCTGTTCATATTTGACTTTTAATTCAAATGTTCTAGTGTTCACGTCAATTTAAAGAAAAATAACTTCAAAGTGTAGAGGCAAAAAGAAAGTACGCACAATGGTAAATCGTTATTTACATATAATTTTCGGGTACTAATGCTACACAAATACAATAGGAACAGAATGAACTAGTTAATATTTTGTAGCGTCCCTCTTCAGAAATTTGACAGCCGGCAATCTTTTGGGAATTCCTTGAATTAGACTGCAGCAATACTCCGGGGAAAGGGAATCCCACTTTTCTTTAATTTTTGTTTCTTCCAATTTTGAAATTTATTATTGCATAGCTCGTGCTTGATGTAATGTCATATGTTTTCCATAAGATTGACGTCTGGAGATTGAGCAGGCCAATCTAAAGACGTAATGTCATGCTCTTACAGGAACCTCCTGACATTTCCAGCTGTGTAAATGGGAACATTATCCTGCATGAAGATGGGATTGTCAACCAAATTCTTACCAAAGTAAGGTAGAAAATGCTCAGTCAACATATTAATATACGTGGTCGAATTAATTTGACCATCAAGCGAACTATAGGCCCTGAACCATTGGTACTAATAATATCCGAAAACAAAAACTAAACGTCCACCACGTTGCAGCGTTGAAACTGAACAGCTAGGATTACATTCTTCTCTCTTTCCTCCGACGGGCGTACAGCCTATCATCACTGCCTAGCCTATTGAACTCTCTTTCGTCGCTAAAAAAGCACGTTTGACTAATATAAAGAGTCATGATCTTCATTGCATCTTACGAAGTTCCGACGCGCTTTCTGATTTCTACAGATATCATTGGCTTGTAAAGTGTATAAATGCTGGGTTTTAAAGTTGATAAATTTCATATTAACTCCTAGAATTTATTTTAATAATTTTTATAGTGTTTCTAACAATTTCCATTCCTAATATTCCTAATATTTTACTTTTGTTATGTTTAAATGCTGCAGGTCATTTGCAAGTCCAACATATTTTAGTTAATTTCAATATTCTACGCAGGTGTAAAAATAAACTTATTTGTAATAAAATGATTAAAACATAATATAAAAATACGAAATATTACAATAGAAAAACAGACCTCTACTCCTGTTTTTCTCCTTAAATTTTTCGTATATTTCACATTTTATCTCTACTGTACTTATTTATTTCTCAGCCCACACTTTACATAATATGTCAATGTAAGATGCCTGTTCTTCCATAATTCCTTTCGCGCTAAAACATTTCAGTAAATGCCTTTGGACTCTGTCATATTAGACATTATCATGCAAAAATGACATTCTAAAATAAATAATCCTGTAATCTCCGGTTAAATGCACTAACAGTAATATTTGACATTTTAGCAGTTTTCTTGACTGCATAAATGCGAGCATTGGTGTTCCTCGTAAGCTTGATATACATAAGCATGCACTATTGAATATATTGATTGAATCTACAATGAAAACTAGTTGAATTGATTCTTTTAATGCATACATTGTTTCTTTTTCCCATATAAGCGTTCATTTAAAAATATAATAAATGTGCATTTAGTGTACAAGTTAAGAACCGTAGTAATTGAATGTGTGGAACCATACCATTAAGAACTTATCTCTCAATTGTTTCTTTTGTGAAAATGTTAATACTATTTGTGGCAAGATTTATTCAATATCTTCAAAAGTCTGATGTTTATCGGGAATCTGAGCTCCAATATTATTTGTTAAATGATCCAGTTGAAAAAGTGTTCAGTACATGGGACAATATACTAAGAATTAGTCTAGTACGCTGCAAGTCTTAAACAAAATTGCAAGAAACATTAAACCAATAGTAAGACCTATTTCAAATCAAACTCATAAGGAAAAACGTTTGGCTCGGGTTGAGGTATACATGAAAACAAGCTTTGGAAATGTTCCTTTCACCGATGAAACCAGAGCAACATTTGATGGACCAGATTGGTGGGGCAAAGTTTAGAGTCGTCTTGGATTCCCTACCCTTCATCGATTTCGACGTCAACAAGGAGATCGAGGTGTAATGTTTGAGGCTGGAATAATTTGTGATGAACTAGGTGGACCATTTCGAGTGCCAGAGAATATCAAACTGAAAAGCTCGTCTAATATTTTATTTTAAAAGGAGAATATAACACCATGGCTTGATGACCTACCATTTGGGCGTAAGAGCAAATTGATTTTTAAGCACGACAATGCGCTATCCTATTCAGCCAAGGCTACAACATTCTACCGTAAGTCATTAGGTTTTAGTGAATAAAGTTTTATGACATTGCCACCATGTTCTCCAGATATGAACCCAATTGAGCAGATCTGGTTAAAAATAAAATGAAAGATTGTGTAGGAGATGCCGAATGTTCGTCGATAGATGAATTTGGGCAAATATTTTGGAAGTTTCGTATAGCATCACATCATCTCTTATCCAATTTGCATCATCAGTTTACAATTCAATGTGATTTTGAAGAATAGGAGTGATGCTGATAAATAAATATTTCCTTAAAGAAATAATGTGGGCTTTGTTCTTGTTTTTGGTTAATATTGTTACTGGATGTTCTTTTTTCATCTAAATAGAATTATGAAGTTGGAGTATTGTTTTATTACTGAATTATATATTTGTAGACACACCCAGAAAATAGAAAAATAGAATAAATTAAAAAAATATTTATTAAGATTCCAGAAGTATCAAGGAAATAAGGCACCGTTTGTCGCGTACAAAATTTCCATTCTCTGTGTTTCATAGCAAAATTAAAAAAAAATACTGACCCGCAATAAAGCGATACATAGGGTGTATATAGAATCGCATATATTAAATTAAATGTTGAGTTTAAAAGATTATTTAGACATTAAGCTTGCTATGTTGTCTCTTGATGTAAAGACTGTTATAATATTCAATATTTTTTATATTCTAAAACAATGAGTGAGTAGCATTATGCCATAAGAATGGTATTACCCTCTTTGGCTTTTTAATATGTAATTGCAACGAAGGAAATCATTGACTAAACATCAAACAAAAAAGTATATTCTTTCTACTAGCTAATAATCGAACATAGCGACAGAAACCATGCAATTTTGAAGATGTGTCTCCATATTTATGACTCTGTAAACACCTTCGATTATTACATAGTGTGATAGAAGTTTTTTTTTTTTTAAATATGTTATACGAAAACCCCGATTCTAAAACTGAACATAAAATCATGACCTAATTTTATCAAATTGCCTGACATAAATAGTAAATGCAGACGTGTCCAATTTCACTCACTCATCTATTATATAAATCTCAAACGTCGGGTTGTTTGTGCGTTTGTGCGTTCGTATATTTGCTAAAACTTTAAAATCTTAGCCGCATGGGACCAGGTGAAAACCAGTACCATCTAAAATAACAATCGCTCAGACTCATAAGAGGTAAGAATTGCAAAAATACATATATTTTTGGCCTAGCTAACTGGAGTAATTTTTGGAGAGAGGGACACTTTTTGCATAATGAATGTGGCTAGTCAGGCACACGTATCGAACCGAAACTCTGTTTAACATGTTTGTAAAGAGTTATGATATCGTAAGTCATCGTGGTTATAACAGCTAACGCATTAGAAAGTATATTTTTCTCCTTATTGCGAATTTCAAGTTCGAACCTTGCTGCCACGTTTTTTTTTGTTTTGTTTTTCGATTGCATGGTTGCTATTTTGTTTGAAAGAGAAATTCCGGCCCTTCATCCAGCATGCTTTGAATCGACCTGTTACGCACACCATTTGAAAATGGAAAATTTTTCCGAAATTATTAATGGAATAGGTCGCATGAAAACAGGTAAGATATTTTACCATACAACTGCATGAATATATATGAACAAAAATAAAATAATAAAAAATATATATATATGTACTTATTGATTTGTAAATCGCCACTTGTTCTCGTCTCCTCTTACCAACAGCGACTATAATCAATTCCTCGCATTGTGACAGCCTTCTAAATCTCTTTTACATACCTATCCCACACAATGCTTCAAGCAAACTACATATCAATCCTACAATATGAGACGCATGCATGTTAAATGATAAAATCACAATTAATATGCATATATTAATATATACAAGGACTTGTGGCGTAATAGAAGATGTAGTTTATTACATTCCATAGTGAGTTAGAAATGTCAATACTCAGTATAGTGATGCCCAGGAGTATTTAAAGTACTTAACGTTTTTACTCTTTACTAGCTGATAATAAAAGGGCATATTACTATTGTGGATTTAAGAAAAGGTTTAACTCGAAAACCCGTGCTCATTATCGAGGTCTAAAGGAAGGTATGAGGTTACATGGACGTAATCATTATAAACAGATCAATCAAGAGAAAAAGGGGGCAGCTGTCTGAATAAGTAAAATAATACATATAAGTTTACTGTTAACTAATCTACATATCATTGGTCAGTTGACTCAGTCAATAACATTCGTAATTTAATAACTACATAGATATTATCACACATATAAATATGAATCGAAGCGTCACAGTATTACATAGACGTCTGCTAATGGATCGAGATATGCTACCATGATTTTATCTTCTGGGAGGCATGTTTTTATTTTAATTTTCCGAAACTTTTTGATTGAACCATTAGAAGCGTTGACGTCTTTGCTATTAGCATTGGGTAAATGTGCATTAGTAACGGCATTATACTTTAAAGTAATTTATTGTTTTTTTTTTATTTGGTAAGTTTTATTATTTTGAAAAGGTTCCTTTTTGATTTACTTATATTTATTCTCGTGTGTTATTTGATTGGACATTTTAACAATAATAAAAAAGGAGTTCCAGAACGAGACAGACAAACTAGCAATGACAGAATGGATCTATACTAATACTTATGAAATATCATGAAAACATTATTATTTACATCACTGTAAAAACCTAAGTAACGTTATCTCTAAGCAAAAGTCTCACATTTAAGAAAACGACTCATTCAATCTAACCTCCCCCGACACGAATTGCGGGTATGTTTCAGCCAGTTCACCCAGCGCCATATATAATAGAGTAAGGTGAAATAAATAACACTTTTCAGAGAAAAAAATAGAAAAATGTGCTCTCAATAAACTTTGTGTAGAAATAGGATGTATGAAGCCATTAATAAGTGAATTATTGAATTCCCTTAAAGATTTCACACAAGGAAAACATACGGGTCAATTAGCATCAGTGGCGTACAATGGCTTCCATATAGACCTTATAGAAAATAGGTCAAATTTTGATATTCTTTTACTTTCCTTCTTTTTAACACTTCCACATTGTCTTTTTGACGCATGGACAGTTTTATTGGCTGAAAGGTTTCGCATTGCTATTTTCAGCTGAACGGACAATAAACTTATTCAGAATGGCAGGATATCCTGCCAAAGTAAAGGAGGTATTCTGGAAACAAGCAAAGTCAAAATAAAATAAAGAAATTGGAGAATATTTTCGGGCAGAAGAACCGAATATAGCGAAACGTGACAGGAAAAACATGAAAATACAAAGAAATTGTATGATATCATATTTTTAAATGTTTAGTTTACAAATATTTCGTTCTACACAAATGCAAGTTTTGTGAAAATCCAAATAATATTTCACACTAGAATGTCTTTTAATGACACACTTTTACTGTAAATACACGCCTTATTTGCCCGGTGTGCAGGGATTGATTACGTATAGAGAAATCCTAATATAACCGCATATACATGTTTCACTTCAGGATTTATAAAAGTAAAAATAGTTAAATGCATTATGTGCATTATCGCGATTAGTTTTTCAGACTCGCAAGTTGAACGACAACCTTATTAATATAAGAATTGATTATTGTTCTCAATATTATGAATTTTGGATGTTCCTTACAGATTAATGGATTCAATATAAAAATTCCCGAATATCCGTAAAAGTTTTTACATACAATTCTGACTTCGATAAAACGTACTTAAAAATGGTGTGATACTTTATTATAATAACATCCAACAATAAACAGTTAACCGGTTATAATAAAAAGTATATTTTGATTATTTTAAAGACAAAAGATCAACATGCCTTTTCGTTTATTTTCCTTTTTTTATTCATGATTTAAGCAATAATAAATAATATTTTAAAATATCAACATGTATAACATTAACTGATTAGGAACGTATCGTTATGCACCATAAATTTATAACGAAAATCATATTTACATCTTTCGGAATGTAAATTTGACGGAAAAAATTAGCTACTACTGCGTACCGCATTTAACGGAGGGATCAAATCAAAGTACAACCATGATTGGTTAGAATCTTACAATAAATGAAACTGTCGAAGCAAAGGTGTAAAAGAGTAAGAAAAAAGCAATTTAAATAAAATGCAGATCCTCATTCTTGAGTTATAACTGAGATATAAAAAGCTTAGATTGCAGTGCGTGACACTAGAGAAGTGACTTAATTTCAAAGAAATACTGAATAATTTTACAGGCAAACACACAGCAAATATTTAAAATGCTAACATTTAAGCAAATACAAATCAGAATAAAAACAAATAGACATAGTATTAGTGAGATAAATACAATATTTAACCGAAATATAATAAACATACCTACAGCTTGCTAAAAGAATTTGAAAAATAGCAACAAAAGAGCAAATTTAAATTAAGTTTAAATAAATAAAGACTCATAAACGTTTAAGAATAGTTCTTGTGTACGGGCTAAAAAATGGCTTAACAAAACTGGTTGCGTAAAGCTACATGTCTATTCATATTATTTGGATTCATCGGAGTACTGTTCTCATTTTGAGTGTAATTTTCATAAAGTTTCGGTCGAGGTAACCTCCGACTTACTTCAGATAAAGATATACAATCACATAAAGAACATGAGATACAAGAAATTTTCAAATCAACTGCAATAAAACACCGCTAAGCAAAATGAATCACCTAACACCCCCTACTAATTATTGCCTAAAGACGGGAAACAGGGCCACCTTCTCCTCACCAAACCTAAAAAGCCATAGGGCTAATATTCACAAAGTATACCCCCAACCTTCGCTGAAATGTAAATCGAAACCAAATATCTCATCACGCCAATGTAATCTTTACAGTCGTTACTATATTAGTTCTTATAATGTCTGATAGATGTTTTTTTCTTAACTGGGACTTCACTGAAATATGCACACACACACAGACACACACATACACACACATGCACACACACACACACACATATATATATATTTATATATATATATATATATATATATATATATATATACTTGCTTTACCCGGTCACGCTTTGCTGGGGCTGTTTGTTAAAATTGAACACATTCCTCGGGAAACATTGCATTTTGTATTGTTTATTTTCGTTTATTATTTTGTCCAATTTTTTTTATCTATAAAACTTAATTTTTCCCCGAAAATTAATTTTTTTTTTACCATAAATTGTTAGGTGAAAGTTTTGTTGTTGTAAGGAAAACTTACACATTTTTAAAAAGAAATTTGGCAGTAAACGTTTTTTTTTTGAAAACGAAATTTTTATTAAAAAGAACAAGACTGTTTTATATGAACACTGTAAATAGGTAGCTGAAAGTAGAGACAAGTTTGATTATTTTTTCAAGAGAATGGACAAATTATTTTTTGTCAACATATATAAATAGAATAAACAGAAACATACTCCCATCATTAATTAATTAACATTTGAACAATGCTCGGTTGAATCCTGTGATTACCGGTCGACCCCTAACCATAATTTGAATCGGGGAGCAGGGTCAAATTTTGCATGAGTACCATTCTTTTTCATTTCGTCTATTGTTCAATTTTTAGAGTGGGCTAACAGCGATTGCAAACTAACAAATTCAACCAACATGTAAATGCTTCAACAATTACATAATTTTAACAAGTGCTCAGCTTCTAATACAAATCCTAGCATATCAATCCCCCTTATCGGAAACACTTAAGGGAAGGACAAAACGAAAGTATTGCCAGTATGTTTGGGAGAGGTTCTGTTTTCCTTTTTTTTCAATAGTTTAAGCAGATTTGACAATCAGCTACCTGATTTTTATGGGTCGCTCGGTTTCTAATATATAATGAAAGTAGATCTAGATGCCTATAACATAGATAGAACTTGCTGATTATGCGCTGTTTTACGGCTGTTGTAAAAATGGAACGGAAACTTAAATTTCACTCTGTTTTAATCCTTTTTTTAATGCGCACCCCACACTAATATAATCAAAATAATAACATTCAACAATTGTACTTTATATATAAAAAACATAAAATATGGTTTAAAAAAGTTATCAACGAAAGGGAATGAATTCTATTTTTAAACGAAAAAAGTCAGTTTGGTATATCTTTTTGTTATTTTTTACAAAAGTCCAACTTAGAGTTCACATTGGAAATGTCGACATTTATAGGTTGTAGTGTACGTTTACAACGAATAAACACTCCAATCTACCCATGTTAAGAATGGCTCTCGGAATAGACACCCTCACCCTCCTCATGTAAAGAACGGCTATCAGAATAGACACCACTAACCTTGTCAGTATACCCGAAAACCTATAACAGTTGACATTTCGAATGTAAATGATGAGTTGGACGTAATGTAAAAATGTACCAAATTTAAAAGGGAACGAAATTCAAATTTCCGTTCCATTTGTACAACAACCGTAAAGCAGAGCATTCTATGCAAATTTTACCTAACTTAGTGCATTAATGTATTTTTTTTAAGTAAAAAATATTTGGCTTTGGATTTAAATTCTTAAATTCATTTCACCCTAAATAATTTAGGTGACAGGAATAAGAATCTAACTGATTCTTTATTGTCCTGAATAGTAAAAAGATGGTCCACACTGGTGGATTTGCTGCTAACTTCCATTTTTATGTACGGGAAAATATAAACGAATAAGAATAGGGGGGGGGGCTAGATTTGAAAGCTGATACATCATAAATGTTTGTATGTTTCCGACAATTTTTGGGGTGTATTTGAAAGATGTAAGGCTAAACTTAATTTCCCAAAGAAAAAAAAAAGTTATGAAAAATGTTTTTATGGCGAGCTTCCCAATTCAGCTAAATTTTGAAGCTAAATACATTCATTGTAAAAATCCTTTTAGAGAGAAATATTTGTTTTCTGGGTCTATTTCAAATATAATTAGTAAAATAAAATCCTAAGATATTGAATTAAATCAAATATAACAGCTTATTTGTGGGTTTAAATAGCTGAATTAGCCCCGCAACCAAGTGTTTTTGACGTTCACATAAACACAACAAAAAATACGTTTTGAAATACGGAATATACAAAGGTCCAAAATCTGAGACAGCTGTCTGAGAATGACGTTATGTAATTAAAATAAAGGAGGGGTGCTGGGTTTCTTTTTTGACCCAGACGGGCATCCGTGCATTTCTATTTTAAATGTTTGTATAAATTTTACCATTTTTTAATTTAATTATTTTTTATATATTCCTGTTTTAAATTATTTTTTTTTAAATTACTAGCCAATAATATATAAAATTATGTTACGCCAAAAGTTTCACATTCTTGCGAGTATGGACATTATCAAAAACTAGCATGTAAAAGTAAACAAAATCTGTAATTTAAACAAAAAGTAGAAATATTTTTGCTATTATTATTTTTTATGAAATTATTAAATAAATAATGTTTAATTCAGTGGTAATATTGGTAGTGCGAGAAATTATTTTTTCTTGAAGTTATATCGAATTCATTAATACGGGCCTGAGGGTTTTTTTCGCAATGTTCCTGTAAAGTTATTTTATTTTATTGTTACAAATTACGATACTTTATTTATATCAAAAAGCAAAACTAATCTCGTGTTTTTTTTTTATTTACTACTGAAAACCATAAGTTTAGTAAAGGTATTTTTTTTTGTTTAAACCAATAATAAATTTTCACAAAGAATAAATTAAAAATAATTAGTTAATTATATTCTTTTTTATTACATTTTAACCCCACACAAGGCACCTTGCCACTTTGATGTAGGGGGTTACTATTAGGGGAAGCAACTACTGGGACACTATGTTGGCATTTGGGTAGCAAGATGTCGATCCATTTACACTTGAACTTCTGCATGTCAGTACAGTAAGGGAAGCAGGGACATGGAATTGCATTCCAGAGTCTAGCGGTTGTGGGGAAGAAACTACTTGAGTAGAAAGATTTTTTTACATCTAGGGATCTCTACTGTGTTGGGGTGGGATTTAGCTGCCTGTCGGGTTTGTCGAGGGTGTCTACGTCGTGGGGCCACAAGTGTCTGCAGTACGTCAGAACAATCACCACTAAAATACTTGTAGAACAGGCAGAGGGATGCAACATTTCATCGATGGGACAGTAGCTTAAGCTTAAGTGCCAATTCAGGGCCTATCAGATTGGCGACTCTCTTTTGAACCTTGTCTAGGAGCGAGAGACTAGCAGCAGATGCACCAGCCCAAATGTGACAACAATACTCCATACATGGGCGAATGGTGGCTTTATAGAGGTACAGGATACTTTCAGGTGCCAGTAGTTTTCTAGCACGGTGGAGACAGCCTACCTTTTTCGCAGCGACCCTGGCAATGTTTTCAATATAATTGTTCGAACTCATGTTTCTTTGAACGTTAGGCCAAGCAGTTTGAATGATGTGCTCTCAGACAGGGAGTCACTGGCCATTGCTATTGGTGGCAGAGAAGGTTTCTTCTAAGTATTGAGGGAAACCAGTTTAGTCTTGACAGCATTGAATGTGGCCATTCATTTATGTCGCCATTCCACTAGAGATTGGAGGTCATCCTCTAGTGTTTTTGCCATTTCTTTAGATATGTGTTCATTTGTTTTCCTGTCATGCCGGTTATAGAGTGTGGTGTCATTAGCATATATACCCATCTCAGAGGCAGTTTTGTCCGGGAGGTCGTTAATAAATATTAGGAACAATAGTGGTCCAAGGATAGATCCCTGAGGCACTCCCGCATTTATATCACACTGTTTAGATGTACGACCGTCGAGGACAACCTGGATTTTTCTCTTATCTAAGAAGTATTTAATTATGTTAAGTATTCTACCAGTGATGCCGCATGATTTAATTTTCCTGTTCCATACCCTGTCAAAAGCATTAGATATATCTAGAGATACCGGTCTGCTTTGTCCAGTGAATGGTATATACGTTCAGAGATGTCAGTGAGGATGTCAGCTATGGAACGGGCTTGTCTAAATCCATATTGTTGGCCAGTCAGAAGTTTAGCATCTGTAAGGTGCCGGACTAGAGCATAGTTAATTATGGTCTCAAATATTTGGACGAAAAGTGGGAGGAGACTAATGTGGCCATAATTTGATGGGTCAGTTCTTTCGCCAGAATTCTTGAATACTAGTACCACAGAAGCGGTTTTCCAACAGCCCGGAAAGCATGATTCATTAAGGCATTTGTTGTAGAGTTTGGAGAGAACTGGAGTTACTTCGGCTGAGCACATTTTAATAGCACAGTTGGGATGAGTTCAGGTCCACATGTTTTTTAAGTGTCAAGGTTTTATATGATAGCATGTACCTGAGCCGGTGTGATTTTCAGATCGTCTAGCGTGGCGTCTGCCCGCAAAGGAAAGTCAGGCAGGGGGTGGTTGGAAGGGTCCAGTGTGGACAAACCGGCTGTCAAGCATATTAGCCTTGCCGGTTGCTAAGCAAACAACCTCGTGATTGTTGGTTAGTGGGGAATTGTTGATTGCCCATTATTTACTACATTGTCGTAGATTTTCCAGAAGTCACGTTTTCCAATTTTTTTTTTGCTTCGATGCGTTTTTTAGTGGTTTCACTAAATTCCCTCTAAGCTGTCGCTATTTCTTTCTTAACGTTACTTCTAGCTTCTATGTACTTCTGTCCGTTTGAACTGGACTCATGTCGGTTAAATCTGCAGTATGCATGCTGCCTTTGAGCAATGGTAGTTGCGCAAGTCGAAGTAAACCATTGGGAAGATTGTGGCTTGCTATAAAATTTCCGCATGGGAACATGTTCTTCTATTGCTGTTTGGAACAATTCAGTGGGCTCCTTTGCGCACTGTTCAGCAGGAAGAGAAACATATTTCTCCATGGGGTAGCTCTGATAAGATCTCTGATGGCTTCCTCGTCAGCCTTTTTATAATATCTCGTTGTTTTGAGCACTGGCTCTTCACTTTTGGGCCTAGAATTTAGGGCAATTTCTACCATTATCACTGCATAGTCAGCGTTCTCAAGTGGGTTGTCAGCATTTGTTGTACAATCCTCGGGAACTGTAGTCAGAAACAGATCTAGACGTGATGCGTGTTGTTCTTGCTGATCAGGAAAACGGGTAAGAAAGATAACCATTTGTGATAGGGAGTGCCCGCTGCATCTGTGTGAGTAGAGAATCCAAGCCAGTTTTTGTGGTGAACATTAAAGGCATCAAATATGTGTACTTGTGCGCTAGTGTCGAGGGACAGTTCTGTGTGTATGCTGTCAGAGACTTTGTTTATTATGGTGCAGTCCTGGGTCGAGGGAGAGCGGTAAAGAAAATAAAAATAGCTAATGTTTTGTTATATGATTAGTCTACATCACATAAAGGCGTTATCGTCCGTCTCTAGGTTTGTTTCTCTAGTCAGGGGGAGGGTGTTACTAATGTAGACTCCAAGTCCGTGCATATGTCTGTCAGAGTCCTTACGGCAGAGTGTGGGATAGCCAGGCATGTTAAAGTAGTTAGAGGGAATTGATGAGTGTTGGTTAGTCTCCCTTACTGCTAAGATAACCGGTTTATTTGTTAGGAGAAATGCTTCAACATCAGCTTTAACATTCTGTGATAATTACTTGATAAATACTGAACATTTCATAAAAATGTGTTAATTTCTTGATTTTTGGTGAATTTTTAAGCAAGGGAGGGTCAAAATCTTTATGCATTTTTCGACGAATATTTGATAGGAAAGCGACGACATGTAGTTAATTGTTTTTAAATGTCAACCACATGATTACATAATCAATAATCTCCTGATTAAATCCATTGAAAATTTAACGACATTGTAAACACATTCTGTTGACATTATGATTGACCACGGCCTGTAGTGGTGAGACTAAAATATGTTTTTAGTGATGTCACGTGACATCAGGCGGTCATAAATAATTGTCCCCAAATAAAAAAAATGCCCCATCGGTACAAAGAAAAACACCTATTTGTTAAAGAAATATTAAGTATAATGTAATAAGTAAAAAGAGGTATATAAAACACGCATGGGTACAGTAAACATATTATACCAAAATGTCGAAGCAATCGTTCCAGTGGTTATTGACACTACTAGTAACGAACGAACCAAGAATTACATTTATATACATATATATACAAACACACACACACACACACACACACACATATATATATATATATATATATATATATATATATATATATATATATATATATATAGTGTGTCCAGGGGTGATGAAAAAAAATCCAATAAAATGCTCGATCGTAGATGTGAGAGCTGAAGATACAATATTTATTATGACACTATATATACATATTTCAGGGTCGTACCATTGGTTTCGATACACCGAAAACAGTAATAATATACTGTGGAAAATCGGTATAATCTCTTCGGCGACAAAGAAAAATCTGGAACTAATGCAAAATGAACGAACATAGAAGAAACGCTAGACAAGCGTTTAAGACTCAGAATTTCATATTTAAAAAAATATCGTTTTAAAACCGACGTCATTAGATTATGATTATAGAAGAAAGAAAGGAAGAATGTGTGTGTGTGTGTGTGTGTGTGTGTGTGTGTGTGTGTGTGTGTGTGCATGCATAGCGGGGAAGGGGGTGCGATGGAAAACTCTCTAAAAAATATAAAGGTCCTGTTAAAGCCATATCAATAAATAAAAGTAGGACAATTAACGGTAATAAATAATGAGAAAGGCATGAATATATTAATATGATTTATAAAAATTTTAAAATTATTTAAATTAATTAAATTAATTAAATTAAATAAAATAAGGATAAAGATAAATAAGTTACATTTAATAAATAAATAAAAAATAAGAACTTTAAAAGAATTTTTAATTTTTTTTTTAAATATTAATATTTTAATTATGAGAGAATAATAGTGAATGGAGAAATTTAAGATAATTAAAATAATTAAAGGAAATTAATAAATATTAAAAGACTTTACAACTATCAGATGCGAAGCTTGTGGGGGGGAAGGGGAATAGTTTCTCTATAAAGGTTATCCTTATTATTGGGGGGGGTTATATGGTAAAGTTAAGGATATTAGGTGGTGAGAAAGGTTGAGATATGAGTAGAAGAGAGTTGGTTTGGAGATTAGAATGAGAGGTGAATGTGGAATTTAGGTGTCTATATGTGAATAGGGTGTCTTTGTGTAAATAGGGTGTGTGATAGTAAGGAGGTAAGGTGGCGAGGAATGTTGAGGTATGATTAGAAGAGAGATGGGTTGAGGTTTAGAGTGAGAGGCGAATGTGCTATTTAGGTGTCTATGTGTGAATTAGGAGTCTTTGTGTAAATGGAGTGTGAATCGGTTAAGTTATGCTGTTGTTAGGCTATTTGGCGAGGAGGAATTTTCTTTTGTGGGGACATTGTCTGAAGATTTCGTTTTTTAATATTCATACAGGCTATGGATGGGTTATTGATAGCCTGAAGGATCCTAAATTTTTCAGTAGTGCAAAGTGAGCAGGTCTTGGAGGTTGGGTCGTAAGATTTTTTAATATCCATGATTGACCATTTTATTTTATATGGAGTATTAGATTCTTTAAGCGACTAAATCTTGGTGGCTAAAGATGTGTCAAATTTCTTTTGGGGATATTTGAAAGTGGAGTTATGTGCATACAGCCTCTGCTTGAAGGTACCCTGAGTCATTCCAATGTAGATTTCTTCTTTACCTGGGTTATTTTCAGGATTGACTTTGGCCTGGTAAACGATAGATTTGATTGTGCAGCCTCCCCCCAGAGGACAGATATCTCCTCCCCTGCATGAGCAGCGAGGGTTAAGGGGGTTAATAGGGATTGGGGGTTTAGATGTCAGGAGAGAACCGACTGAGGGAGAGCAGGAATAGCTAGTTTTGATGGTGTTTCTATTAAAGATTTTATGGAGTTTGTTTGTGGGGGGGAAAACTGCTTATCTATTAGAAGAAGGAATTGTCTACCTATATTATACCTGACGTTGAGGGAAACAAGGAGGGGTGAACCAAATTATGTTCCTGGATCTGTTGGGTCTACGCTGTCTGGTGAGTGGATTGGGCATATATGAAATATCTTCCTGGTATCCACTTTCTCGGAGCGCTCTGTTATAATATGGCGCAGCTTGTTGGAAAATCTCTCTGCTGGATGAAAGGTTGGAGATTCTTCTGCTGATGCTGGGGACAAGGTTCTTGAAAACACGAGGTGGATGGCATGAGTGCGTATTAATGTACTTACGCTGTTCAGTAGGTTTGTGGTAGGGTCTGGTAGAGTTGCTGGGCAGGTCCAATGTAACATCTAAGAAATCCACACTAGTAAGGTTGGTGTCAATGGTGATATTAAACCCAAGTTCTTTAAGGGATATGGGCAATTGTTTTCTGAACTTGTCTAGATTTTGACCATTGCAGTTGCGTGAAAGACATAAACCATCATCTCGGTATAGGCCAAATTCATGGTTGGGGAACTTGTTCTGTAGGGAGTGGAGAATAAAGAGACCTACCAGATCACAAATATACGCACTATCAAAGGCACCAATTGGAACATCAAAGGGGTCCTCAGGATTGGATTTTTTAACCCACGTTTTGTTATCAAAGAAAAGGAGTGAATTTCTTGCGTGGAGGATAGTTTGGATTTCCAAGTCACTGATTTCCATGAAGGATTTGGCAAAGGTTAGGGAGCTGTCGAGGATTTCCCTGCTAATAGATATATATAATCAGCTATACAATAATTTTTTTGCGGTTTTTAACAATTACATTCAGATGAGAATATTTCGCCTTTAAGGAAAATGATCGACAAATGCACCGTCACAATTAGAAATATTTTGTTAACACAAAACAAATGTATTTATTACAGTAACCTGAAAATCTTGCGTTCCCCTGGCAATAAAATTACTGATGTTTTTTTTTTTAGATCGCTTACTTTTTTTAAGCATTTTCCACGAAGATGTTGTTTGGGTGCTTAAAAAAGTAACAGTCGGTAGGTGAGAATATTGGAAAGTATGATGAATAAGCGGGGTTCTGTGATCGAATCTATTTAACTTCTGCAGAGTCAATTTATCAACATGCCTCGACCATTGTCATAGAGGAGAATACGCACTTTTCTGTTGACTAATGCCGGGTGTTGTCGTGAAAGTTTATGATGAATTTATATCTATTTGCGTACACTACTTTTCTTACCACAATGGTTTCGCCAGTATTCAAAAAAATGTAATGGATGAGACCAGTCACAAAGCTCGAAACAGTTTATACGTGCCACGCTGCGTTCGAGAAGTGCCGTTAAGCTTCGCCAGCGTCCAACCGTTGCAGGTTTTCGTGAAGAACCCACTTATAATCGCAAGTCACAACCCGGTCAAAAAACGGTTATTTCCTGCTGCGTGAAAGAAGGTAAAATTACATCTCATAACGGAGTTTCTTTTGGTGTTCGTTCAATTCACGAGGCACATATTTATAA
This sequence comes from Euprymna scolopes, assembly GCF_053919585.1. Classification (NCBI taxonomy): domain Eukaryota; kingdom Metazoa; phylum Mollusca; class Cephalopoda; order Sepiida; family Sepiolidae; genus Euprymna; species Euprymna scolopes. Next base: position 56,058,960 of record NC_136487.1, read on the forward strand.
AGATTTTGTCTTTCTAATCTAGCTCAAGTGATTAGAAATATCCGTATATTCACGTCTTATAAGTTTTCGAACAGTTGTGTGTACGTTGCCTTCGGTTAACACTCTTAAATGATAGTTGCCAACATCCGCTTGACGACAACTATGCTCAGTATCTTCATGACTATTGTTGCGGCCACGAAATTTCTTAATCAACCATTTCGCTTTGCATGCTGAACTGGTTCCTAGGCAAAACCCTTCTTTGATGTCACGAGCTTATTCAGCAGCTATTGGGCCTAGCTTAAACGTAAATAAGGTAACTGTGTGAATTTGGTTTTTTCGCTCTTGTATATAACATTCTGAAAAGAAAAAAAATAATAGTTTTAAACGATTGAAATTTCAACGGTTTACAATGAAAGTAATGCATTGTAATGTATGGAGACGTCATGTGGAACCACATCGTTTGCAATCAGAATTACAGATACCGCAACACCTTTCATCACACCCTAATACATATCGCGCACAAAGGGTAAAATGAATATTAATTAGGTACAAGAGCTTGATGTTTCACAATCCTCATTCCTTTTTGATTTGTAAACAAATGCTATACTCCTTGATCCCTGGAATCTTAAAGTAAATACTTCACTGGAACCTTCATCATTTTATTATATTTTTTATAATATTATATTATTTTTTAAGTTTATATTCATTTTTAAAACTTTTTGTACTCTTTTTAACATTTTTCAAATTCTATTTTCTTCTACTTTCCAATTGTTTTATTTTGTTTTAATTTTATCAATTGTTATATACATGTTCGTCAATTTATGTATGTATTTTTGTACTTCTGTCGCCTTTACCTTTCTTAATTTTCCCATCTATCTTCGCTATGTTTTCCTATATTGTTGAATTCCTCCTATTTACTATTGAGTATGGAAGCACACTATTGCAAGTACAACTAAGTGTGCATTATGTTGTCAAGCTTATCAGAAATCTTAATATCAGTAAATAAACTGGTCCCGATTTCATAGCAATCATAATGATCAATAACCTTAAAACAGAACTAGCCCTTGTCCTAATATTTACAAAGCTGTTTATACGCTGTCTTAAAGAGAAATGAGTCCTAACACTCTAGAAAGACGTAACCGTCTGCTCTGTATTTAAACATTCATGCGATTGGTCATCTCACTCTTAGTACAGACCAATCTGCCTATTGTACGCAATAAGTAAATTAATGGATTGATTGTTATAGACACAACTGGGCAATCTCCTTAATAGAAAATACCTACTCAGTGACATTCAATATGATCTCCAATCTGCTAGATATACAGCTGATGTGCTACCAGTAATATCTCACAGGATTTATGAATCGCTCGAAGCGGGAGTCGTCTCTAGCGTAATTGCTGTTGACAGATTAAAGCTTTAGCTTATGGTTGGCATAAAGTACTAAACAAGACATCCAGCTTCGGAATAACTGAAAATACATTCTCAATCATTATATAATAATATAATATATAATTTTTCTCAGATAGATATATAATAGTAATTGTTGATGGGCAGAAATCAGAAAATCCCAGTATTAATGCTAGTCCCCTTCAAGATTCAATCCTGGGCCTCACATTTTCGTGACCTTCATCAACGATCTCTCAAATTTCATCCATACACCATTCACGAAGAAGACACTACTATCTAACGCAACGCTTGCAGACCGGAAATGGTCAAAATCTCTATAATGCTTTCTCCTCTGATCTTGCGCATGGGGTGAAATAGGGACAAATGGAGCCTTTAACTTTGAATGACTCTAAAACCAAACTTCTCATTCTCCATCATATTTCAGCGTGCCAATTGTTCTTTTGTTTAAATTATCGAAATAAACAATTGATAATAATGTCGGATTTTTTTTTACATCGTTCATTTCTGTATTACGTTTGTTATTTTAACCCCCACTTTTCCAATGGTAAATAATAATTTCGAAATAATAAGGTTAATATTTCAGTGCACAGATCATGCGCGAATGCGTAACTGGAGGTCGTTAACCGGAAAGTGGGTTACATACATCGTTACGAGATCATTTGAGATGTATAATTATGTATATATATATATATATATATATATATATATATATATATATATATATATAACTACCATGAAGACCTGGAATTCAATAATGATCACCGAATATTTTACACTCCTTTATTTCTATTGTCATCCAAATCCGAGAATCGTCCGGAAGGAAGCTTACCTGCCTCAATGCAGTACCTTAGACCAAAACATATATTGTTCCACATTGCAATCTAGGGAACTCACTATTTCTGTTATAAAATTGTTTCATATGAACTTATTTCCAGTAAACGAAAAAAACATTAACAAAGTTAGGTGCGGGATTTGAACATACAAGCAAAGGCATTAAAAAAACAAGCACACCAGAAAAAAAAACACGTAAATCTTTAAGTCTTATAAAATCCTTTCATTTAATTAAAATATAGCTAAGAAATTTACGTTCGGAGTGTGAACTTATGCACCACGTCATAAAAAAGCACCCTATCAACTTAAAGTAAGGTGTTCATGGCTTTATCAATGATATGGAAAGTAAAATAATGGTTTCGGTTATCGATTATCGGTAATCATCGGGGTTATTCTAAGACAAAAATCAACGAAGATCACTCCGAGTCTAACACACTAAAGTTCTCTAAATTTTAAAGGAAATCTGTTCAGCCTTCTATAATGAACGAACTCTCACACACACGTACAGACAATATTGCATTTATACCATTGTAGTGATTACATTTGTAAACAAATATCAATTATACTTTCGTACATAGATTAGTGTTTCATGTGACACAATCATTATTGACATTCAAAATGTCGAACAAACAATAAAATCAATTTAACTTGGCAGACCATCATTTACACCGTCGGCAGCCAATAAATATCATGTCCACTCTACTTATCTATACTAATTTTATCATTTTGAAAATATTTACATTACGATTAATTTTCTATAAGCTACACATATACATTCGTGTTTTAAGTTATCGGTAGAAACTTTCTGATAAGATAATGAATTAAAGTAATCATCATATAATCCAAATGGCATATATTTGTTAAGCAGTAAACATTTTTCTAAAACATGAATAACTATATCGATTATTATTTTAGAAATATGGTCTTTTAAGTATGATCACTGTAATTGTTTAATAGGCATCGTTTTACTTATGTGCTTTGTATCGGTATATTTGTGATATGTGTTTTATCCTTTTACATATCTAAATGTATGTTAATTTTATTATAGATTTCGATTCTAAACTTTCTGCACGTACAGCATGAGCTCATGCATGTGTATATTTGGGCGACTTGTATTTTATCTCCAGGAGGGTATTTTTCTAATACATCAATCTGGGTTGCGTGATAGCTTTTATGTGAGAAGGTCAGACCACGTCGATCTATTATTTTATCTGATAGTTTACAATACTTTAAGGATTAATCATTTACTCCTTCGTTTGATAATAGCAAAGAATGCATGACGCGGCATGCATACAAATGGGTGTAAGCAATCCCATCCGATCAAATGGCATGTCTCGTTTTACACTTGTGCCAGGCTTATTAAATGCGACAAATATACAAATACGTCATTGTTCTACAACTTTTCCCCCTTTGTGTGTTCTTTGGGTCGAAGAGTCATTTGCATATTAAACGCTGAATACGGAAACGTCTCCCAAGGCCCCATGTATAATATAAATATGTTATCCGTATTCTCTGTACGTTCTTTTCATTTTCGCAGCTTGTACGTTGAGTTGGATCCTAAAGTTGCATGCATTTTTTTCACGAAAGCAATCAATTTATTCGTAACGAATATCTCAGAAAAGACGTAAATTCACCATAAAAAGTACATTTATGTGGCTTACGTTTGTAGAAGACGTAATGTTATATTGCTAGAATCGAGAAAATAGACACTAGTAAACCGTCTATTATGAAAGAGTTGATACTATTGATCCAAGCAGGAAATGATTTAATGTGTAAGATATTTTTTCCATATAAGCGATTTACAGATAATATGTAAAATTTTATATAGACATAAACATCTTATATTACTTAGCCAATTTGACACATAATAATTTAAACAATAATTGTCCACATGTACAAAGCAACACACTTTATCACATTTTTTTTCTGTGAGACAGTCTTTTAGAATGTATATTTTTATAATATAACGGTAAGTCAAATAAGCCTAAATAACAGACACATACACATACATGTACATATTTATGTGTGTGTGTTTGTAAAGGAATATTTTTTTAAATTTATCTCTTAAATGATATATATATATATATATATATATATATATATACATACATATATATATACATATCTACGATGGGGCGTGCAATAAGTAATGCTTCTGCCCTACTTCCCATAGCAGTAGAGCAACGAAATTTCGCACAGTTATTAGTCTTTTTCTACATAGGAACCACCCAGAGTTATGCATTACACCCATGGTTGTATGTAGCTCTGGAGACCGTTATTGTAGAACATTCCAGGTTGATCCTCCAACCACGAGGCGACTTCAGAAATTATGGCTGCATCATGTGGGAAACGCTTTCCTTTCAAAAACAACTTCATGGCTGGGAAAGTAAGATGGTGTAAGGTCAGGTGAGTAGGGAGGACGGTGCCGGATGTCATAAGCACACGCCAACTGCTTCTGATCTGTCCATGTGCGAGTTGTGGACCGGAGCGTTGTCCTGCAGGAGGACGGTAGCTTTGCTGATCTTTTCCCGCCTCTTGATTTTGATAGCTTCCCTTAATTTCCTCAAAAGTGAAGCATAATAAGCTCCTGTAATGCGGTACACTTCGCCAGGATATCTGTCATCAGTACTCTGTCCTCGTTCCAGAAGACTGTGAGCATTACTTTGCAAGCGGAGGGCGGCACCCTTACCTTCTTTGGGGGTGGTGAGACCAAGTGCTTCTACTGCATTGACTGGGCTTTGATCTCTGGGTCATAGTGATGTCCTAGGTTTCATCCTGTGTAATCAGTCTTTTGAAAAAATTTGATTCATATTCTTGGCACATCTTTTAATTCATCCTCGAGCACTCCACGTGTTGTCGCTTCTGAAATGGTGTAGGCAACCTGGGAATCCATCTGTCAGATACCTTATGCATATGCAAATAGTCATGAATGATAGTTTCCCCAGACCCTGTACTAATCTTGACATCTTGGGCTATTTGGCGAATAGTAATGCGCCGATCTTCCAAAATGACATCCTCAACTTGACGGACAGATTCCTCGTCAATGGCAGAAGGGGCGCGACCAAGTCTCGGAGCTGTTTTCACAGACTTTCGGTCATATTTTAATTCACGATGCCAGCGTTCTACAAGGTTATATGATGAGGCATTATCACCATGAGTTTCTTTCATTTCATCACAATTCTCCTGTGGTATGCGCCCTTTCAAATACAAAAACCGGATCACTGCTCGACATTCAACAGGTTCTATTTCACACCTGACCAAGTTCAAACACCTGTAAAACAGAAATCACATTTAGTTCAGCTGTAATTTGCCACATAACACGTAGATATATAACCATTGAATATACAGAATTTCAGCTAGATCAGACAAATGGAAGTAAGCCAGGGGCATTACTTATTGCACACCTCTCGTGTATATATATATATATATATATATATATATATATATATATATATATATATATATATACTGCAGCATACAAACTACCAATCGATTGAAAAATATATATTTAGTGCCCAGATAAAATTAATACGCTAAAAGAAGTTACACATTTAAACAAATATTGGGGTTATATCGCAATTTATATTGCTTCGACGACCTAGTCGTTACGCAATGTATTATTATGCGAACATAATGCATACTCTTTTATGAAATTAAACAACTCCAGAATTGGTAACCGTCCATGAAGCACTCAAAGCCAGTAAGCTGGTTTCTACACATATATAAGAACAATATATACGTTTGTATGATGTGAAAGTCAAAAAAAAGCTGGCGGTATTAGAGAGAAGGAAGTTTTTTTTAATATAATTTCAGTTTTATCATTTATAACTCTTATAATTGAGTGTTGGTGTTCCCGAAATGTTGAGAGTTTTACGATTTATTTGATGTAACAAGTATACGAATATAATTATTTCTCTACGTGATAAATGTTTTGCTTTTATCTGTCAAATTATATAAACTAGTCACTAGAGTACGTCGATTTTAGAATTTGAAGCATACATGACCCCATATATACCTGCATACATAGTGCATGTGTAGTCAAGTTTGCAGGAATAAATACGTATGCGTATTTATACGGATATTAAGTAAGCTGATTTAAGAATATGGCTATTCACATAATGTTGTTAAATAACTTACATGAAAAAAAATCCAAACATTTATCTTGTTCGTGCTAATGAATTTAATCACTGAAAAATCAAATACGCAAAGTTTATACCGGGTTTAATGAAGTAAATAGCATGCAATATATAGGTTCTTCCATTAGTAAAATATTAGAAGAATTTACTAATATGTTGCAGTTTATATTTCATTTTTATTTTGTTTGCAAAATGCTTAATAAACGTTGATAAAATAAGAACACTGCAAATAATTTAATCTATTATATAAACAAATGATCGCAGAAACTCCCTTATGGACCAAATTAGGAAGATTGTCAATAGCATATGCCATATGCAAATTTATTATGTCCAAACAATCTTTAGAGGAAGTAGTTCCTTTTCTTTCCTCTAATTCTTTGTCCTACCGCCGCACCAGATAATCATGAGGGAGAAGTACACATATTATTACTATACTGACCTTTCATCCTTCGCAATTGGATCTAAATCTAATATACATATCATTAACTTTCTATATCCCATTTCAAAAATAGCAACTTCTGTCTACTCAAAATCCCTAAGTTCCCATTAACTAAGACATGTCCAATCGATTACTACGGAATACATATTATTCAATAACCAAACAGTTCGACATTTACAAATATGGCGGCTCTATTTACACATAGCAACCGTTAAAAATAATCCAAATACAACCATGTTAAACTTTTACTAGCAGAAATTACTGTTTGATACACTAACACTTAGATATGTACACATTAACCATTCAAAATAACCTCACAGCTATAAAATACCTTGAAAACAAAATACATTACATTTACGTTTAACCGTCTTAACGTTTTCCAGATCTTATACTGCTATTTATTAGAGCCTTTCCATTTACATTAAGAAATGTTTTTAATTTTGTTTTGCTTTCACAAAAAAGAGTTCTACAAACCCCACGCAAAAATTACTATAACTTGAACCCTTTATTTTCTTGTATGTTCGATATATACTTCAATATTTTAGATACACGAATTCTTATTCTGAGTTTAATTTTTACGCTTTCCGAGTGGCGATATTTACATTCTACTGTGCTTTATTTCTGGTCGTTGCATATTAAAACATTTTAAACACCATACATTTTGACATCTGCTCATGCTTGAAAAATTACCGTATCCTGAACCCCATATTTTCTGCATGTTTGCTTTTACACGACTTTTATCTTTTTTTTCGTTGAAGAAAATATATTCTTTTACTCCACCTTAAACTTTCAACTGTCCTAGAAGGAACGAATTCTATCTGTTTCACTCTATGCTGATTCGGAAAATCTTGATTGCACTTGTGGGATACAAGTACTTTATGGCATATAACGCCCCTCCTGCACAGTTATTCTCCGACCCCTACCAAAAATTAAAAACACCCTTTAAGCCAAGATTTTATGCATGTAGATCAAAAACATTTTTTTTTTGCATAAAGGACCATATATTTGGTATATGTTTGCATTTACACGAGCTGTTTTTTTAAATTAAAATTTTATTTATAATTGAGGGATAAAAGTAATTTACGACATATTACGTTTTCTGCGCGGAACTATTCCTTCACTCCCATACAAAAATAAAACATGGATTGAACCCAATATTTTATGCATGTAGGTTAAACATTGATTTACTTTGCATAAGAGACCTACTAGTAGTTATATATTTGCACTTACAGCAGTTGCTATTTTTTTCAAGATAACTTTTTTACCTTAGCTCCAACTACATACTTTTCTTTAAAATGAAAAAAAATACAGGTTTCCCACTATGCTGACTTAGGATATTTCCTGCTTATTTTGCGAATAAAGATATCTTCCAAGATCCCCCACTGTTAATCACTAGCTGTAAGATAAATTCGAACGAACCAGCCGATAATGCAACCAATACGTTTTTTGGTTGCTTCAGATTGTTTAGCGTGAGAGTCCGGACAGCGATTATCAAGGCTAAATTTCGGGCAAAATTCGGCACAGCCTAACCCCCACTCACAAAATGAGTTGTCTATTCTGAAAGACGTTCTTAATATACGGAGGTTGGTGGCGTCCATTTCGAAAGCCGTTCTTAATATGAGGAAGTTTAGTGATGGTCAACAACAACAACAGTCGTCATTTAATTTTGTACGCGTTTGGTGGGGGGGAGTATTTTCCACCAGGTAAAGCCGGTTTGCGGGTCCTGCTTGTTTAAAATAAAGTGGCAGCTACTAAATGGGTTACATATATACCTGCACATAATCGGTGTATCTTATGTGCTAAACGCGTGTAAAAGCGGGCTTACGACAGATATAAAATAATCAAATATTTCGAAGTAAGTATCATAGCAGACTAAATCATAAAGAACAAGAAAAACATAGTCATATGTTTATAATATATAATAAGGCATTATTTTAAAAAAACATTATTTTACCCTGCAAGACGATTTGTGTGTGAAAAATGTGACTTGTAATTTTATTCTGTAAGGCGAGGAAAATGATTGCTTTTCTATTTTCTCATGTATGCTGAATCTTTTAATTTCATTTTTAATTCATCACTTCCTTTTTAATTTCTTTACCATATCATAAAACGTATTTTGATAATACTCTAATGAGAATAAGTCTGAAACGAAATATTTCTATACACAGCATTGATTCGATAAAATTTGCATCTCATTTGTCAATTAAATACTACCGAACAACAAACTCTCTGTTTATGCCACAAATATAGTTAACGCATAGAGAATTTTAACCCAACTTAAAATATATTAGATTTTTCACAATTAATGGCAAATTATATTGTATGTATTTGGAAGAGGGTTTATTAACATTCCCCCATATTCACATAATTGTTGAGTATGCACAAACTGCAGAACTTATAAAGTTAAATGAATAAAGATAACACTATTGCCTACAGTTGGCAAATATATTTTGTAAAAATAATACGTGATTAGTTGTATCATTAAATCTTGTTGGTTTGAAGTTGTAACAAAATATGTTAAATGCAGAAACAAATAGTCAAGAAAACCACATGTGAAACAGCAAATAAACACAACTTAATGCTTGTCGTTTCGATGATTTTCGAACTGTTTTTACTTTTAATGACGATTGCATACGCATATTGTTTACAGGGCGTATATTTCTTTCCATAAACCAATTAAAAATTAAACTCTTACGTTATTATAGTTTCATGTGAAATAAGATCCTCTTGGTTTAGAAATGGCATATGTAAAATTGCATATTTAAGTTCGCTTGGTAGAGCGAATATATTTGAAAGACAAAAGAAAGACATCGGGTACAAGGGCAATTTTCAACATTGGCATGCCAAAGAATCTGCCGTAACACGATTTAAATAGTTAATTGCGTTTGGAGAATTGCAAGTTTCTTCATCCTTACATACTTCAACATTTCACGATAAAACTACAATTTAAAGATCAGAAAATAGGGGTAAATTTGATTAATATTTGCAGCCAGTGCAAGACTTGAAAATATTTACAGTTTTATTCAATGTACTCGCGCTACAATTAAATTAATAGGGAGTGCTCTATCAAATTTAAGTGCATGTCTTAGAAATGCTTTTCGTATTAGATTTGCACGCTGTAAACCCTGTAAAACGACATAATGTCTTAAAAAAAGATTTTCTTTGATTAAGTGGAAATCGACAGCGATAAAAACATAATGCCTTTGAAAGCATCATTAATAATGTTGTGTTTTTAGTGGTGTTGATGGAAAACATAGTGAATGGACTTCATTTTTCAACAAAATGTCGTGAATGAAAAACCGAACAAAAATAACACGATTTGACATTGACGGAATAGATTGGATGTGAAAGTTAGAGATATTATCTCAGACATAGCTTGCACCCTACTATTGGAACAGTTATTGCTATTTTAGCAGATAGAGTAATCTACGTATAATACCGATATGAGAGTGAGGTACAATAAATGATTTTATTCGGATGACAAAAGCAAAACTACATTATGCATATTAGGATTTTTTATATCTTTAGAAAGGTTACTAAATAAAAATACATACCATTCCCTGTACCTTACATCAAAATGTGCATTTTAGGGTATTATTAAACTATATTGATTAAAGTGTGTTTAGCGCCAACACATTTACTGCTCTAGCGGCTAAATTATGTATCAGCAATTACTCATCTTTGTCCAAAGTTGGCGTTTTTCCTAAGAAATCGTCTTACGGAGAACAGCTTATCTACTCAATTAGAAAAGAGATATTTCAAGGAGAACAATGATAATTTAAAATCTGTTCAGATTGTTTACAATTACCAGCAGAGTTATGAATTTGTGTTACAACGAATTTATTCTTCATAATTGAATAATAAAATGCGTCAGCTAGTAAGATTTATTGTAGAAGTATATGTGGTTTGCTGGTTAAAAATTAAAAACGATAAGCCACTTCATAGACACGATATATATATATATATATATATATATATAAATACATATAATATATATATATATATATATATATATAATATTTTAGCTGATAAAAGAGTAGCCTCGAGAAATTGAAATATTCGCATAAAAATATTCCATTTATTAGAGTTTCTCTATTTTCAAATAACAATGTGAAATGTTCCATATAAAACCTCGGATGAAATGGAGTGAAAAGAGAAATTGTACAAAATATATCAGTCATTAAAAAGGTAATATTTATAAAACTGATCAAATTCTGTACATCGATTTTAAATTTGTATTAATAGTTTATCATGACAAAACAAAAAGTTGTGTTTATTGCTTCAGGTTAATTGAATAAATTGATTTCTCTTTTTCCACTACTGAGGAACCTGTGTAAAAGCGTTTACAAAAATTCAGAAAAAAGTTGAAACATCATATTGGACACATTTGATAAATCTTATCCGAAGTACAGTTTACTCCATTGTTATCTGATTATAAACCTCGGAAATTATTGATTAGTTGCAAAAACAAGAGCTACCTGATTTGTCTGCACATCCGCCATTTCCTGTAAAATCACAACTTTAAGCCTGGAAAGCAGTTCATAGACTTGAAGCAAGATGGATATATAGCTGCGGAATATTTTTGTAGTAAATGCGTTCTTAAATACTCTTTTAAGGCGAATTTAATTATAATTTATTTTATTATGGAAAAAAGTAGCTGGATTTTCTGCTTTGTAATTGTACGTTGTTCGTCTTTTTATTTTGTACTTTTATTTCATTTTCTTTAATTTTAGATAATAATCTTGTGTATGGGGCAGCCAAACAAGCTGAGGATATTCCCTTGCTATTTATTGATACCAGCAGAGAGCTCTTTTTCGTATCCTCAATGTTTCCATAAGTGCACGCGTCTCGATTTCTCTTGCACTTACTTCATCAAAATATTAGTTACCAAGAACTTTAGGTTCTTCTTCATAAGACCTATGACCCCTATAATAATTAGCATGATAGGTTTCAATTTCCTTTCATATCATACGTGAGACCTTGATATTTGTTTTTCTTTCTCCATTTCAGCTCTGTTCAGATCTCCATCATTGGAGACACTCACTTAAACCATATAACCATATCAGTTTTGCCAGCAGAATTTCCCAAGATAGATAGTTATAAGGATTACATGCTCGTAACGTATGGTATATAAGAACTTTTCAACAGTGCTTTCATGATGGATGTTCCCAGTGCGTGCTGGTACACTGGATGATAGTTTTACAGCTAGTCCGTTAGAGATACTTACATACTCCATTATGTCTCGCTGTCTAGAAGTCGTTCCCGAAAAGAACTGTGCAGGTTGAGAGCAGAAGACTTACTATTTCCATTTATGTGCAGCAGGTTGTCATTACTGGTACCTACCTCCTCTTTTTGATTGCATTGCTCATCAGTCTGTAATCTAGATCAGTCATTATAACTCTTTCCTGATCGAAGTGGAAGACCCTCTCTTGAGCTTGTTCAAGGATACTTATTTGTTGATGTATCCCTGGGAGATTCCCCCCCCAGTAAATACTTTGCACACTGATGTTGTTGATATCTATACCCGTGTTTGAGGGACGCTGATGGCGATGATGATGATGATGATGGTTGTTACATGGTCCTGATCGTCTATCTCTTTGCATGTGCATGTGTGTGTAAAATATGCATATAATGAAAGTGTTACCTTCTTCTTTCGGTATCTTTGTATTTACTTTTGTTTCGTGTACCTAAACTAAATATGCATGTTTCAAAAACACCATCTTCCTTACTAAAGAAGACAGTCTTTATTCATGGAGTTGTAATACTCTCTTGAATGTTTTTTTCCGCAGACAACTGTTTAATTGCTTTGGTGAATTGCCCCGACTAAACTTTCACTCGAATTATCCCTTACATGTGTGGGTTTCACATTTTTATTTCAAGGTATATGTGTGGGGCTTTAATTAAACTCTCTCATCGAAAATACACTAGTTGAATTGTCTGGAAAAACAAGCAAACACTCTGTCTTCTTTGTTGAACCCTATTGCACTCCTTTGCATAACAAGGTTACGTTCTAACTAGTGATGCAGTAACAACGCTGTTTATGTCATATATATACCATAATATATTTACAGAAACGTAAATCATTACAAATTGTAATAAAAGCGCTTGGTATTTTATTGAATGAGTTTTCCACACATAATTTTAACTTTTCTCTTTTTCACTGAAAAAACTCGACATTTTAACAATTAAAAGACAGTGCAATAAAATGCAGCATTGCATAAATTCTAGGGAACATATAAAATGTTGACATACCAAAAATGTAAGTAATTATCTCGTATTTTTTTTCATAATGATTAAGAGCATATTTTGTTACGACTGAACTTGCAAAATAATGTCGCTTAAAATGTGTTTAAAAACAAGGATTTTTCATGTATCAAAGAACACGATCGTTCAGATACAATAGTCCTTAAGCGGCTGTTGTAAGAAAGATAATAATGTTTAAATATTTCATTTCCCATCTGTTTTTGCAAGCTTTTATGCTGCAACATTTTACATTTTACTCTATTGGCTCATTACTACTCTACAATTTAGATGTTAGTTCATAAGAATATGTAAAATAATAATCACAAACTGAAACCAAACATATCTTAGAGCAACTGTCGTTATGATAAAATTGATGAGATATTAGAGGTGGTGGCGAGGGTCATTAACATGTAAAAAGAAGAGGAATTTCATTAGGCCTTCGGGAAGTTGCTGGAATGGTACCAGAAGTAGATAGACGCCAGAGGAAATTACTTCGAAGGGATTAGAGCTTCATGGGTGTTCTAATAATAAAATGCCCCATGCAAAAGAGTCTGGAAGTTAATTGAAGGTAGATCGAATTTGATATAGTATAGAATTCTGTTCCTATAAACCGATGAAATATTTTTTAAACATGTAATACAAACCAACAGAGAAAACACGTTTTGAAATGTCTTAATGCGATGCAGATCAAGAAGTAAGTCTCTAATACTGACCAGATGACATGTCCGTTTTCAAAATTAACTGGATCACAAAATCTATAGTTTATTTCTATAAATATTTCCATCTATAATAATAAATGTTTTACATAATAATATTTTTTTTTGCATATATACTAAATAATTCTGAATAAGTATAATAATATATAACTTATTTACAAATAGAAATTTATCTTGAAGAATAAAGAACTCTCAAGGATTAAAACTTTAAACATGACTCATTCCTTCTTTCGTTGCATGTCTAATCTTTGAAACACTTCCTTTGGAATTTTCTACAAATATCAATAAAACACATGAATTTTGATTCAAAAGCCATCACGCAGCCTGAAGGCTATAGAAAATTTTGTTTTGTTGATTGGAGAAACTTTAGATGTGGATCAAAAACGTCCGCGTACTTGTGACAATGGAAATTTGCAAGCCACTCCTAGAAAATATTCACATCAACGAAATATAACAGATACGTGCTATCAGCATTGACAACGAAATATAACAGATACGTGCTATCAGCATTGTATCCGTTGCAATTTATATCTATAATGCTGAATGAGGATCCATATATAGGATTGGAGTTGTCTCGGTATAATTAACGATACATTTTTTCATTGAATAATAAAATTTTACGAAAATCTGATACCATATTATAGCTGAAAACGACTAGACTAATAACAGATCGCAATAATTTAACAAAGCAGCTTTCAGTGATAAAGTGGGCTAAACTAAATAATGCTGCAAATGTTTGATGGGCAACAATGAGTGTTATGTCTACTACGGATTTTAAAAAGAATATGTGACTTACTTCTGAGCTGTCAAGAAAACAACTTTCTGATGTACATACTTCCTTCTAAAAATGAACTTGGGTTAGTATATCGAGGTAAGCCAATTATTCGTCACGATAATGCGGAACCAGCTGTTGCAGGAAATATTTTACAGGGGCAAAAATACATTAAAGACGAGATGTTTAAACGTATGTTATATTTTACATATGTACACACATTGCAATTGTAACTCTTTCCGGTCTAGTGAACAAGTTGAAAGAATTTCAAAGATGGCAACGAGAATAGGTAAACGATGTATATTGATGACAGGGAGGGATATTTACACAAGGACTATATTTTTTAATAACTAACACATTTCTAATATAAATTATTAATAAATATATACAAATGTGTGTGTATGTATATATATATATATGTATATATATATATATATATATATACATATATATTCGAGGGAGGATAAAACTTTGGACTCTGCATGCGGTTGACAACCTGTGCTGTGCCGATAGATATAAAATAGAATGATTTGAGGTGCTACAGAGAGCGGACTCCAGAAACCATTTAAAGATTTTTGAGGCTGCCTCTATTGTGGTGCGGAAACCTGTGCCGGCAGAAATAACCATCTTATGCACTGTTTTTCTTTGGGGAACTATGAATCTTTTCTCCCGTTTTTCCCCCTAGTTGCTCCAATATTTTAATCGTTTGTTAAACGTTAATAAACTTTATTTTAGTGCCCCCGTAATTTTTGACACATTCAATGGTTCCCCATAGAACTCTTTACTTTCGATATAGCATTGTTATTTTTACGCTATCGATTTTCTCCTGATTAGATGATAGCTGAAAGAGCTCTCGAGAGACTTCCGCACATTATATTTATGTGTATAAATATTAGTTTAGTGTGTCACTGAAATCTGTCTAATTTAGTAACGAAATATGAGTAAAGAACATGCACCGAAGATATAACTTAATCATATATACGCGTATGGTATTAATATATTTACATAAGATATGCTGGCAAAGTTTTGAAAGTATTTCGGATGTTACCGAAAAAAGTAAAATACACTATGAAAGCCAAATGGTTCCCCTTTGAAAAGGGAAGAATATTGCATTGTTTGCAAATATTGTAAGAATGAAAATTGTATTAGTTTCTGTTTAATGTATATTGGAAATAATGCCATGCTGTTTAGTGTTCAATATAAATAAATATGTGTAATAAGTTCCGTGAGCTATTGTAGAACTCAGTAAATAGCAATTTTACTGGTCAAATTAAATCCCGTTTCTATATCATATCTAACTGTAGCAGAATTAGCAATAACCGAAATGAGGGGAAATATATACCTTACCTCGGATATGTCTGTTTTGTTTCGGCCTGATTTGAAGAAAGAGTTCCAAGATGGCGTCCATGGGTTTTTATTAACCTTCACCCCATGCAATTATCGTAGAATGGGTCTGCTCTCGCGCGATTATGCAAATACATACTTCCCGGTCGCTATAAAGACAGGCCACTGGAAAGCAGTCAGCAAGCGTCCTGCAGATTGTGTGTAGGTTGTCCTGGCGATTGGATTGTGCTTTGTGACGAACCACGTGTCTGCGAGAAGCGAGTTTCTTTTTTCTTTCCTTTTTTTTTGTCTTCTTTCTCCACGGTTATTACAGACAAAAACTCCCTCACTTCTAGAGGTGAGCGATACTGACTATTTCCTATTTGTGTTCCTGATTGTTTTTTTTGTTTTGCCTAATACATTTTGCTTCAAGGTATTTCGACACGACTATGATGAAGGTATGGATAAGCAGTTATATTATCCATCCGTTCTCTAGCGAGGGAGACCTTGTAGCATGGCTGAAAAAAGTTAGACTTGTCGCACAACTTCAGCAGGTGGATGATGTAGCGATTAAGCTTATTTTATATCTGTAAGGTGATGCACTAACCCTCTACATGGAAATAGAGAAGGACGATCAAAAGAAGATAGACCAGATTGAGGCCCGATTAAAAGAGGCATTTACGACGACACATTTGCAGCATACAGGAAAATAACTATGGTTAGATGGGTTTGCGAACGGGTGGATTTTTACGCCAACAAACCAGGCAGTTGGTTGGATCGGCCGGATTCACACGAGATAGCTTAGAGAGACTCACAAAATTGGCTTTCGTGACTGGGTTCCCAGACGCCATCTCAATTGCTCTTCAACAGGTGCCGAACATCAAAACCCTGACCATGGGGGAGCTAATGTCGAGAGCGAGAATTTTGACGCCTGGGAAAAAATCAGGACGTGGTTGCGGTCACACGCTTACTCAACAACAACAGGGCCTAGAATATTCCTGTTTGTGTGACCTGTTTTAAATGCAATGTTAAAAGCCACTTTGCAAAGGACTGTCGAAAACGCGGAACACGGTTTTACCGGTGCGGTGAGAGTGGACACTGGGCTGCGAACTGCTCGGGAAACGATCAAGGGGAGGACGCATAAGGGCCAGTCTCCTTCCCAACCAAGATGCGAACACGACGCTCTCGGTCATAAGCATCCATGTTGACGGGACGAAACGTTTGGCGCTTATTGATACAGGATGCTCTAGGACGATTTTACATGTAGACCGGTGCCGGTCTTGGAGAAAAACGAACGTGAATGTCAAAATTATTGGTGAAATGTCCCATGCGTGCTGTGGTGTTGGAGCGGTCGCTTTGTCCACTGTGAAGGTGCATCTTCCAGGATCGATGTGTTGGTGGTACGTGGCAAACCTCTGGCGTTTGACTTACTTCTAGGGATCGACGTCATAAAAGCTTTTGGAGGTGACGTTGTCGCGCCTATAAGATCAGTGCGGCTTGGCGGCCGGAAAAATATTAAATAGGCAGTCATTTCTATTAATGAACCGGATTTCACTGCCACCTTTGACCATCAGAACCGAACATGGACCACCTCCCTGAAAGGCTACACCATCGTGTCAGAATACCCATTACCGGCAGAAATCCGTGAAGAATACACGCAGGAGCTCCGCACCTGGGTAGAAGATGGTTAGCTCGTGCCGTACCCAGAGGATAAATTGGTACCTCCCCAAAGGCCTAATTGCCTTGATGGCTGTGATACAGCAGAACAAAGTGCGCCCGGTGATTGACTACCGGGACCTAAATCATTACGTAGACGCATTTACGGTCAACGCAGATGTTTGTGAGGCTAAGCTGCGCGAATGGAGACAAAAAGGTGCTAACATGTCTCTACTGTACCTCAGGAGAGCACGCCTACAAGTCCGAGTCCATGAGATACTGTGGCCATACTAGACCGTGGAAATCGACGGGAAAAATGCTGCCTGACCCGTCTGGGGTTCGATTTGAATGTGCCCCCCCCTGATAATGAGAGTAATTGTCAGCGAAGTATTATCTCAGGAAGAATTTGTAAGCCGCGCAGCATCTGCTTATATTGATAACATTTTGTCCATGAAGACATGGTGCCCGCGACCCGTGTAAGAGAACACCTAGCGCAGTTCGGGTTGGGGTGCAAGAACCCAGATCGGTTCAAGAACGGTGCACGGGGGCTGGGATTGGTGGTCAGGATGGAACGCAGTGAACTGCGGTGGAAGCGAGGAAATGCAATCCCAGAGGTTCCTAGCATTGTTACGCAGCGAACAATGGTTTCCCTGTGTGGTCGACTTGTCGGGCACTTTCCGGTGTGCAGTTGGCATCGTGTGGCTTGTGGAATACTCAGGAGAGTAAGTTCAGTAAGTAAGGGCTGGGATGATGAAGCAAGGGATGCCGTACTGCATCGTATGGTGTTCGAAACCTTAGAATCTGCGCAGCAGAACGATCCGGCCCGGGAAAATTGGTGTGTGGACGGCAAAGAGCTGAATGTATGGGTCGATGCTAGCTCCCTAGCAATTGGTGCAGCCTTGGAATTGCGTGAACCTGTGTTGGAAGATGCATGTTGGCTGCAACCTGAAGACGATTCTCAACATATCAACATAACCGAACTGGATGCCGTATTGAAAGGCATCAATTTGGCTCTTCAGTGGCAGAGCAAGGTGCTACATATAAAGACAGATTTGTCTGCGTATACCATTGGGTCTCAGACACGCTAACTGGAAAAGCGCGAGTATTCATCAAAGAAGCAAGCGAGATGCTTATTAGGAGGCAACTAAGCATTTTCAAGGAACTCGTAGAAGAGTACAGGCTGACAGTGGGCGTGGCGCTGGTTCTATCAGCACGAAACATCGCTGACCGATTGACACGAGCACCACAGCGGTGGTTTGAGGCAATGAAAAAAAACGAGCTTGACCCGGTGATGGACGCGGTTCACACAGACGAGTTGGATGAGAGTCAAATCATGGCTATTCACAAAGGTAGTGGACATCGAGGGGTGTGACGCATTACATACTTTGTAAGGAGAAGTTACTCCACCACGAAAAAAGAAACCGTTAAAACGGTCATACGGAAATGTGAGGAATGTCAGTCCATTGGCCCAGCGCCAGTAAGGTGGTGAAACAGAAACTAGAAGTTAACGAGAATTGGCAGAGAATTGGAATGGATATCACGCATTATGGCACCTCCCACTTTTTAACTCTAGCAGGCTGTGCCCCATCACGTTTCTCCATTTGGAAGAAAATTGGCAAGGCAGGACTCAGCAAGCGTGATTCATCAGTTTGATGCAGTGTTCGTCGAGCGTGGCTCGCCGCATGAAATCCTGCTAGACAAGAACCCGACTTTCTGCAGCAACACGTTCCAAGCATTTGCACATTAATGGGGAGTTCACTTGCGATTCCGTTGTGCATACGCTCCAGCCGGGAATGTCATAGCGGATCGATATAACCGTACAGTGAAACGAATAGCGGCTAGTATGCGCTGCCACATACAGGAGGTTGCATACTGGTATAAATTCACACCAAGAGACGACACATCTCCCTTCACTGCTCCTGCCAACAGGATTTATCGATACGAAGTTCGAGTAAAGGAGACCAATCTCGCAACTGCGTCCCCGGTCCCCCTCCCCCAAACCGCTTCGGCGGCACGGGGTGCAAAGATCAAAGTGTAGTATCTGTTCCGGCAGATGCTGCACTTAGGATAATTTGTACCAGTCAATGGAGGGGAAACCCTCTATACTGGGACAATTATTATTTTTGGTAACCAGAGTGCCCCCTTTTTGCCTACTTTTAGGGGAGCTGGTTTTTACCTCACATTAAAAACGGCCTTGTGCCTAATTTGCTCAGTGGGGGAGCAAATAAACACCATCTGTTCCGGCAGATACTGCAAGCTATGACTAGCTATGACTAGCAAAGACCAGATGTGGGGGCAACCCCACATGCCTGACCTTTAATCAGCTCCCATTTCCCACCTCTCGGGAGCTGGTCCCCTTTTTCCCTTCCCACTCCCTTCACTCCTCACATTAAAAATTGGCCTTGTGCCTAATTTTCTCGGTGGGGGAGCAAATAAATACAATCTGTTCCGACAGATGCTGCAAGCTAAGACTAGCAAAGACCAGCTATGACTAGCAAAGACCATATGTGGGGGTAACCCCACATATCCGAACTTGGTCAAGGTAGGGATCACCCTACGACCACAGTTACCATCCAGCTCCCATCTCCCACCTCTCGGGAGCAGGATCCCCTTTCCCTCCCCCTCCCTCCATCTCCACATAAAAAACGGCCTTGTGCCTTATTTGCTCAGTGGGGAAGCAAATAGATAAAACCCGGTCCCCCTCCCCCAAACCGCTTCGGCGGCACGGGGGTGCAAAGATCAAAGTGTAGTATCTGTTCCGGCAGATGCTGCACTTAGGATAATTTGTACCAGTCAATGGAGGGGAAACCCTCTATACTGGGACAATTATTATTTTTGGTAACCAGAGTGCCCCCTTTTTGCCTACTTTTAGGGGAGCTGGTTTTTACCTCACATTAAAAACGGCCTTGTGCCTAATTTGCTCAGTGGGGGAGCAAATAAACACCATCTGTTCCGGCAGATACTGCAAGCTATGACTAGCTATGACTAGCAAAGACCAGATGTGGGGGCAACCCCACATGCCTGACCTTTAATCAGCTCCCATTTCCCACCTCTCGGGAGCTGGTCCCCTTTTTCCCTTCCCACTCCCTTCACTCCTCACATTAAAAATTGGCCTTGTGCCTAATTTTCTCGGTGGGGGAGCAAATAAATACAATCTGTTCCGACAGATGCTGCAAGCTAAGACTAGCAAAGACCAGCTATGACTAGCAAAGACCATATGTGGGGGTAACCCCACATATCCGAACTTGGTCAAGGTAGGGATCACCCTACGACCACAGTTACCATCCAGCTCCCATCTCCCACCTCTCGGGAGCAGGATCCCCTTTCCCTCCCCCCTCCCTCCATCTCCACATAAAAAACGGCCTTGTGCCTTATTTGCTCAGTGGGGAAGCAAATAGATAAAACCCGGTCCCCCTCCCCCAAACCGCTTCGGCGGCACGGGGGTGCAAAGATCAAAGTGTAGTATCTGTTCCGGCAGATGCTGCACTTAGGATAATTTGTACCAGTCAATGGAGGGGAAACCCTCTATACTGGGACAATTATTATTTTTGGTAACCAGAGTGCCCCCTTTTTGCCTACTTTTAGGGGAGCTGGTTTTTACCTCACATTAAAAACGGCCTTGTGCCTAATTTGCTCAGTGGGGGAGCAAATAAACACCATCTGTTCCGGCAGATACTGCAAGCTATGACTAGCTATGACTAGCAAAGACCAGATGTGGGGGCAACCCCACATGCCTGACCTTTAATCAGCTCCCATTTCCCACCTCTCGGGAGCTGGTCCCCTTTTTCCCTTCCCACTCCCTTCACTCCTCACATTAAAAATTGGCCTTGTGCCTAATTTTCTCGGTGGGGGAGCAAATAAATACAATCTGTTCCGACAGATGCTGCAAGCTAAGACTAGCAAAGACCAGCTATGACTAGCAAAGACCATATGTGGGGGTAACCCCACATATCCGAACTTGGTCAAGGTAGGGATCACCCTACGACCACAGTTACCATCCAGCTCCCATCTCCCACCTCTCGGGAGCAGGATCCCCTTTCCCTCCCCCCTCCCTCCATCTCCACATAAAAAACGGCCTTGTGCCTTATTTGCTTAGTGGGGAAACAAATAGATAAAACCCGGTCCCCCTCCCCCAAACCGCTTCGGCGGCACGGGGGTGCAAAGATCAAAGTGTAGTATCTGTTCCGACAGATACTGCAAGCTAAGACTAGCAAAGACCAGCTATGACTAGCAAAGACCATATGTGGGGGTAACCCCACATATCCGAACTTGGTCAAGGTAGGGATCACCCTACGACCACAGTTACCATCCAGCTCCCATTTCCCACCTCTCGGGAGCAGGATCCCCCTTTCCCTCCCCCCTCCCTCCATCTCCACATAAAAAAACGGCCTTGTGCCTAATTTGCTCAGTGGGGAAGCAAATAGATAAACCCGGTCCCCCTCCCCCAAACCGCTTCGGCGGCACGGGGTGCAAAGATCAAAGTGTAGTATCTGTTCCGGCAGATGCTGCACTTAGGATAATTTGTACCAGTCAATGGAGGGGAAACCCTCTATACTGGGACAATTATTATTTTTGGTAACCAGAGTGCCCCCTTTTTGCCTACTTTTAGGGGAGCTGGTTTTTACCTCACATTAAAAACGGCCTTGTGCCTAATTTGCTCAGTGGGGGAGCAAATAAACACCATCTGTTCCGGCAGATACTGCAAGCTATGACTAGCTATGACTAGCAAAGACCAGATGTGGGGGCAACCCCACATGCCTGACCTTTAATCAGCTCCCATTTCCCACCTCTCGGGAGCTGGTCCCCTTTTTCCCTTCCCACTCCCTTCACTCCTCACATTAAAAATTGGCCTTGTGCCTAATTTTCTCGGTGGGGGAGCAAATAAATACAATCTGTTCCGACAGATGCTGCAAGCTAAGACTAGCAAAGACCAGCTATGACTAGCAAAGACCATATGTGGGGGTAACCCCACATATCCGAACTTGGTCAAGGTAGGGATCACCCTACGACCACAGTTACCATCCAGCTCCCATCTCCCACCTCTCGGGAGCAGGATCCCCTTTCCCTCCCCCTCCCTCCATCTCCACATAAAAAACGGCCTTGTGCCTTATTTGCTCAGTGGGGAAGCAAATAGATAAAACCCGGTCCCCCTCCCCCAAACCGCTTCGGCGGCACGGGGGTGCAAAGATCAAAGTGTAGTATCTGTTCCGGCAGATGCTGCACTTAGGATAATTTGTACCAGTCAATGGAGGGGAAACCCTCTATACTGGGACAATTATTATTTTTGGTAACCAGAGTGCCCCCTTTTTGCCTACTTTTAGGGGAGCTGGTTTTTACCTCACATTAAAAACGGCCTTGTGCCTAATTTGCTCAGTGGGGGAGCAAATAAACACCATCTGTTCCGGCAGATACTGCAAGCTATGACTAGCTATGACTAGCAAAGACCAGATGTGGGGGCAACCCCACATGCCTGACCTTTAATCAGCTCCCATTTCCCACCTCTCGGGAGCTGGTCCCCTTTTTCCCTTCCCACTCCCTTCACTCCTCACATTAAAAATTGGCCTTGTGCCTAATTTTCTCGGTGGGGGAGCAAATAAATACAATCTGTTCCGACAGATGCTGCAAGCTAAGACTAGCAAAGACCAGCTATGACTAGCAAAGACCATATGTGGGGGTAACCCCACATATCCGAACTTGGTCAAGGTAGGGATCACCCTACGACCACAGTTACCATCCAGCTCCCATCTCCCACCTCTCGGGAGCAGGATCCCCTTTCCCTCCCCCCTCCCTCCATCTCCACATAAAAAACGGCCTTGTGCCTTATTTGCTCAGTGGGGAAGCAAATAGATAAAACCCGGTCCCCCTCCCCCAAACCGCTTCGGCGGCACGGGGGTGCAAAGATCAAAGTGTAGTATCTGTTCCGGCAGATGCTGCACTTAGGATAATTTGTACCAGTCAATGGAGGGGAAACCCTCTATACTGGGACAATTATTATTTTTGGTAACCAGAGTGCCCCCTTTTTGCCTACTTTTAGGGGAGCTGGTTTTTACCTCACATTAAAAACGGCCTTGTGCCTAATTTGCTCAGTGGGGGAGCAAATAAACACCATCTGTTCCGGCAGATACTGCAAGCTATGACTAGCAAAGACCAGATGTGGGGGCAACCCCACATGCCTGACCTTTAATCAGCTCCCATTTCCCACCTCTCGGGAGCTGGTCCCCTTTTTCCCTTCCCACTCCCTTCACTCCTCACATTAAAAATTGGCCTTGTGCCTAATTTTCTCGGTGGGGGAGCAAATAAATACAATCTGTTCCGACAGATGCTGCAAGCTAAGACTAGCAAAGACCAGCTATGACTAGCAAAGACCATATGTGGGGGTAACCCCACATATCCGAACTTGGTCAAGGTAGGGATCACCCTACGACCACAGTTACCATCCAGCTCCCATCTCCCACCTCTCGGGAGCAGGATCCCCTTTCCCTCCCCCCTCCCTCCATCTCCACATAAAAAACGGCCTTGTGCCTTATTTGCTCAGTGGGGAAGCAAATAGATAAAACCCGGTCCCCCTCCCCCAAACCGCTTCGGCGGCACGGGGGTGCAAAGATCAAAGTGTAGTATCTGTTCTCAGTGCTTACTGTGGTCTGCCTCAACGCCGGTTGTGAGCTTTTGGCCTTTGGCTAAAAGTTTTTTTTTCTTTGGCGTCTTGCTCTTGTGAGGACCAGCCCCTTCTTTGGGGATTGGACCTCCTTGAGATCATTGTTATTGTTAATTTTTTGTTTTGTTATTAATTGTTCGTTTTCTATTTTCTTCCAGATAGTCCGGGGTCTAGCTAGAGCTTAAGCAGCCGGCAGGGCCAAGGGATACCGACGTGCCTTTTTAGGCGAAGGTCCCTTGGTTTCCGAATCGGCGGGCACTAGTTGGGCTCCGGGCCCTCAGTTAGATGGAGCAGGCCTCTGCTCCTGCCACCTTGGGGGACGCCCCAGGTGTAGTGTCCGAGACGGGTCAGGGGGGTGCCATCCCGCAAGGCACCCCCAGTTCGAGAAGGGTTCCCGGGGGCGCCACCCCGGAGTGTTCGGTAGCGTCGGTAGCGTCGGTCGAGTCGGTCGTGTCGGTGTCCGGATCGCGAGCGGGGGTCGCTGCCCCCAGTCCAGTGGTCGAACCCGCTGGCGAGTGTACGAGTTCGAGACGGGTGTCGGGGGTTGCTGTCCGTAAAGGCAACCCCAGTTCGAGCAGATGGGTCGCTGCCGCTGGTAGCATGATGGTCGCGGGGGGGACTGCCCTGCGGGGTACCCCCAACAGGGAGAGTGCAGATCGGGAGGTTGCTAGTCCTAACGTAGCAATAATCGAGGTCGCCCCAACTGTAGCAGTAGGCAAAGTGGGGATAAAGCTGTCGGGGAAAACTCCAGGGGCCATGACCAGAGAGCAGGTGGCCGATGCCTGGAGAAGTGCAATGAAGGAGACAACAGGTGATGAAGAGGCAGTAACATGGAAGGAGGCCCGGAAAAATCGGAGGCGGCCAGTAAAGCGTTGGTGGGTCACGAACGAGGATCCCCCAACTGAGACCCAATCTGAAAAGAGCAGCCCCCAAAAGTCATCAACTGAGGGACTACGGAAGGTGAAGTCAGAGGAAGTAATAGTGGTAGATGGGTGCTCCCAGGGGTCAGGGAGGGCGTCGGAAAAGGAAGCGGTTCCAGCCAGTGCGGAGGATTGGCCAGCCCTCTCCAGGGATGACTCACCAATACCGGCTGCACAAAAAGAAGTAACGGCTGCCTGGTCCGGTGCAAGATGTCCAGCAGGAGTTCCAGGAGGCAAAAAGAATACCCCTCAATATTACAAAGACCTCCTGGAAAATAATTTCAAGGAGTACGCAGCGGGTAGTGTGATGAAAGTGGTGCCAGGAGTCCAGGAGGCGATGCAAGACCGATCGATCGCCTTCCTCACCTTCGACGAGAAGGGGAAGGGTCTAACAAGGATCCCAGCCGAAAAAATGATCGAGATCCTGGGTGAGCTGCGGATTCCGGCCCAGTATATGGTACGACGGTTTTTTGGCATGTGGGATATCCTTTTGCCAACGAGGGAAGATGCGGAGAGGTTGGCAAAAGGAGATCTCACCTGGAGGAATTTTCGACTGCGGCCGGAATACAAATCGAAAAGGAGGGCAGCGGTTACGGTGAAGGGAGTACCCAGCTTCATTTCAGAAGACCAGCTGGGCGCCACGATGTCGCAGTACGGGGAGGTGGAGAGTGTGCAGCCGGTGATTGGCTCCCGAGGAATACGGATGGGGGAGATAAAGCTAGATATGCGAGTGGACCGGAAGGAGGTGGAAAAAATCCCCTCCCAACTATCATGCGAGGGCTGGACTATGCTGGTCGTCGTGGAGGGAAGAAGGCCGCACTGCTGGTCCTGCCAGAAACCCGGACATGTGTCCCGTTTCTGTCCCAAAAGGATAGAAGCGGAAAAAGAAACGGCACCAAAAAAATCAAATGAGGACAAGGCGGCGGACAAGGATGAGGCCGGCACCTGGAGTAAGGTAGTCTCCAGGAAAACGAAAAGGACAGAAGCAGCCGCTCCAACAACAAAACCTAGAGGAGCGGCAGGGTCGGCCAAACGAAAGCTCAGGGTCAGCTCCTCCGAGTCGGAAGAAGAGGAAGGAGGAGTGACCAAAAAGGACGCCAAAAGAGAGAAGAAGACGGCAGAAGACCCTGAGCATCCAACACAAGCCCCCGAAGAGGATGTCCAGGCCACCCCTCCCCTATTCAATACCCCTCCAGAGGAAGAGGAGTCGGGCGAAGCTCCAGAAACACCTATGGAGGCTGAGGAGCCAACAGAGAAACGGCCTGATGAGAAGCCTACAGCCCCCAGAGAAGGCAAGACCAGAAAGTTTCCTTTCTGGCCGGGGGAGAAAATTTGCCAAGTAAAGGTGGAAGAGTCGGTCAGCGACCTCAATGGTAGACAAAAGAAGTTCCTGAGATCCCTCGAAAACCTCTCAAAGGTAGACGAGAAGGAGGTCGCTGACCCCAGGAATTTTCCAGACGCTCCTCAGCTGATCACGTTCGTCCGGCCAAATAGGGGAGGGCGAGCGAAAGCCCTATGGAGGATGCTAGAGGAGAGCAGGACAGCCTTCAAGGGATTAAAGATTTTCGACGGGGAGCACTCATCACTAGGGCAGATAGCCAAAAAGTGCGAAGGGCGGGTCCCCATTTATGTTCACCCCTCCCTGTATAGGGCTCTAAAGATTACGTTTCCTCTGGACGTTGGGGGCCTGGCCAGAAACGGACGGCTTACGTCCGACCTGCTTTCGGGCAGTCTTGGCCAGGCTTTTGACGTCCTATCCCCCGAGGACTTCAGACCCCTAGTCGACGAATTTTACTAGGTAAGGAAGCATGGCCACGGGCTTGAACCTCGCTAGTTTAAATGCGAGGGGCATGAGATCTCGAAGCAAGGCTGCTCGCGTGCTGAGGGATCTCGTGGCCCTTGAGGTAGATATAGCTGCGTTGCAGGAGACCCACTTTGTTGGGCCCGGTGATTGCAGTGTGCTGGTCAACGACTTTGACATTTACTCAGCATACGGCAATCTCCGTAGCAGTGGGGTTTCTGTTCTAGTAAGTCGCACCCTGTCTGCGACGGTTACCGTTATCCACGCCGACGCTCATGGGAGGCTGGTCGTGGTCGATGTTGCCGTTAAAAGCAGCGTGTTCCGGATAGTGGCAGTTTATGCGCCTAACATCCCCAGCGAGAGGGTTTCCTTTTTTCGGCGGGTGGAGGTGTTTCTCTCTTCGGGTCCGGAGCGAGTAGTCTTAATGGGGGACTTGAATGCCGTCCTGGACCCCAGCATAGATAAGGTCGGGGGGGGTTAGAGGGTCGGGGTGGTGTGAAAGCAGCCTGTCTGACCTGATGGCCTCGTGCGATCTGGTCGATAGGTTCCGTCTGGATCACCCCGGGAGGGAGATGTGGACGTGGCATACTAGTGCGGCCTCCAGTCCAAGTACATACTTGGACAGGATGTTAATTAGAAGGGGCGACGTAGATTTTCTATCTTGTCCCACGTTCCACTGGCTAGGTCATTCGGACCACAAACTCGTGTTGGCCCGTTTGAAGTTAGGTAATAGGCCTAGGTTGGCTGGCTACTGGAAGTTGAACGCCTCCTTGTTGGAGTCGGAACACTTCCGGGAGCAGCTAACGACACTAATCCAGAGGGAGTTAGTGGGGGCGGTTACCGGGAGTAGCTGGTGGGTTAAGCTTAAGGTGACCATTAGGCGCTTTTGTGTCCAATATAGCCAACGCCTCGCGTTAGTTAGGGCTCGGACCAAAAGGCACTTAGACGATAGACTGACCCGGGCGGTGGTGGGGGGGACTCCCTAGAACTAGCTCTAGTTAAGGAGGACCTGAATCGCTTGGCTAGCGAGCGATACACAGGTCAGGTAGTTAGAGCTAGGTTAAAAAGAGTCTCCAACGAAGCCGCGAACGTTGACGCTGTTGAGCGTGGGGCTGCTTTAAGACGTGGCTCGGATGGGTACATTCGGGAAGTGACAGACCTGGAAGGGCGCTCTCTCGTGTCGGCGCGGGAGATCTGCAACGGGTTTCGACAACGTCTGGAGGAGCGATTCACCCAACTACCCAGACTCCGCGGCCAGGAGTTTGGCGGCTATTTGGCTGGCTCGCCCCGCTTTACTGCGGACCGAGCGGCTAGCTGCGAGGGGATGGTTACGGAGCGTGAGGTCATTACTGCGTTGAAGCAGGTAGGCCTCAACAAATCTCCGGGACTTGATGGTTTGCCCTACGAGTTGTTCTTGAGGCTGTCGCCCATGTTTGTGCCCCTTCTGACGGGCGTGTTTTACCACTGATTTGTCACGGGCTCGATCCCGAGACAGGTTACCAAAGGAGTGGTCACGCTTCTGAAGAAGGGGAACCAACATGGAGGGGGGAATCTTGACGATTACAGGCCGATCACTCTGCTTAACGCAGACGTGAAGATTTTGGCTCGCGTTCTTGCGAACCGGCTGCAGGTTGTTATCGGTGACTTGATCGAACCGGATCAGAATTATGCTGTGAAGGGCCGATCGATTCAGAACAACTTGCACCTGGTGCGCTTGATCTTAGAGGGTTTAGAAGACGACACGGAAGCCGCGCTGATCAATTTGGATCAGTCCAAGGCGTTCGACAGGGTGGACCATGGGTTCCTGAGGTCTGTTGTGGAAACCGCCGGCTTTGGTCCGGACTTCCGCAAGTGGGTCTCTGCTCTGTATCGTGATCCCGCGGTAGTGGTGCAAGTTAATGGTAGGTTGTCGGAGTCCTTTGGGGTCTCTCGGTCGGTGCGGCAGGGCTGTCCGCTGTCACCTCTGCTCTATGTCCTGGCGTTGGAGCCCTTCCTTCGCAAATTAAGGGACGAGGCGGCGAGACCAGTCCTACGCGGCATTGCTCTACCTGGTGGCCGATTTGCCAGGGTGTCCGCGTACGCTGATGACGTCACCGTTTTCGCAGCTTGTCGTAACGACATCGAAGCGGTGATAGAGGCGATCGCTGAGTATGAAGTTGTTACAGGGGCCGTGATCAATCGCAGCAAGTCCGTTGGCCTGCGTTTGAGCGCCTGGACCGGGGTAAACTCGCTTCCAGGTTCGTTCGGCTGGACTGATGGCCCGGTTAAGATCCTCGGCGTGTGGTTCGGGCCGGATCTCCAGTTGGACAAGAATTGGTCGGAGGTACAGACGAAGGTCGCGTCGTCTGTCGGGACTTGGATTCGAAGGAAATTATCCTTGAAGGGTCGTGCGGAGGCATGCGCCACTTACGTGTTTCCGCTGATCCTTTACCGTTTATCTGTTCTTCCCCTGCCTGCGGACCGCTGTAAGGCTTTAGAGCGCCTCCTTTTTAAACTGCTGTGGAAAGGAGGAAATCCGTATGTCCGTAGACAGGTCTGTACGCAGAAACTTGGCGAGGGAGGCTTGGGAATGCCGGACTTGATAAGTCACAAGCATGCTGAAAGACTGGCGTTCCTGAGTCGTACACTGTTAGAGGAGACGCACTGGGTACCAGCGGTGGAACAGGCTTTTCCGCAGCTCGTATCCGCCCCTGGCGCTGAAGGTCGCAGAAGACCAGCAGGGGATTCGCGTTTCTTCACCGAGTGCCGGGCTGCCCTTAGGGCGTTGCCAGGGTCCAGTGACCTTGCGCGGTCTAGGAGGAGGCTGTATCGGGATCTAGTGGTGGGGACCGCTAAAGATCCGCTGGTGGAGCGGCTACATCTGTCGGGGGAGGAGGTTCTCTCGCTGTGGAGTTGGGCGCCTGCCAGCAGTCATTTGAATAATTCAGAATTTTCCGTAACGTGGAGACTGGTCCGGGACGCGTTGCCACTTTTCGACCGACTTGCCGGAGATTGCCGGGATAGAGAATTTTATTATCCCCCGTGCCCCCGCTGCAATGACGAGGAGGAGGACGAGACGAGGGAACACGCGTTCTTTCTTTGCAGCGAGGTACGGAGTCGCTGGAGGTATGTCGAGGAGGTAACGGCTCGCATCGACCCCGAGCGGTCGGTGCCACTTGATTTAGCGTATGTGGTCGATAATGTGGACCCGCCGTTTTCTAGGGAGAAACGGTTGGTGTTTCTAGCGATACTAGCCGTAGCTAGGTTAGTGACGTGGGTTTCACGTCTAGACATCGTCTATGAGGGGCAGTCTGTTTCCGATCGGGATCTGGTCGTTCGTTTTAAGCACCAACTTAAAACGAAAATCAGATGCGATTGGGAAAGGTTGCCCCGCATCGATTTGATAGAAGATGGGTGCACAATACTAGTTTGTGCATCCGACGAGGAGCCAGTTTCGAGTTCGTGCTTCCCCCTGGTTAGAATTGGTCCTAGGGTGCTGGGGTTGGTGTTTTCTATACTCGGAACCCACCCCAATGTATTTGTTTAAACAAGAGTTTACTCTTGTCCATGGGTAGAAGCTAGGGTTAGTTAGGAGATGGTAACCACTTCGAGTGGAAGATAAGTATATTTATTAGGGCCTAGACTAGGGATGTATGTGTGTCGATCCGGTCCCTGATTTATTTTTTATTCGGCACTAGGAGAGCTTCCAAAGATGCCCACTCCCAATTGTTTGTTTTGTCCCCGGCCTTCTTTGCCCCTTACGCTTTTATCTTGGAAGACGCCGTCCATTCCCGACGAACCCCCTCCACAAGTTATTTTCACCAGCAGTCTTTGCTGTCCCGTAGATCCTCCATTCCCCACTAGGGAGTGACCTGCTTGCTTTCACCCTTCCCTTCGGGGAGGGGAGCGGAAGACAGTGGGCGTTCCACTAACGAATAGAGAGTAGGATGGGAGGGTCCCTTACTAATCCGCCCCCATAGGCATTTTGTTAAGTTATTTTTCTTTTTCTTTCTTTTTTGGGTGTATTTTAGCTTGCCCCCCTCCCCTTCGTCTCACCCCCATTAATTTAAAAAAAAAAAAATCCTTTTGTTTGTACATATATTTTTTGTTTTGTTTGTGTAAATACTCTTTTTATTATTACAGAATGCATGAAGGTCGCCTGCCATCCCGTTAAGCTGGGGAGAATTAGTTTTGTTTTAAATAGGTCCTGGTAAGAATGTAAGGCGAATTGTAGAATGATAGTTCTCTAGTGTAGTCTTTTAATAAAGAACTTGTCTTTCAGTACAAGTCTAGCGTTAGCTCTAGTCAAGACCCGATTTCTTTTTTCCCCCACACCCCCCTACTTGGCCCTGGTGCCTAAGTTGTTACGGACCCCAAATAAGGCCTTGGCAGTAGATAATGCCAAGGTCGGGGCCGTAACGACTAAATAAATGTTCGGACAGATGTTGCAAGCTAAGACTAGCAAAGACCAGCTATGACTAGCAAAGACCATATGTGGGGGTAGCCCCACATGTCCGAGCTTGGTCAAGGTGGGGATCACCCTACGGCCACAGTTGCCATCCGGCTCCCATCTCCCACCTCTCGGGAGCAGGATCCCCCTTTCCCTCCCCCCTCCCTCCATCTCCACATAAAAAAACGGCCTTGTGCCTAATTTGCTCAGTGGGGAAGCAAATAGATAAAAACCCGGTCCCCCTCCCCCAAACCGCTTCGGCGGCACGGGGGTGCAAAGATCAAAGTGTAGTATCTGTTCTCAGTGCTTACTGCGGTCTGCCTCAACGCCGGCTTTTGTTCTCTGCAAGGGCCAGCCCCTTCTTGGGGATTGGACCCGCAAGGACTTTTGTGCTTTATTGTTGTTTTTTGCCCACTCTGGGCAGCCATTAACTGCGTTTTCTCCTTTCTTTCAGATAGTCCAGGGTCCAGCTAGCACTTAAGCAGCCGGCAGGGCCAAGGGAAACTGACATACCTCTTTAGGTGAAGGTCCCCTTGGTTTCCGAATCGGCGGGTGTCTAGCCGGGCCTTGGGCCAACAAAGTAGATGGAGCAGGCCTCTGCTCCTGCCACCTTGGGGGACGCCCCAGGTGTAGGTGCCGTGAAGGGTCCGAGGGGTGCCGTCCCGCAAGGCACCCCCAGTTCGAGAAGGGTTACCGGGGTCGCCGCCCCAGAGTCGTTGGAGGCGTTCGGATCGCGAGCGGGGGTCGCCGCCCCCAGTACGGTCGAGGCAGTTCCGGGTGTTGCCACCCCGAAAGGCAACACCAGTGTCGTTGGGTCGTGGGTTGCTACCCTGAATGGCAACCCAAGTAAGGTCGCTACCCCCAGTGTGGTTCCCGGGTTTGCCACCGCGAAAGGCAACCCCAGTGTCGAGAAGGGCGAAAAGCAGCGTCCATGGGCGACACCCGCAGCAGGTTCGAAAAAGCTGAGGCGGGCAGTTCAAAAGTGGTGGGTCTCCGACGAGGGGAGGAATACCCCGCCAACAAGGTCGCAGTCGGAGACAAATAGCCCGGCCAAGCCGGTAGTTGAGTTGAGGAGGGTACGGTCGGAAGGAGTGATAGTAGTAGATGGGTGCTCCCCAAGGGTGGGGGGATCTATAGACTGCAGTGACACCAGCCAGCAGTAGCGAGTGGCCAGCCCTTACTCAGAGTCAGAGTGATACCCCTCCGATACCAGCAGGACAAGCAGTAGTGGAAGTAGCCGGGACTCCCACACCGGATACAGCAGAGACTCCACAAAGTGTTTGGGGGCAAAAGAAGATGGAGAGGAAAACCCCCAAATATTACAAGGACTTGCTGGAGAGCCGATTTAAAGAGTTTGTGGAGGGCAATGAGATGAAGATAGTTCCAGGAGCGCTTGAGGACATTAAAGAAAGAACAGTCTCCCTGGTGACCCTGGAAACAAACGGCAAAGGTCTCACCGGGGTGCCCCTGGAAAAATGTTTGACATCCTGGGGGATCTGAAGATTCCGGCGCAATACCTGGTGAGAAGATATCATGCCACGTGGGATCTCCTCCTGCCATCAAAGGAGGAGGCAGAAAAACTAGCAGGAGGGGACCTCACGTGGAGGAATCTAAGGTTGAGGCCCGAATACATGTCCAGAAGGAGAGCGGGAGTCACGGTCCTGGGAGTCCCTAGTTTCATTGGAGAAGACCAGCTGGGAGCTACCCTCGCCCAGTTCGGAGAGGTGGAGGAGGTTCAACCTACGAAGGGCCCAAGGAACATCCAGACGGGGTCCTATAAAGTCTGCATGAGGGTGAATAGGGAGAACTTCCACAAAATCCCGGCCCAGCTTAATTGTGAGGGCTGGCAGATGGCCGTAATTGTAGAAGGGAGGAGGCCGTACTGCTGGCATTGTGTGAAGCCCGGGCACGTGGCGCGCTTCTGCCCACTGAAAAAGGAGCAGGTCACCCAGAAGACAGGAGAGGCAGAAAGGCAAAGAGTGGGCCTCAAAGTACAAGGGGAGAAATCAAACACGGTGGACGCAGAGGGCGGATCCTGGAGTAAGGTCGTTGCCAAAAAGGGGAAGAAGAAAGAGACAGAAAGCCCCCCAGTAACAACCAAACCAACGGTGGCAACGACCAAAAGAAAGTTGAGATTGAACTCCTCTGAGTCGGAGGGTGAAGAGAGCGAGCCGAAGAGAAACAACCGGAGAAGAAGGAGAGAAAGGAAACGCCCAAAGCGACACCCGGCAAAATTCCTGAGAAAATGCCGATCGAAATAGAGCAAGGAGCACCCGTTGAGGTGCAGATGGAAGACCCTTGTGCTGAGCCTCCAACAACAACAACCTCCCAAGAAGAAGCTCAGCCCACCCCTCCCCTAACCAACACCGCGGAGTCTAAGGAAGAGACTCCGGCAACCTTGGAAGCTGTAGAAGACAAAGACCCGGAGAAGACGGCCCCCAGAAAGGAAAAAAACAGGAAATTTCCGTTTTGGCCTGGGGACCGTATGTGCGAAGTGGAGCGTGCGGCCGGTGACCTCAACGGGACCCAAAGGAAGTACCTGCGGGTACTAGAGACCCTCACAACCGTTGATGGAAAAGAGGTCACCGACCCAAGGAACATTTCACATGCGCCGCAGCTAATTACTTTCGTCAGGCCGAATAGGGGTGGGCGTGCAAAGGCCCTTTGGCGAATGTTGGAGGCCGGTAAAACCGCGTTCCCGGGCTTCAAACTAATAGACGTGGAGCACCCATCACTGTCGAAGATCGCCCAACGTTGCGAGGGAAGGGTCCCAATTTACGTTCACCCCTCCTTCTATAGGGCTCTAAAACTGACGTTCCCTCTGGACGTGGGGGGTCTGGCCAAAGACGGGCGGCTTACGCCTGTCCTGCTCACGGGCAGTCTTGGGCAGACCTTCGACGCCCTTTCCCCCGAGGATTTCAGACCCTTGATAGACGAATATTACTAGTTAGGGAAACATGGCCACAAGCTTAAACCTAGCTAGTTTGAATGCGAGGGGCATGAGGTCTCGAAGCAAGGCTTCTCGCGTGCTGAGGGACCTCATGGCCCTTGAGGTAGACATAGCTGCAATTCAGGAGACCCACTTTGTTGGGGCTGGGGACTGCGATGTGCTGGTGAACGATTTTGACGTTTACTCAGCATATGGCAGTTTCCAGAGCCGGGGGGTTTCTGTGCTAGTAAGTCGCACCCTATCTGCGACGGTTACACTTGTTCATGCGGACGCTCATGGGAGGCTGGTCGTGGTCGATGTTGCCGTTAGCAGCGGCGCATTCCGGATCATGGCAGTTTATGCGCCCAACATCCAAAGCGAGAGGGTTTCCTTTTTTCGGCGGGTGGAGGGGTTTCTCTCTTCGGGTCCGGAGCGAGTAGTATTAATGGGGGACTTGAATGCCATCCTGGACCCCAAGTTAGATAAGGTCGGGGGGCCTAGAGGGACTGGTAGGTGTGAAAGCAGCCTGTCTGACCTGATGGCCTCGTGCAATCTGGTCGACAGGTTCCGTCTGGATCACCCCGGGAGGGAGATGTGGACGTGGCATACTAGTGCGGCCGCCAGTCCAAGTACATACTTGGACAGGATGTTAATTAGAAGGGGCGACGTAGATTTTCTATCTTGTCCCACGTTCCACTGGTTAGGTCATTCGGACCACAAACTCGTGTTGGCCCGTTTGAAGTTAGGTAATAGGCCTAGGTTGGCTGGCTACTAAAAGATGAACGCCTCCTTGTTGGAGTCGGTCGACTTCCGGGAGCAGCTGACAACACTAATTCAGAGGGAGTTAGTGGGGGCGGTTACCGGGAGTAGATGGTGGGTTAATCTTAAGGAGACCATTAGGCATTTTTGTGTCCAATATAGCCAAAGCCTCGCTTTAACTAGGGCTCGGACCAAAAAGCACCTAGAGGATAGATTGACCCGGGCGGTGGCAGGGGGGGATTCCCTAGATCAAGCACTAATTAAGGGGGACCTCAGTCGCTTGGCTAGCGAGCGATATGAAGGTCAAGTAGTTAGGGCTAGGTTAAATAGAGTCTCCAACGAAGCCGTGAACGTTGACGCTGTTGAGCGTGGGGCCGCTTTAAGACGTGGCTCGGATGGGTACATTCGGGAGGTGAAAAACCTGGAAGGACGTTCTCTCGTGTCGACGCGGGAGATCTGCAATGGGTTTCGGCAACATTTGGAGGAGCGCTTCACCAAACTACCCAGACTCCGCGGCCAGGAGTTTGGCAGCTATTTAGCTGGCTCGCCCCGCCTTACTGCGGCCCGAGCGGCTAGTTGCGAGGGGGTGGTTACGGAGCGTGAGGTCATTACTGCGTTGAAGCAGGTTGGCCACAACAAATCTCCGGGGCTCGATGGTTTGCCCTACGAACTGTACTTGAGGCTGTCGCCCATGTTTGTGCCCCTTTTGACGGGCGTGTTTAACCACTGGTTTGCCCAGGACTCGATCCCGAGGCAGGTAACCAAAGGAGTGGTCACGCTTCTGAAGAAGGGAAACCAACATGGTGGGGGGAACTTAGATGATTATAGGCGCATAACTCTGCTTAACGCAGATTTTAAGATTTTGGCCCGTATTCTTGCAAACCGACTGCAGGTTGTTATCGACGAGTTGGTCGAACCGGATCAGAACTACGCTGTGAAGGGTCGAACAATTCAAAACAATCTGCACTTGGTGCGCACGATAATAGAGGGGTTAGAAGACGACACAGAAGCCGCGCTGATCAATTTAGATCAGTCCAAGGCGTTCGATAGGCTGGACCATGGGTTCCTGAGGGCTGTTGTGGAGGCCGCCGGCTTTGGTCCGGACTTCCGCAAGTGGATCTTCGCCCTGTATCGTGACCCCGCGGTGGTGGTGCAAGTCAATGGTAGGTTGTCGGAGTCCTTTGGGGTCTCCCGGTCGGTGCGGCAGGGCTGTCCGCTGTCGCCTCTGCTCTATGTCCTGGCGTTGGAGCCCTTCCTTCGCAAATTAAGGGACGAGGCGGCGAGACCAGTCCTACGCGGCATTGCTCTACCTGGCGGCCGATTTGCAAGGGTGTCCGCGTACGCCGATGAGGTCACCGTTTTCGCAGCCAGTCGTAACGACATCGAAGCGGTGATAGAGGCGATCGCTGAGTACGAAGTTGTCACAGGGGCTGTGATCAATCGCAGCAAGTCCGTCGGCCTGCGGTTGAGCGCCTGGACCGGGGTAAACTCGCTTCCAGGTGCGTTCGGCTGGACTGATGGCCTGGTTAAAATCCTCGGTGTGTGGATCGGGCCGGATCTCCAGCTGGACAAGAATTGGTCGGAGGTACAGACTAAGGTCGAATCGTCTGTCGGAACTTGGATTCGAAGGAGATTGTCCTTGAAGGGTCGTGCTGAGGCATGCGCCACTTACGTGTTTCCGTTGATCCTTTACCGTTTATCTGTTCTTCCCCTGCCTGCGGACCGCTGTAAGGCTTTAGAGCGACTCCTTTTCAAACTGCTCTGGAAGGGAGGAAAGCCGTATGTCCGTAGACAGGTCTGTACGCAGAAGCTTAGCGAGGGAGGCTTGGGGATGCCTGATCTGCGCAGCCATCAATACGCAGAAAGACTGGCGTTCCTGAGTCGGACACTGATAGAGGAGGCACCCTGGGTACCAGCCGTGGAGCACGCTTTCCCACGGCTGTTAACTGACCCCGCCGCCGAAGGTCGCCGTCGACCAGCGGGGGAAGGGCGCTTCCTGACCGAATGCCGAGCCGCCCTTAGGGCATTGCCGGGGTCCAGTGACCTTGCACGGCCTAGGTGGAGGCTATATGAGGAGTTAGTGGAGGGTACCGCAAACTACCCGCTGGTGGAGCGGCTATATCTGTCGAGGGGGGAAGTTCTCTCGCTTTGGAGTTGGGCGCCTGCCAGTAGCTACATAAATAATGCTGAATTCTCGATAACGTGGAGGCTAGTCCGGGACGCGTTGCCTCTCTTCGACCGACTTGCCAGGGATTTCAGGGATCGCGATTATTATTTTCCCCCGTGACCACGCTGCAACGATGAGAACGAGGACGAAACGCGTGAACACGCGTTCTTTCTTTGCAGCGGGGTGCGGAGTCTCTGGAGGTATGTCGAAGGGGTAACGGCTCGCATCGACCCCGAGCGGTCGGTGCCACTTGATTTAGCGTACGTGGTTGACAATGTGGACCCGCCGTTTATCAGGGAGAAACGGGCGGTGTTTCTGGCGATACTGGCTGTAGCTAGGTTAGTGACGTGGGTTACACGTCTGAACATTGTCTATGAGGGGCGATCTGTTTCCGATCAGGATCTGGTCCTTTATTTTAAGCACCAACTTAAAATAAAAATCAGATGTGATTGGAAAAGGTTGCCCCGCATCGACTTTGATAGGAGATGGGTGCACAACACTAGTTTGTGCATTCGACGAGGAGCTAGGTATGAGCTTGTGTTTCCACCCTAGTAGTATTCGTCTGGAGGTGCTGAAGTTTCGATTGTCGTGCACTCGGAACCCAGCCCCTCATATGTTAATACGGGGTTTACCCCGTAATCATGGGTAGGAGTAGGTTTGCTAGTTAGGCGGAGTAACCACCTAGAGTGGAAAGCATATACTTTATTTAGGGCCTAGACTAGGGTGAATGTGAGTTTGATCCTGTCCCCTATAGATCTTTATTTTTTGATAGATTGGCACTAGGAGAGCTTCCAAAGATGCCCAAAGTCCACCAGTTTTATTTTGTCCTCGGCCTGCTTTTACCCCTTACGTACATTATATTGGAAGACGTCATCCATCCCTGTTATCCCCGACCCTAATTTATTTTTCGGACAAGTCCCTAGTTCCTCCACTCCCCCCTAGGAAACGTCCTGCTTGCTTTCGCCCTTTCCCCCCGGGGGAAGTGGACCGGAAGACAGTGGGCGTTTCATACGACAGACCAGCCGTTAAGTAGGGAGGGCCCCTTACTAACCCGCCCCCATAGGCATTTTATTAAGTTGTTTTCTTTTTCTTTCTTTTTGGGTGTATTTTAGTTTGCCCCCCTCCCCATCATCTCACCCCCACATATATAAAAAAAAAAAATATATATATATACGTTTAAGTTTGTAAATATTAATTTTGTTTTGTTGTATGTAAATAAATGCTTTTTTCTTTCAAACAGTACGAGTGTCGCCCGCCATCCCGATAAGCTGGGGAGCTGTCTCTTTTAAGTAGGTCCTGGTAAGAATGTAGGCGGATGAGTTATGATAGAATCTAGTATAGGGTTTTCTAAATAAAATACTTGCTTTTCAACGCAAGTTTAGCTAGCAAATTTAGCAAAGTCCCGTTTTTCTTCCCCACCTCCCCCTTACTGGCCTTAGTGCCTAAGTTGTATCGGACCCCAAATGAGGGCTTGGCAGTAGATAATGCCAAGTCCGGGGCCGATACGACTAAATACCATCTGTTCCGACAGATACTGCAGGCTAAGACTAGCAAAGACCAGCTATGACTAGCAAAGACCATATGTGGGGGTAACCCCACATATCCGAACTTTGTCAAGGTAGGGATCACCCTACGACCACAGTTACCATCCAGCTCCCATTTCCCACCTCTCGGGAGCAGGATCCCCCTTTCCCTCCCCCCTCCCTCCATCTCCACATAAAAAAACGGCCTTGTGCCTAATTTGCTCAGTGGGGAAGCAAATAGATAAACCCAGGTCCCAAGAACCCCCAAACCGCTTCGGCGGCACGGGGGTGCAAAGATCAAAGTGTAGTATCTTTCCGACAGATACAGCTTGCTCCTCGCCAAAGCTCTTACTAATTGTTGACGTTTTCTATTCTTTTGCAGATTGTTCAGTGTCTGGAACCGACTTAAGCAGCCGGCAGGACTAGAGGTTACCTACGTACCCTTTTGTGGTGAAGGCCCTCTAGCTTCCAAATCGGCGGGTCGGGGAAGGGCACTGGGCCAACAAATCAAGAGGCAGGCCTCTGCCTCTAACACCATGGGGGACGCCCCTGGTGTTGTGCCGAGAAGGGGGGGTGTCACATCCGGTGACACCCCAGTGCCGAGAAGGGGGGGTGTCACATCCGGTGACACCCCAGTGCCGAGAAGGGGGGGTGTCACACCCGGTGACACCCCAGTGCCGAGAAGGGGGGGGGTGTCATATCCGGTGACACCCCAGTGCCGAGAAGGGGGGGGGTGTCACATCCGGTGACACCCCAGTGCCGAGAAGGGGGAGCGTCACATTCGGTGACGTTCCAGTGCCGAGAAGGGGGAGCGTCACATTCGGTGACATTCCAGTGCCGTTGACGGGTAACGTTACAGTGTCGTCGAGTGACGTTACAGTGCCGCTCTCGGGGGAGGCCACGCCCAGTGGAATCCCAGTGCCGTCGTTGTCGAGAGATACCACACCCGGTGGAGTCTCAGTGCCGTCGTCGTTGTCAGGGGATGCCACACCCAGTGAAATCCCACTATCACCTGCAGCGTTCATGGTCGAAATAGAGTCTCTAGCCGCGGGGTATTCACCATCACCTCCAGTATACCTAGTAGAGGGAAAAGACAAGACGGGAACCTCTAAGCCCGGGGCACTGAGCCAAGGGAAGACAGCGACCCATATTTCCTCAACCCTTGGGTAGTTGTCGGGGGAAAACCACGGACACGGGAAGAGAAAAGAGCAGGCAAGACAGGCTGGGCCATACCACAGAGACCCATCAGAAAACTGCACCCTTCCGCAGAAGGAGCGAACAGAGCGGTCAGGTCGGCAAACAACAGCCCGAGAAAGAGGGAACCAGTATTGAGGAGATGGCACTCCCTAGAGTTTGAGAAACCTACCGCACGGCAACCTATGACTCACGAGGAGAAGAAGCAGAATCCGGGAAAAAGCCCAGAAGCAAGGACGGAGAAGACGAGTTACGAGGGACCACAGCAGCGGAGCCCAGGAAAAAGTCCGGAAGCAGGAAGCAGCTGGGGACCAAAGCAAAGAAGTCCAGAGAAGACCTGGGGCCCGAAGGAGCAAAGAAGCCCGGAAGCATACCGAAGACTCTTCCAGGAAAATACCGGTACCTGACGGACGGAAATGAAATCAAGCCAGTCCCCGGGAAGCTCGAAAGCCTCAGAAGAATAATTGTGTCCCTAGTAACTTTCGACGAAAAACAGAAGGGGCTCACCGGATTGAGCAAAGAGAAGTTGATAAGCCTGTTGGTTGAAACAAACATCCCAGCAACTTATATAGTGCGTAGAAGTTACGCAATGTGGGATGTTCTGCTACCCACAGAAGAAGACGCCATCAAAACTTCGAAAAGCGACACAGTATGGAAGGGGATCCGGTGTAAGCCAGAATACCTGGAGAAACGACGAACAACGGTGACCATTCTGGGAGTCCCATGGTGTTTTGAAGAGGAACAGGTCGGAGCCATCTTGTCACAATATGGGGACGTGGAGGCAGTGACTGCAGCGCGTGGCCCCAAAAATATAATGACTGGAGACTACAAGCTCAAGATGAGGGTCAACAGAGCTGGCTTCGACGCAATCCCCGCCCAACTGACATGGGAGAAATGGACAATGTCCATAATCGTCGAGGGCAGAAGACCACACTGTTTGAGCTGCAGGATGCCGGGCCACATGGCGAAGTTCTGTCCGAAGAGGGATCCAGTGCCCCCGCCGACAGCGGTGCCCCCGGTGAAAGTGACAGAGAAAGCAGTCACACCAACAGCGGAGACATCAAACAGCTGGAGTACTGTAGCCAAGAAGGGAAAGCATAAGACAGTGGCCCCGGAAAAGCCAAAAGACCAGAAGCAAAAGGAAGAAAAGTCGGGAGTGAAACGAAAGCTGGCCCCCGAATCAGAAGAGGAAGAAGAAGAAAAGAAGACAGAAAATAGAAGCCTGGCAGCCACAAACAAGAAGGTTAAGGAAGACCAGGAAGACGACGACGAAGAAGACCAAGAAAACCCTGCCCAACCGTCAGACCCCATGGATGAGCAGAATACCCCTCCCCCTACCACTACTACTCCTACTACCAACGAGGAGACCTCTGAAGCCCAAACTTCCGAGGACATAGAAGCCGGGTCCTCAGAAGACATGGAAGCAGAAGAGAACAAAGAGACGATCAGCACCACCACCACCCCGGTAGCCCCGATCCGGACTGAACGGACACGGAAGCGGCCTTTCTTACCCGGGGAGAGGATATGCGAGGTGGATGTGAGCCAGGGACCGGTGGACCTCAGCGCAGGCCAGAAGAAACAGGTGAGAAAGCTGGAAAAGCTCACCGAGGTGGATGGAAAGGAAGTGGAGAGGCCAACCAACTTCAGTGAAGCACCGATGCTCATCACGTTCCTGAGAAAGGAAAAGGGGGCCAGAGTAAAAGCACTATGGAGGATGGTTGCCGAAGCAAAACTGGCTTTTCCGGGGCTGAAGATTGTGGACGAAGAACACCCGTCCTTAATGCAAATAGCAGTCAAATGCGAAGGGAGGGTCCCCATTTATGTTCACCCATCCCTTTATAGAGCCCTGAAAATAACCTTTCCCTTAGACGTGGGGGGACTGGTCCGAGGAGGTTAGTTCACAACAGAGTTGCTAACTGGCAGCATCGGTCAGTCTTTCGGCGTTCTAACACCCGAGGACTTTAGACCCGTTTTTGAGGGATACTTCTAGTTAGGGAAATTATGGCAAACTTGAACCTAGCTAGTTTAAATGCGAGGGGCATGAGATCTCGAAGCAAGGCTGCTCGCGTGCTGAGGGATCTCATAGCCCTGGAGGTAGATATAGCTACAATTCAGGAGACCCACTTTGTTGGGCCCGGGGATTGCAGTGTGCTGGTGAACGACTTTGACGTTTATTCAGCATACGGCAATTCCGTTAGCTGTGGGGTTTCTGTGTTAGTGAGTCGCACCCTAGGTGCGGCGGTTACTGTAGTTCACGCGTGCGCTCATGGAAGGCTGGTCGTGGTCGATGTTGCCGTTAAAAGCAGTAAGTTCCGGATTTTGGCAGTTTACGCGCCCAATATCGCTGGGGAGAGGGTTTCCTTTTTTCGGCAGGTGGAGGTGTTCCTTTCGGCGGGTCCGGAGCGAGTAGTTTTAATGGGGGACTGGAATGCCATCCTGGACCCCAAGATTGATAAGGTCGGGGAGAATAGAGGGTCGGATCGGTGTGAAAGCAGCCTGTCTGACCTGATGGGCTCGTGCGATCTTGTCGACAGGTTCCGTCTGGATCACCCAGGGAGGGAGATGTGGACGTGGCAAAGTAGCGTGGCCGCCTGTCCAAGTACCTACTTGGACAGGATGTTAATTAGAAGAGGCGACATAGATTTCTTATCGTGTCCCACGTTCCACTGGTTAGGTCATTCGGACCATAAATTAGTAATGGCCCGTTTGAGATTAGGTAATAGGCCTAGGTTGGCTGGCTACTGGAAGTTGAACGCCTCCTTGTTGGAGATGAACGACTTTCGGGAACAGCTGACAACACTAATTCAGCGGGAGTTAGTGGGGGCGGTTATCGGGAGTAGCTGGTGGGTTAGACTTAAGGCTACCATTAGGCTCTTTTGTGTCCAATACAGCCAACGCCTCGCGTTAACTAGGGCACGGACCAAAAGGCAGCTAGAAGATAGATTGACCCGGGCGGTGGCTGGTGGGGATCCCCTAGAGATACACATAGCTAAGGGGGACCTTCAGCGCTTGGCTAGCGAGCGTTACGAAGGGCAAGTAGTTAGGGCTAGGTTAAAAAGAGTCTCTAACGAAGCCGTGAACGTTGACGCTGTTGAGCGTAAGGCTGCCTTAAGACGTGGTTCGGACGGGCACATTCGGAAGGTGAAAAACCTGGAAGGACATACCCTCGTATCGACTCGAGAGATTTGCAATGGGTTTCGTCAACATTTGAAGGAACGCTTTACCCAACTACCCAGACTCCGCGGCCAGGAGTTTGGCAGCTATTTAGCCGGCTCGCCCCGCCTTACTGCGGACCGAGCAGCTAGCTGTGATGGGGTGGTTACAGAGCGTGAAGTCATTACTGCGTTGAAGCAGGTTGGCCAGAACAGATCTCCGGGGCTCGATGGTCTGCCCTACGAATTGTATTTGAGGCTGTCGCCCATGTTTGTTCCTCTTCTGACGGGTGTGTTTAACCACTGGTTTTCCCAGGGATCTATCCCAGGGCAGGTAACCAAAGGAGTGGTCACACTACTGAAGAAGAAAGAGCGGCATGGTGGGGAGGACTTAGATGATTACAGGCCCATCACTCTGCTAAACACAGAGTTGAAGATTTTGGCCCGCGTTCTTGCAAACCGACTGCAGGTTGTCATCGGTGATTTGGTCGAACCGGATCAGACTTGTTCTGTGAAGGGGAGAACGATTAAAGACAACTTGCACTTGGTGCGCACGATCATAGAGGGGTTAGAAGACGACACATGAGCCGCGCTGATCAATTTAGATCAGTCCAAAGCTTTCGATAGGGTCGACCATGGTTTCTTGGAGTCTGTTTTGGAGACCGCCGGTTTTGGTCCGGACTTCCGCAAGTGGATTTCCGTTTTGTATCGTGACCCCACGGTAGCGGTACAAGTAAATGGTAGGTTGTCGGAGTCCTTTGGGGTCTCTCGGCCGGTGCGCCAGGGGTGTCCGCTGTCGCCTCTGCTTTATGTCCTGGCGTTGGAGCCCTTCCTTCGCAAGTTAAGGGACGAGACGACGAGACCAGTCCTGCGTGGGATAGCTCTAACTGGCGGCAAGTTTGCCAGGGTTTCCGCGTACGCCGATGACGTCACCGTTTATGTAGGGCGAAGGATCGATATTAAAGCGGTGATAGAGGTGGTCGATGAGTATGAAAGTGTTACAGGGGCCATAGTCAACCGCAGCAAGTCCGTTGGCCTGCGGTTGGGCACTTGGACCGGGGTAAACTCGCTTCCAGGTGAGTTCGGCTGGACAGATGGCCCGGTAAAGATTCTTGGAATCTGGTTCGGGCCTGGGCTCCAGCTGGACAAAAATTGGTCGGAGGTACAGACAAAGGTCGAATCGTCAGTGGGGACTTGGATTCGCAGGGGTTTGTCCCTGAAGGGTCGTGCGGAGGCGTGCCAAACTTACGTCTTTCCGTTGATCCTTTACCACTTGTCAGTACTTCCTCTGCCTGTGGACCGCTGTAAGGCTTTGGAGCGACTCCTTTTCAGACTCCTCTGGAAAGGGGGAAAGCCGTATGTCCGTAGACGGGTCTGTACACAGAAACTCAGCGATGGAGGCTTGGGAATGCCTGACTTGTTAAGTCATAAGCACGCCGAAAGATTGGCGTTCCTAAGTCGGACACTGCTTGAGGAATTGCACTGGGT
Source organism: Euprymna scolopes (assembly GCF_053919585.1). Lineage (NCBI taxonomy): Eukaryota > Metazoa > Mollusca > Cephalopoda > Sepiida > Sepiolidae > Euprymna > Euprymna scolopes. Next base: position 56,103,479 of record NC_136487.1, read on the forward strand.
ACCAGTTGTGGAGCACGCTTTCCCACAGCTCATACCCTCCCCTGCCGCCGAAGGTCGCAGAAGACCGGCGGGGGAACGGCGGTTCCTCTCCGAATGCCGAGCCGCCCTTAGGGCATTGCCGGGGTCCAGTGACCTTGCACGGCCTAGGAGGAGACTGTATCGGGATTTAGTAGTGGGGACCGCAAAAGATCCGCTGGTTGAGCGGCTGCACATGTCGAGGGAGGAGGTCCTCTCTCAGTGGAATTGGGCGCCAGCCAGTAGCTTTTTAAATAATTCAGAGTTTTCAATCACATGGAGGCTAGTCCGGAATGCGCTGCCACTTTTCGGCGTACTTGCCGGAGACTGCAGAGAGGATGAATACGTTCCTTTCTGCCCCCGCTGCGAGGAAGACGAAGATGAAACGAGGGAGCATGCCTTTTTTCTTTGCAGCGGAGTTCGGAGGCTCTGGGAGTACGTCGGAAGGGTAACGGCTCGCATCGACCCCGAGCGGTTGGTGCCACTTGATTTGGCGTACGTCGTCGACAACATGGATCCGCCGTTTACTGGGGAGAGACGATTGGTGTTTCTAGCGATCCTAGCAGTAGCTAGATTAGTAACGTGGATTTCACGTCTTGAGATTGTCTATGAGGAGCAGTCTGTTTCGGATCGGGATCTGGTTGGTCGCTTTAAACATCAACTTAAAGTAAAGATCAGATGCGATTGGAAAAGATTGCACCGCATAGACTTTGATAGGAGATGGGTGCACAACACTAGTTTGTGCATCCGACGAGGCGCTAGGTTTAAGTTTGTTTTCCCACCCTAGTGGTATCCGTCAGGCGGTGCTAAGGTTCTACGGAACCCAGCCCCAAACAAAGTAACAGAGTAGGGATAGTTAGGTCCTAACCACCACGAGTGGAAAATTCTTTATTAAGATACTAGACTAGGGCAAGTATGAAAGTTGATCCCGTCCCTGAATTTATTTTTATCGGCAATAGGAGAGCTTCCAAAAGATGCCCAGTCCACCCTTTGTTTTGTCCCCGGTCTGTTGCCCCTATACGTACATTTATCTTGGAAGACGCCGTCCAGTCCTTATGTTACCCATCCCTATCTAATTTATTTTCAAATATCGTCCCTAGGTCCCCCACTCCCCACTAGGGAACGACCTGCTTGCTTTCGACCTTCGGGACCGAAAGACAGTAGGCGCTCCATATTTAGAAATAGGTTGGGGGATCCATTACTAACCCGACCCCATAGGCATTTTGTTAATTTGTTTTTTCTTTTCTTTTTGGGTGTATCTTAGTTTGCCCCCCTCCCCATCATCTCATCCCTCATTTTTAGAAAAAATTTTATTTCCAAAACATCTTTTCTTTTTGTTTGTACATATGATTTTGTTTTGTTGAATAAAAACATTTATTTCTTTCAGTTAAAAACGCCAAAGCCATACGCTGGGGAGATTTTAAGTAGATAAACTCCATGGTAAGAATGATAATATAAAAAATAGTGTCTTAGCATAGGGATTTTAATAAAGTCTTCAAAGACCTAGCTTTAGTTTAGAATGACCCTCGACCCCCCTTTCCCCCCTACTGACTTCATGCCTAAGTGTCTCTGGACCCCAAATGAGGGCCTGGCAGTAGATAATGCCAGGTCCGGGGCAGAACACTAAATAAACGCTTCGGCGGCACGGGGGTGCAAAGATCAAAGTGTAGTATCTGTTCCGGCAGATACTGCACTTAAGATAATTTGTACCAGTCAATGGAGGGGAAACCCTCTATACTGGGACAATTATTATTTTTGGTAACCAGAGTGACCCCTTTTAGGGGAGCTGGTTTTTACCTCACATTAAAAACGGCCTTGTGCCTAATTTGCTCAGTGGGGGAGCAAATAAATACCATCTGTTCCGGCAGATGCTGCACTTAAGATAATTTGTACCAGTCAATGGAGGGGAAACCCTCTATACTGGGACAATTATTATTTTTGGTAACCAGAGTGACCCCTTTTAGGGGAGCTGGTTTTTACCTCACATTAAAAACGGCCTTGTGCCTAATTTGCTCAGTGGAGGAGCAAATAAACACCATCTGTTCCGACAGATACTGCAAGCTAAGACTAACAAAGACCAGCTATGACTAGCAAAGACCATATGTGGGGGTCACCCCACATATCTGACCTTGGTCACTGAAGGGGCAACCCTTCATACCAACAGTTTCTAATCCAGCCCCCACTTCCCTCCTCTGGGGAGCTGGATCCCCTCTTCCCCTCCTCCTTCCCCCTATCTCCACATTAAAAACGGCCTCCTGCCTAATTTGCTCAGTGGGGAAGCAAATAAATATTCCCAGGTCCCAAGAACAGCTCTTACCAGGTTGGTGTCATGTGTGGGACCAAAGACTGCAAAATCGATGTACTACGAGATTCAGCAATGGTGAGGTGACCAAGGTAATCATCCCTCAATCGATTTTGGTGGACGGTGTGCCTCGCAACATGAATGATCTGCGCCCTCGCCATTGTGTTGTTACATCGGACGAAGAGAAATACTCAGACAGTACAATGTGTTCTGAAAGGACAGATATTATGATGCAGGATGACGGAGAGGATTTTTAACCATATAATGTACATACGGGAGAAGCCGAAGAGGGACCATCCGCCTTGTCTTTACAAAGGAGTACCCGACAGAGACGGATACTGGCCCCCTGTCCTGATTGTGAAACACCGCCTATGGAACAGACTGGTAGAAATAACGGCGGTAATGAGAAAGATGGCAAGGAGGAAGTGCTGCCTCCAGTTCTTCGAAGAAGTACCCGACAAAGACGACTGCCCCCCTGCCCCGTTTGTGATCATGAGATAAGGGGGTGTAGCAGAATTAGCAATAACCGAAATGAGGCAAGATACGTCTGTTGTGTTTCGGCCTGAGCTGAAGAGTTCCAACATGGCGTCCATGGGTTTGTATTAGCCTTCACCCCATGCAATTATCGTAGAATGTGTCTGCTCTCGCGCGATTATGCAAATACATACTTCCCGGTCGCTATAAAGACAGGCCACTGGAAAGCAGTCAGCAAGCGTCCTGCAGATTGTGTGTAGGTGGTTCTGGCTATTGGATTGTGCTTTGTGGCGAACCATGTGTCTGCGAGAAGTGAGCTTTTTTTTCTTTCAGTTGTTTCTCTTCTTTCTCCACGGTTATTACAGACAAGAAACCCCTCTCTTCTAGAGGTGGACGATAATGACTATTTCCAATGTGTATTCCTCATTTTTTTGTTTTGCCTACTACATTTTGCTTCGCTAACCTTAGTGTCTGAGATGTGGTAAAGTATCTTAATGACTTATTATATTTAAGAGTGAAAAAATACGGAATATGTAAAGATTCAAGGGGAATATTTAATTCAAAGAGTACGTTTGTTTTCACAGTATACGCATACACTTATTGGACCGAGGCTGTAAGTTAGCAACATACAAGAGAGATATTGCTGTAAACTAATTGAAAAAACGGGTGTTGTAATTCTTGTGTGATTTTACCAAATTATAAATAAAATTATTTTACAAAAAAAGATAAACTTGACGATAACAGTTATTTAATAAGTAGGAGTATATTAGGGCTGGATAAAAGACAGTACCCCCACACTCTAAGTGACAAAATAATTGCATTTCCTGTTTTTATTAGAAAAATATGTTTACCAGTGTGCCGCTTTTGACCTCAATGCCATACAATTCCGTATCAATAGGATCATTTAATTAAACCTATATTATAATAAATTTATACGACAATGATATTATTCCACCTTTATTTCCGTATGAAATTTAAATATAACTTTACATTCATTGGTTATGTTAGAGCTCCCAGTAAAGTGTGGCAGAAGTAAAATGATCAGTAATCGTCTGAAATGTGTTATATATAACACTATTATATATAGTTAATACATATTAGCACATGTTAATGTTTTTATTACATGTAAATTGATGATTACAAAATAGAACTAAATGTAAATTTCAGATAATAAAACGCTTATTTTACTGCCTGATTCTTAATTATTTATATAAGTAGATTTCTTAGATATGCCCTTCAAAACAGTATAAACTAATAAATAAATATGAAAAAAATAGCAGAAATACAAATATTAACTGCAAACACATTATTATATGCCCATGACTTGCTTTAATATTTATTGGCTTCATAAAGCATTACTTATCATGATTTATATTAATCTAATCAAACTGATTTAGTTGTATCATAATATCTATGAACGTATCTAAGAGTGGATTTCACAATTATATATGATAATGTAATAATTTTATTTATTCGAATATTTTACAGGAGTAAAATTAATTGTGCATCATAATTACATTGATATTATATGTCGTTATGTAATTTGCACAGTGTTAAACTCAGTCACCTTATTAAAAGTGCAAATCTCACGCTTATATTAATACTTTTGTGTGAATGCACACTCGTCCATGTTCAAATAATTAATGTGCATGCATGTCTTCATGCTAGAGTACGGGACCTAGGTATATATATATATATATATATATATATATATATATATATATATATATATATATATATATATGCTCTTCCTACTCCTCCTTTATGTATTTCTTTCTCTTTATATATATACATATATATATATATATATATATATATATAAGTTTAGTGGTGTAAGTAAAATTCTAAAAAATAAAATATAGACACATATATTCGAGTTAAGAATTTATTGTTTAACAAATGGAATACATAAAAGGGGATATATTAATTTCTCAAATCCATAGATTTTCAATAATGGTTCATATCATGGAAAATGAAATGCGGTTAGCGAAATATTCAGCTCTTAATAGACACGTATTTTGCTTTTCAGCACAAATATTGAAATAGTCTTTGATTGGTGAATAATATTATTATATAATACTAATGGCCAGGAAATATATATCACATAATTTTGACATTTTAATTAGTCCGACCGACTCTGCACAAGTTACCGATTTGGTTGGCCTTTTCTTGTTAAGGGAACTTAGCTTAGAATTTAAAAACCTACAGGGAGGCTTGTATAGAGATGATGCCCTCTTCATCACAAAATATAGACCCATACAATATAATAACACCGTAAATAAATTACATGGATTCTTTAGAAACTATGCCCTCTCAATTGAAATTGATCCAATAAGAAGACATTTAAGTTCATAGACATGCCCTTAAATCTTACATAAGAAACCTACTCTCCTTACCAGAGGCCCAACTTGAGCCTGTTTAATGTGCATAAGCAATCAAATCATCCCAGACTTCATAGTACCATCCGCCTCAGATAGAATATCAAGCCTATCAGCCGACAAGAAAACATTTAACCAAGTAGTAACTTTTTATCATAATGCCTTACGCAACTCAGGATACAAAGACATGATAGAATACATGGGAAATAATCTAGCTAAAAACAAGAATAAATCCATAATCACGCATAGCATTAGGAAAATAAAAACAATAGCCCTATCCGTAATTCCTCGAACAAGCATAACCATACCCGAGATCACATTAATTCTAAGACTAAATCCAGCAACCATCAAAATAATGAATAGCAATAAATTAAGGCGAAAAATACATATGGTTTAACCCATCATATAACTCCAACGTCAGAACCCACATACCAAGGGAAGTCTTTAAAATAGTTGAACAGTCCTTTAAACAACCCCATAGATCCAGCACTATGTTAAGTAAGAACTCAGTAAATTATTCTACTCAACCATACCGAACCTAGCAAAAACGATCATTGCCTCAAATAACTCTTAAATCAGAAAAGTACAGGCCCCTTCCCCGCAGATGCAACCCACAGAAAATTGTAATTGCCTAAACAAGCAATTGTGCCACTTAAGAACTAATTGCATACACAAGGACGTCATATACTCATGTACAGTCACCGAAGTCCCAACAGCAACAGCAAATGAAAGTGATAGAAAACCAAACAATCGCACTCAAAATACATTAACTAAAGAATAAATAACACTAGAGAGTTCCAATGCCCCCACTAAACTACCCCCATAAATGAGACACAAGGTAACACCCAAGCTAGACTTGAATACCCTCTGAATACAGCTCAACCCCAATTATCCCTTCCTCTCTACAAATATATCCCACTCCCATAGCAGACACTTTAACAATTTAAGCACCATCAATGAAAAGGTAAAATCCCACACGTAGATCGGCGCAAGGGAAAATCTAATTTAACTGAGAATTCCCAACCATCTAAGCTCCTTTAATAATGAAAATGCATATAGGAATAAAGCCACCTCCATTACAACTCTGATTAAACAGCTCCAACGTAAGAATACTACGCACTCGCAAAAATGGGATGTATTGAAAAAATCCAATCCATGCACCCCTAAATCTAAACTCTACAACCTTTGTACTTCAGAAGCTGTTGCAATAGTAATATGACCTAAAACGACAATAAACGCCAAAAATAAGCTAATTTCGTTATGCAAGCACAGGAAAAATTTCAAGTATTGCCAGTTCAAAATAACTTAAGTCTCCATACCTACACTAGCTATGGCAATATGCACCTATATGTATGCATATGGGTTTACATATGTATGTATGTATGTATGTGTGTATGTATGCATTAATGTTTGGGTATCTGATGTATGTGTATATGCATGTTTGTGTGTGTATGTATATGGATGTGTATATGTATGTGTATGTATATGTGTGTAAATCTGTGTATGTGTATATATATATATGAATGTGGTTCTATGTAATTGTATTTCTTTATGTATGTGTGTATAAATATGTGCATGTGAGTATGCGTATATACGTATGTATGTGTGTATGCACATTTATATGTGTATATATGTACATGTATATAATATATATGTATGTGTATATATATATATGTGTGTGTGTGTGTATGGACAATTTGCAGAGTTACACACATTTGCCGTGAATTAGCACTATCTAACTGTGTGCGTCTCACCGGACCATCTGTGTACATAGATAAATGGGGACCACTCTCCCACACCAGGTAAGAACTATTAGATGAACCCGATCAATTTGTAAATGTATGTGTATGTTTAACTGTGTGGGTACATGCGCTTTTTATATGTATATATTTCGACATGCGCGCTTGCATCTCCGTATAGATGTATTATGTATGTGAACATGATTATTGATTGTATGTATACGCCAGTAACTATGTGGAAATGTGCCATATATGTATACACATGAATATAAGGATGGTTGGTCGTATACATTTATGCGTTCCTGGGTGTACACCCAGGAACGCACGCATGTTAGCAAGCGTAGATGTATGTATGGTTCCCTATGTGTGCGTATTTATTCACATGTTTACAGGCGTGTATGTTTTTGTGATGTGTATGTGTGTATGTGGGAATACTTTTCCATAAGTATGTGTATAGGTGTGCATATATGTATATATATATATATATATATATATACATGGGTATGAATGAATGTGTATGTGTATGTTATGCATATATATGTGTGCGCGGGTGTATGTACGCGTTTATCCGCGAATAAGTGTATGTACTGATGGATAGATATGTGTAGAGTATTATATAAAAAGTCAGATTTAACCACTTTGACAATTTTACACTCAGTCCTAAATGTGCATCACACCCCCATTATAAGAATTGCTTATTAAACCCAAGTATATAACGCAGTCAATCCAACATCGATTCGAACGCAACGAACAGCAAATCCTATTTATCTACAGATCGTCTCCAAACAGAAATATATACCTTTTTAATAAATTCAATTAAACCAGGTTACACTACGATAACAAGCGTAACGAATAAACTGTTTCTCAGCAAATCAAGTTACTTTTAAATAAACCCTCATTATTAAAAACACACAACCTCCAACTCACTTAAATAAGTAATCCTCCTATCATTACAAAACTTTACACCTTTACTCGTATCCATGTCCACCTTACCTACTCACCCACCCGCACAGCATAAATAGCATATCCACCCCATCTCATACACACTCCCCCAAAAAATCACATGCATATATATTCCTATTCCTACCCTAAATTTAAGAGGTCAGTACATTGACCAAAACGTAACACACGATTCCATCCCTCCACACCACCCGCAGAAATTCTATTATGCAAATACCTGTTTGACCAAACCTAACATTTCCCCTTCTCTCCTTACCCTCTCTACTTACCATCCTCTTACTCGCTCTCTCATCTAACTGGCGTCCTTTATCCCTTCTCAACAAGAAATCTGACCAGCAGAGGATCAGGAATTCAGCCCATATCAGAAGCTAATCGCCTAACACATCGGATCGAATAAGTACCTCTCGGATTACTTTTCAACTCAGGCCATTAAGTTTCGATGTCCAGTTAACCATGGATATGCGTATAAAATTCAACATTCGAATTCCATCAGCGGGGGGATATATGCAATTGAATGGAACGTTCATCCAATATCTGATACACTGTTTCTACACCTAAAAAGACTTTGGATCTACCAAAACATATTCAACTCACCAATGAATACGGGCGCTGCGTATACCCTTCGGAAAATCAGTATGGAACAACCATGCTTTCTTGTTATATGGGATTACTGCCTTCTCCCCTGGACCAACATTCTGCCTACCTTGCAATAATACCACGGAAAATATCGTACTCCTTCCCGTAATGGACTGCCAAAGTTGTATGAATCTCATTTGCCGATAATTATTTTCATATAATAATTATAATTCACCACCCAAAAAACTGTTTTAGTATTTGTCATGAAAAGCAAAATACGTGCCTATACACACATGAACATTTTGCTAACTGCATTTCATTTCCTCTGATGATATGAAGCATTATTGAAAGTCCCTGAATTAAGGAATATATTCCATTTGTCAAACAATACATTCTTAACTCGAATATATGTGTTTATATTTTGATTTTCAGAATTAAGTTTAACCACTAACCTTATATATTGCTCTATTTTTAAATATTGACTACTACTCATTTTTTACTAGGATCACCCAGAAAGTATTACCTCAAGTAATATCTATCAGGATCGTTCACCTGATTTTAATCTGTGTCTTATATATATATATATATATATATATATATATATATATATATATATATATATATATATATATTTATGTGTGTGTGCATATACATATACGTCTATATATATATATATATATATATATATATATATATATATATATATATATATATCAAAGGGCGAATGAACTCTTTTTCTGGGGCAACGGCCAATTAGCACCGTGTATATTTGTGTGTGTATATGTGTATTGGTGTGGCGAGGGCTCCCGTAAGCCGTGGTTAAGGCAAGCTTTCGAGGAGAATCAAATTACTGATTTAAAACACCATAAAGCGGAAGACCATTACCCGCATTAAGCTGGTCTGCAGTTTAATTTGTTGCTGGCTATCTTGCTCTTGCTTGTTGCTGGATCTCAACATTTCAACCGAGAGAGAGACTTAGCTGTCGTACAAAGCTAAGACTCTGTAACATCATATTCGTATAGATACTCCTTCAGGCATTTGTGCTCATGGATTTTAAATGTCTGAGGGAGTGGAACTCGTCTGACAAGACGTTGCAATCATATATATATATATATATATCGTGTGTGTGAAGTATCGGTGATATAATACACATACGTGCGTTGAAAACGGTAAAAAAACACTAATGCAAGAAACAATCAACATATATTTTATCTTTGTAAAATCCAAGGATATACTACACATATAAGTGTTGAATGATAATTAACCTACGTGTACGTTTCGGCAATGCTGAATAATTATTGTGAGTGCCGTCATTAAAACATTGAGGCACGATATGTATTTCATCTAATTCCGAAAGATCATCGTAAACATTTCTCGCATTTCAATGAGAACAGTATGCGAGCCTACTAGACCTTTTTCTCACAACTTGCCCTGAACTATGTTCAGTTTCTGTTCTGTCGCCTCTTGGATCTTCCGACCACTCTGTTGTATCAATTAAGATAAAAATGAAATTTAATAAGTCCCCAGACGTACCTCTCCATCGTACAATATATCGATACACTAAGGCTGACTGGGATAGCTTCCGTACGTTTATATCTGATCTACCTCTGCATTCCATATTTAAAAAGGATGTGCCCTCTATAGTATTAGACCTGACGGAATGGTTAATTGTAGGTATTGACCGTTTCATACCCTCGAAAAAGTTTCAGCAAAAACCTAACAGCCAGCCATGGTTCTCTCCAGAATGTGCTGCTGCCATTGCGATCAGAAATCACTTTTTTCACTGTTCCCAACGTAATAGATGTATGGAAACTAAAGCCGCTTTCAGGACTGCCAGCAACCATTGTAAGAAAGTAATAAAGAGCGCAAGATTGTTGTATGCTCAATCTGTTAAGCATAAATTAGCTGAGCAGCGGATTGGTTCCCACCAGTTTTGGCAAAGAGCAAACAGAATTCTGAACAGAAGCGTGTGCTCCATCCCAACTATCATCAATGGACCTGAGGTAATCTCGTCAGCATCAGACAAAGCCAAACTCTTTGTCAAGAACTTTGCAGCTAATTCTACCTTTTGCGATCAAGGCCGCCAACCTCCAATATTTCTTCCTGTACCTGAAAACACACTATGTGATATACGTATACATGTACGTGATGTTGCCAAGCTGATCAAAAACCTTGATTCCAGTAAAGCAACTGGTCCGCACGGTATTCCAATTATAGTACTCAAAAAACTTCAACCTGAACGAGCGCCCATACTTACAAAACTATTTAAACGTTGTCTTAAGGAGAATAGTTTCCCATCTCCCTGGAAAATTTCATCAGTATGCCCTGTATTTAAGAATTCAGGTGATCGCTCATCCCCCTCTCAGTACAGGCCAATAAGTCTCCTGTGCGTCATGAGTAAGTTGCTGGAATCTGTGTTAAACACAGAAATAATCAACCATCTCAACAAAAATAACCTTCTAAGTGACACTCAATATGGTTTCCGTTCTGCTAGATCGACAACAGATGTGCTTACAGTTATATCTCATAGGATTAGCAAATCTCTCGACGGAGGTAACCTTTCTAGGGCAATTGCTCTTGACATATGTAAGGCCTTTGATAGGGTATGGCATAAAGGTTTACTTCATAATATATCTAGCTATGGTATAGCTGGAAATGTGTTCTCAATTATTAAATCATTTCTTTCTGATAGGTTCATAAAAGTAGTAGTTGGGGGGGCAAAAATCAGAAGCCCACAGTATTAATGCCGGTGTCCCTCAGGGATCCATCCTGGGCCCAACTCTTTTTCTGATCTACATTAATGATCTTCCAAATCACATCATTACATCATTTGTAGACATTTATGCTGACGACACTACCATTTATGGTAGCACATCTTAGACAGTAAACGACCAAGTTCTCTCCAATTCTCTCTCCGCTGATCTTGAGCATGTAGTAAAATGGGGAAAGGAGTGGCTGGTTACTTTTAATGCATCTAAAACCAAACTTCTCTCTTTACATCATCAACATTCTGAACCCATCTGGCATCAATTTAAATGAATGGCTCTCGTCTTCAGGAGGCCTCAAGTTTGGACAAGCTTCTGGGCTTGACCATTACTCCTGATCTTAAATGGTACACGTACATCAAATCTGTTGCCAAGGCCGCTGGAAAAATGGTGGGATCCTTCTATCGATCCAGTAGATATCTCACTGCTGATGCAATTCTCTATCTATATAAGAGCCAGGTACGTCCAAGGATGGAATACTGTTGCCACATAGTGGAATGAGCTGCTAGAAAGGACTTGTCCTGCCTTGATAGAGTTCAAAATAGACTTCGTAGCCTCGTAGGAGATGTCCTTTTCTCTTCCTTGCAACCTCTATCTCACAGAAGAGATGTTGCGAGTTTGTCTCTGCTGTATCGTTATTTTCATGGAAAGTGTTCGACTGAGCTTCAATCTATCGTCCCCCCTCGCCAAACTTTCACAAGAAGCACTCATCTAGCTGTAAACACTATCAATAATTCCCCCCACTCTTTATCTGTGCCTAAACCTAAACGTAGATTCCATGAACAAAGCTTTTTTATTAGAACTGCACGCCTGTGGAATTGTCTTCCGTTTTCCTGCTTTCCGGCTGACTACAATATGGTAGTCTTCAAGTCTAACGTAAATAAGTTCTTGATGAGCCGTTCCATATAAGTTATCAAATTTAACAAATCTTCATTACTAATGATTATTATATTGTCCCATTTCTACTGTACACTCTTTAACCCTTATCCTTGAGTGACCTCTTGGCCTTGATAATGTGTTGATACATATGATAATGTGTTGATACCAATTTGAACAAGTTCGAATTGAATCGTCCCCCTAAGTAATCCAAGTTACAAAATTCCCACTGTTTACTATGCTAAAATCACAATGACAAATGTATACCTATTAACCCTTATCCTCGAGTGGCCTCTGGGCCTTTATAAGTGGTGACACCCATGGAAAAAAAAGAACATTTCAAAATCTAGAAAATGCGATTGGAAATAAATCCTATTCAGTAGGAAAATGCGGACGATCCTTGTTTAATAAAAAAGGGTGCATTTATATATGTATTCAACTGTACTCGTCACATACCTAATTAAATAATATTGCTAATAGAGTAAATGAAATATCTATCGCTCTACCGATTTATCTATTCCCCTAATATATATATATATATATATATATATACATATATATATATATATAAATATGTATATATATGTTAGTGGGTGTGCATATTCACTATATATATATATATATGTATATATATATATATATATATATATATATATATATATATATATATACAGAGAAAGCGAGAGAGAAAAAAGGAACAAACCGAGTTATGTGTTCATCAACGTTTCATCTTTGTTTCGAGACGTCGTCTGAGAAGTTATACCATTATTTTCATCATACATATATATATATATATATATATATATATATATATATATATATATATATATATAGTAAACAATAAGAACGGAAAATTAAGTCACAAGAACTATATATTGGTTAAGTCTATACACATTTAGGTGGTGGATAGAGGGGACTCTTTATGCCAAGGCATTTCGAAACTGCTTCTCATCAGAAGAGTAGAGAAGATGTTAGGTAACGTAGTGAGTATGTTACGTAACATCTTTTTACTTTCTGATGAGAAGCAGTAGGATATCCCCAATTAAATATGTATACACTTATTGAATAAATGAACCATTCTATATTTACCAATATGTAGATTTGTTATTTAATTTTCCATTCTTATTGTTTGCCTATACAAGTTCCAATGAAACTTGTTTAGTCTTATCGCGATAAGTCTCCTTTTATAGAATTGAACTTACTCTCTTTTTCTAATTCAATAAACTATATATATATATATATATATATATATATATATATATATATATATATATATATAGTATAAAGCTGAATGTATGTGTGTGTGTGTCTGGTCACGAATAGGCTCCTATATTGTTGATTATTTAAAAAAAAACTGATTACATATAATGATAGATGTATCGAAACACAGGAATGCGTATGTTTGATCCTGCAGAACGGTGGTTCATTAAAATTGTGGGGTTTGCGTTCGCACCTGGTCCACAAAGTATAGGAATAACAAATTTTAAAATTAAAAAAGAAACGTTCACAAGTTATTTGATATAGATGTACATTAGCATGCTTTGATAAGTATGTTTTAACTTAAATCGGGATGGTATAATAAAATTCTGGGGTCTGCGTTCGCGCCTGCCCACCATAGAATGACAATAGGCACACACTTTAATAAATACTTTTCATATCAATCTGCGTAATTATAATTTGATAATTATGTTGCAGTTGGAAGAAATATAGTATAATAAAATTATGGTGTGTTCGTTTGCGTCTGACCACCATAGAATGGAAATATGTCACAAAGTTTAACAAGGTTTTTTAATATAGATCTACAGAATATTGTAATAAGTGTTTCAGTGTGAAGAGGTATGGTATAATAAATTATGAGGTTTATCTATTTTATTTTTACTTTCATCATATTTTGCTTTGGGTTTGATACCACCAAATTCGAAGCTATCTCTTTACAACCATTCCTTTTCATAACCTATCATACTTTAATAAGTCCATTTTCTGTAGGCTGTTTGTGAACCCAGTCAACGACGGGTACTTTTACTTATATATATATATATATATATATATATATATATATATATATATATATATACATATGCTATTTATCTATTACCGTTTAATCTGCTTATATAAATCGGTAATCTATATATATATATATATATATATATATATATATATATATATATATATATATATATATATAAAAGCGAAAATGTGTCTGAGTATGTACGTATGTTCGGTTTTTATGTTTGCCTGCAAAAGACTTTTTTCCGAGATATCCTCGGAGGGAGTCTCTCCTTCTTAAACTTTTTATATTACCTCTAAAGGATAATATCTACAACTTAACAAAGGGGTCGTGGGTGTATATAATTTTCCCAACTTTTAACAGCTCGCCGCGTCTTTGAAAAGCGAAAAGCAGGGAAGAAGTAACTTGCAGCGCAAAACTAGGTCAAACATCACACCACTTCCTCGCACCTGTATATTTTACTTTATAAACCTTTTTTGAACACGCTTATCAATTCCTCTTCACTAGTGGCCGAGGGGGTTAGGTATCTTGCTTTTTCCCCTTTAGTTTCCACCTTCAATTCGGGATTTAAGCCCACCTTCCTACATCAACTTATTTTTTTTACACCTCCAAACGAAGCGCCAACGTTTATTTTTTAACACACACGCCTCCTAATATCCGGGCAACACCGATTACTCCCCGATTATCAATATATATAAAAGCGAAAATGTGTGCATGTATGTTCGCTTTTTGTGTATGTCCACTAAAGGCTTTTTTCCCAGGGGTGCCTCGGTGATTGCTCATTCTTAAAACTTTTTATATGCTGTCTAACTGATAATATCTACTAGTTAACAACGGGGTCACCTGTCTATTTAAGTTGCCCAACTTTGAAACGTTAAATATTCCACATTTTCGAATCGCCGCGTGTTGCGTTCGTTTTTCGGTGTAAAAAAAGGGAAACTCGATTGGAATCCCTGGCCCCCGGCCAGTGTTCTCCAGAATCCGATGTAACCTTTTGTCAATGTCGGCTTATCACCGTCATATAAGAGGGTTAATTTCATTTCGAGGCACTTCCCTAATAAACGGGGGAGCTTGTTTCCCCAAAGTTGGTTAAAAACAAACAAACCGGGTTATTGACCTCATTAAAAACTGTCCCGCAAAAATGTTATCTCCTGAATAGCTATTGCTTACGGCATCGTAACGCTCGCACAAAATATTAACCACTTGACGTCATTAAGTTCGGACACCTGTCAATTCTCTTCTTACTTAAATAAAAACTTATTCGAGGGATTAACATGTCATTTTTTTCACGTTTTATTTTCCAACTTCGCCTCAGGGCTTCGGGTTCGATCCTACCTACTTACCAAAACGTTTTTATCCCACCCCCGTGTTTCTTTTTGATTTTAGAGCACACACACCTCGAAACACCATGGCAAAGCCGGGTACCCCCGCTAATATATATATATATATATATATATATATATATATATATATATATATATATATATATATAAAACTGAAAAAATTCAAGAACATATACATGGATATATATTGAAAATATAAAAGTATACATTGGAATACATGGAGCATAAGTTATTTTTAGATTTCACTCCTACTTTAAATAAGAAATATCACGAGCAAAGGGTAAATGAGTTTGCTTAAGGCATTGTTTAAGGAATATATAAAAATAGGTTTATATATATAATAAAGTTACTAAATTTTTCCTGCAAACATAATGCCTTTTGACTTCAATTTCAAAATATAACTTATCTAATGATAAAATTTATTAATCGAAAAAGTAACCGTTAGAATTGACACATTTTTGCCAAAAAGGAAGTCTATATACCGCATAAGAATAGAAAGCCGGCGTTCTGCAAGCGACTAAGTGATTGAAGCCGATTCGGCATAATCTTGGCTTTTAAAACATTTTTCGCGCAGGATGTTGTGAGATGATTGAAGAGTGATAACCGGTGGGCGAGAGGTCCGTTGAATATGGCGGATGAGGTAGAGTTTCGTAGTCCAATTTGGTTCAATCTCAGCTTCCCGAAGTGTTGTGGATCTTCTCCGGCACCCACCCACTGTGACGAACGTCACCGATTGTAATAGATGTTCCATTTATCATAACACAACACAATTCGTTAGGGAAACGTGTCGTTTTGTTGCGCAGAAGGAGCAGCAACACGAGGATTTTAGTATTTTGGTACAATTCATGCGCCACTCAGTTACCCAAATTTTGACTTCCCTATTTACTTTAAATGGTGGATGTCTGTTAAGTGGTCGGCCTCGAGTTCACCGGCAACCTCTCGTTGTTTTGCGAGGATAAGTTTCAATTAAGGCTTTCAAATATTGGTAATCAACCGCAGTCGGCCGACCGCGACCGTCTTCATCTTCGCAGCTCTCGTCACCATTGCGAATTTTTTTTTAGCCACCGCTGTTCCACATGTTCTTCAGTTGTTGCTGAACCAAACGCATCACTGATATCACGAGCTGTCTCGACAGCATTTCGACGTAGTTTGAACTGGAACAATGGAATCATGCGGATTAAAATTTTGTACCTGGTGTCGAAATGCCTGCGAAAAATACATGAACAAATTGAGAACGATATCGAACTACACGATTAGATTGAGCGAAAACACGCTTCAAGATAATATATAATAAAGCTATATAAAACATATATATATATGATTTTCAGTATGTGACAGATTGTATATAATAAATTCCACAGCCAAACAACGTCGCAACCCACAAGAGCCATGACAGTCAAAGAACCGGAAGTCCAAGACTTGGACTTCCAGTTCTTTGACTGTCATGGCTCTTGTGGGCTGCA
>NC_136487.1:56125377-56217877 GCF_053919585.1 Euprymna scolopes
ACACATATGTATGTGCACATACACTCACAAACATCCACATACTATGTAGGCACATACACATACACACACACATGCACACCACAGACATATGCAGGGGCTCACACATACGCGTATATCCATATTCACAGGAACACATTTACCCACTCATACATGTGCATACATATGTATATATACATACATACACACATACATACGGATGTGTATACACTCATCCACCCATATATATATATATATATATATGGGCACATGCATTCACAATCCCACACACACATACATATTCATACATCCCACCTTATGTATATATTGGTTGGAGTTTCCTTTCCAATCCATGCACATATGCGTACATGGATTCGGTCACCCAAATATAAGTGCACGTATACATACAAACAAGATGTACCATAGATAACAGATGATATATAACTATACACACACGCATACACAATCCTATGTGTACACCCACGCACATACACATATACATACGCACACACGCGCGCACACACACATACATACGTTTAATTTCTAGTTGTTTGTTTAGTTAAGAGAAATGGTACTGTACTGGGTATGGGCGCGCGCACCCGCGAAAGTGTGCGTGTGCCTTATTGTGCTTTTTTGTTGTTTCGTGTGTGAGGGTGCACACCTACCCAAGCATGCATGCGTGTAAGTGTATTTTGTGGTTTGCCTATTTATGTGTATAATTATGGAGAGACGTTTAAGGCGGGGTTAAACTTTGTTATGAAATTTTTTTCTTGAGTTAGCATGTAGAAGTTGTTGTCAGTTTGGAAGATGGGCATTATCTCGAATCTGCCTCCACTGCATGCGTGTATATGTTGTGATACATGTAGGTGTCTATTTTCCGCAGTTTGGAGTTGGATCGGTGTAGGGCTACTCTATTACTAAGGTTTTTTGTAGCGCCTATGTAGGATTTATCGCATGCTGGACATTTTATTACATAGATTACGTTTTTTGAGGTGCAATCGAGTGGGTAAATGTGTTCGTGTGAATATGGATATACGCGTATGTGTGAGCCCCTGCATATGTCTGTGTGTGTGCATGTGTGCGTGTATGTGTAGGTGCCTACATAGTATGTGGATGTTTGTGAGTGTATGTGCACATACATATATGTGTGTACATATATGTGTGTATGTGCGTGTATGTGTGTATATATATCTTCTACCTATTATTCTCCATCTTACTTGTGTGTGGGTGTGTGTGGGTGCGTGTACATATGTCTGAATGATTAAGCGCATATATACATGCGTGTTTTGGTAGGGGATAAAAAAAAAGTGTATATATATATATATATATATATATATATAAAATAAAAAATAAAAAAATAAAAATAATTGTTAGCGGTGGATGTATGCGAGTGCGTGTGTGAGTGTGTAGGTGGGTATGTATATGTGTATATATGTATGCTCCTACATATATTTCTATGTATGTACGCGTGTGTATGTGTGTGTGCCTGTGTGCGTGTGCATGTGTACATGTACATGAATATATATGTATGCGTATGGGATTGTGTGTGAGTGTATGCTATACATGGGGAAAGAAAGTCTTTAAAAAAGAACCCTAAAGAAGCCATAAAAACCTTCACCATATGGACTAAAAAACACTCTTTGAAACTAACTTTGACCGGTCACAGTGAAACACTTAAAGTTGGAGACAGGACGTCTAAACACTGAACACACGCATCGCACCACTATGAAAAACATATTTAATATCAGCGGAGGCATATCCACAAACTCCCATTTTAAAGAAAAACTTTTTACGAAAATATCTGAAGAGAGCACACCCTAAGCTCGAAACGCGTTATAAAAATATTTTAAAATAAAAATATGATGAAAACCTTTAAAAAAAACCCACAATTGTTGATGGCTACACTCTTTTCAATATACATTTTTTCTCTCGTTGGAACTACACAACCATCACTTTAAATATAAATAACTACAACGACAGAATGCCAGCAACAAGAAAACAGTCTCTGGAGGACTTGATGGATTCACAGACAAACCTCTCCATAGAACACAAACATCTCGAGGACGGATTGCAGCAACTTAATGAGAAAATGGACAGAATAATCCAGCTCATTTCCAACCAACAGGATAAGAAAGAGATACAATTTGAGGAAATCATTAACCAACTCAAAGCACAACAAGAATACCTGGAATACTTTAGAAGACCATACATACAGAATGAAGTACTAAAAACCAAGAAACGGAATCTCCAAAACTGGAACATCTTCCTTAAACAAAGAAAAATGGCTTTTTACCATGCAGTAAAATGCAGTGACACCGCAGCAACATACAAGACATTTCTAACGATGGAGGACCAATTAATCTCATATAAATTCCGGGAAAAAATTACACCACAAGATACAGAGGAACAAGTGAAAATTAAAAAAGCCCTAAGTATTTCAAAACTTCAGGCCGAAATCGACATACGGGAAGACAAAAAAATACACTCTACGGAGAAGTACACAGAAATTGACAATAAAGTATTTAAAAAAATCAAGGCACTCTTCCCCAAGGAAACACACCAACCCCTCTTGGAACTCTGGGATTCTGAATGCAAAAAAGAGGAGGAAAAATCCAGGGAAATCATTGGACGGAAAATAACCTGGCTAAAAAACCTGCCGGAAAAAGAAAAAAGCAAACAATCGACAAACACATACAAGGACAACCAGGAACAGAACACTCTTACACGATATCCGCAAACACAGAGATCACATAACAAAGGTAAGAAACGAAACATACACCATACACAAACACATCCACACAACAGATACAACTACACACAAAGAAGCAACCACAATATATTCACATCTTACACAAATTCCCAACAACTGGCCCAGCAAAACGCACACTAATAACACCTCAAAATTACACAAGAACCCGCACCATTAACAAACACAACACACCGGACAACATACCACACAATACATCTCCACAAAAATACCCACTTATATACAATCCTAAGCAATACCAACCTAACTATTACCACCCAATTCAGCGAACACAATCAAAAGTCCATTCCCACAGACACTACATCGCTAACACAAACAACGAAAAAATACCTTTACTAAACAACCCCTACCAAAACACCCCCACAATGCAACACAACTACCTGAGACATCACATAATTCAAAACACTACCTACAACTCTCACCCCTCATATCTCACACAAAGAAACAAACCCCTAAGGCACCTCCCCCATCAACGGGAACAATCAGAATATCCCATGCAACACCAATCCCAACAAACAGACCTCCCCTACAACAAACCCCGACAACACAACCCTATACAACAATGCATGTATCATCAACAGCAACACCAATTCCAACTGAAACACAACTATCCAACACAAAAAACATATAACGACAACCCATTCAACCATTTATCACTGAACCCTCACAATATTGTACACGACACTCATTTTACAAGGAGACATCACACCACCCTAAAACACACCACTCCTCGAAACAAGGAAACAAACAACACCCAGCATTTTTTAGGAAGCCCCCAGGGAACAACAATTCCAGGTTAGAAAAAATTAGACCCAAAATCATCAATTTATCCACATACTCCTTATCAAAGAACGAAATGGAAATACTGAAGCTGGGCCTCAAATTCTGCCCCACCCCTAAAAGCAATATAGCAGAACTAAAAAAGGACCTTAAAGAATTCGAACGGAAATTTAGACTAATAGAAACACTAGATAACAAAGGGGACAAAGATGATTCTTTAGTAAAAAACAAATCAACATATTTCCCTAATAAACAGAACAACACAAAAGAACTAAACAGCTACTTCGAAAATCTCTGGAACCTTAACCTCCAAAAAAAACACAAAACCACAAGCAACCTCACACATAAGCAAAAACAAGCACTCGAAAAGATCCGTAATAATAATGACATAATAATAAAAGAAGCAGACAAAGGCAGTGCCGTAGTAATCATGGACAGAACGTATTATGAAACAAAAATTACAGAATTACTGGATGACAAACACTACTATAAACCCATTAGTACCAACATAGATAACACCACCATCTCAAAAATCACAAAACTTTGTACAACACACAACAAAATATTAAAAAAGAAAGAAAAGGACTTCCTCACAAATTTCATTACAAAGACCAACAACTTCTACGGACTGCCTAAAATACACAAATCGGGCACAATAAAACTTGCCATCGATACACAAAACTCAGAATACATTAGCGCTCCAAACCCTAGCGACCTTACATTTAGACCCATTGTAGCAGGACCAGCCTGTCCGACAAGCAGACTTAGCAACTTAATAGACATCTTATTACAACCTTTAACAGATCAAGTTAAGAGCTACATAAGGGACGACATCCATTTTCTCACTACCTTACCACATACAGTAGAAAACGGGACACTATTAGTTACATTTGACGTTAGTAGTTTATATAGTAATATACCCCATGAATTAGGAAAAGAAGCAATACTATTTTGGATCAACAGACACGCACACACACTACATCCCAGATTCACAAAGCAATTCATTATCGATAGTATAGACATAATTCTAAATAATAATTCCTTCGAATTCAACGATACCAACTACATCCAAACACTAGGTACAGCAATGGGAACGAAAATGGCACCGACTTACGCAACCCTTACATTAGCCTACCTAGAAGAAACCCTATATAAAAAAATAGAACAAAAATTTGGCCACAGCACTAAAATACTGTTTGTAGAATCATGGAAAAGGTACTTAGATGACTGCTTCATCCTATGGAAACCCACATGGGGGGACATCACAGACTTACACACCATACTCCAGAACCTACACCCAAAAATTAAATTCACCATAGAACAAAGCTCTACAGAATTACCTTTCCTAGACATACTGATAAAGATTAAAGACAATAACATTATCACAGACATTTACCGCAAACCTACAGACACCCAACAATACCTACACTTCAAAAGTCACCACCCTAAAAGCTGCATAAAATCAATTCCCTACACCCTAGCACGTAGAATCTGCACCATAATCACGGACAATAACCTTCGAAAAATCCGACTCAAGGAACAACGAATAAATTTAAGAAAAAGAAAATACCAATCACAACTTATAGACAAAGGGATCCAACTTGCGACAAATATACCAGTACAAGATTTGAGATCCCCTAAAGAACGAAACAAAGAACAAATCCTAACATACGTCTCCACACATAACACAAACAACCCTGAACTTTTCACAGAGATAACGAAAAAACTCGTCCTACTTAACCAAAACAGCAAACTAAACAATGTCCTTAAAACAACAAAAATAATAAAAAGCAAACGCCAACCCAAAAACCTAAAACGCATTCTTACCTCATCCAAACTCAATCAAGACGCAACAAAAGAGGTCACAAAATGCAACAAACAACGATGTGGAGTCTGCAACATAATATTAGAGGGAAACACATACACATTTGCGAACCCCATACAAACATTCAAAATTAAAAAAAAACTAGATTGCACCTCAAAAAACGTAATCTATGTAATAAAATGTCCAGCATGCGATAAATCCTACATAGGCGCTACAAAAAACCTTAGTAATAGAGTAGCCCTACACCGATCCAACTCCAAACTGCGGAAAATAGACACCTACATGTATCACAACATATACACGCATGCAGTGGAGGCAGATTCGAGATAATGCCCATCTTCCAAACTGACAACTACTTCTACTTGCTAACTCAAGAAAAAAATTTCATAACAAAGTTTAACCCCGCCTTAAACGTCTCTCCATAATTATACACATAAATAGGCAAACCACAAAATACACTTACACGCATGCATGCTTGGGTAGGTGTGCACCCTCACACACGAAACAACAAAAAAGCACAATAAGGCACACGCACACTTTCGCGGGTGCGCGCGCCCATACCCAGTACAGTACCATTTCTCTTAACTAAACAAACAACTAGAAATTAAACGTATGTATGTGTGTGTGCGCGCGTGTGTGCGTGTGTATATGTGTATGTGCGTGGGTGTACACATAGGATTGTGTATGCGTGTGTGTATAGTTATATATCATCTGTTATCTATGCTACATCTTGTTTGTATGTATACGTGCACTTATGTTTGGGTGACCGAATCCATGTATGCATATGTGCATGGATTGGAAAGGAAACTCCAACCAATATATACATAAGGTGGGATGAATGAATATGTATGTGTGTGTGGGATTGTGAATGCATGTGCCCATATATATATATATATATATATGGGTGGATGAGTGTATACACATCCGTATGTATGTGTGTATGTATGTATATATACATATGTATGCACATGTATGAGTGGGTAAATGTGTTCGTGTGAATATGGATATACGCGTATGTGTGAGCCCCTGCATATGTCTGTGTGTGTGCATGCGTGTGTGTATGTGTAGGTGCCTACATAGTATGTGGATGTTTGTGAGTGTATGTGCACATACATATATGTGTGTACATATATGTGTGTATGTGCGTGTATGTGTGTATATATATCTTCTACCTATTATTCTCCATCTTACTTGTGTGTGGGTGTTGGTGCGTGTACATATGTCTGAATGATTATGCGCATATATGCATGCGTGTTTTGGTAGGGAAAAAAAGTGTATATATATATATATATATATATGTATATATATATATATAAAATAAAAAATAAAAAAATAAAAATAATTGTTAGCGGTGGATGTATGCGAGTGCGTGTGTGAGTGTGTAGGTGGGTATGTATATGTGTATATATGTATGCTCCTACATATATTTCTATGTATGTACGCGTGTGTATGTGTGTGTGCCTGTGTGCGTGTGCATGTGTACATGTACATGAATATATATGTATGCGTATGGGATTGTGTGTGAGTGTATGCTATACATGGGGAAAGAAAGTCTTTAAAAAAGAACCCTAAAGAAGCCATAAAAACCTTCACCATATGGACTAAAAAACACTCTTTGAAACTAACTTTGACCGGTCACAGTGAAACACTTAAAGTTGGAGACAGGACGTCTAAACATTAAACACACGCATCGCACCACTATGAAAAACATATTTAATATCAGCGGAGGCATATCCACAAACTCCCATTTTAAAGAAAAACTTTTTACGAAAATATCTGAAGAGAGCACACCCTAAGCTCGAAACGCGTTAAAAATATTTTAAAATAAAAATATGATGAAAACCTTTAAAAAAAAACCACAAGTGTTGATGGCTACACTCTTTTAAATATATATATATATATATATATATATATATATATATGCAATTACATTAATTTCTCCTTATATATGTGTTCACATAGTTTTATTATATTGTTAGCTTTTTTATCGGCAATATTGTCAGATATAATGTTATTCATGTTATAGTTTAAAATTCAGAAACGTAAAAGGTAATATTTCAGATAGAATCTTGTTAGAAATATCATTATTCGCAAGTTGCATTAACTGAATATATAATGAGAGTGCGGTTAAGTATTGATCACCAGCAAATAATACGGTTCTCCTGAATAAAAAAAACACACATTTTTAATTCTTGTCGTGTTTTAGGAATTTTTTTATTGGGGGGGGGACTAGTTACATCCTTCGAGATCTAAATGTTCTCTTATTTTTATAGAAGATTGCATATATTTCTTCAAATTATCCATTATAAACCTATCTTTATCAAAGAAATATAATTGTAAACTAAATTGACATGTACCTACGGATATGACTTTAACATGGTAAGAGGAAATTGTTACTAAATTCGTAATTTACTTACATCATGCTTGTTGCTTTTGGAATATATTTGATAAATTAATATTTAAATTGTTTATCAGGACATAAACTTGTTCTACATTTACTTCCAATTCTTACAATACAACATAATCTAACTTAAATCTAATTTGCAGTAATTGATATGTTGGAAAATTTCTTAGCATGACTTTTAGGGCAATTAGCATGAGTGACTTTGTGCAAATAAACCACTATTACTTGAGGAAAGGGTATATGTAAACTTTAAAAATAGAACCTGTGACGAGAAGAAGTCAAAAAAGTTTTTACCAAAAGAACAAGAGACGCTCAAAAAAGAATTTACAAAAGAATGTGAGAAGTTAAAAAAAAATATAAAAGAACGGGAGAAGTTAAAGAAGGATTAACCAAAAGATGCAAACACTTCTCCTAACCTCTCTTACCAAATTCTCTTAATAAAGTAACTTTCAATAGAACAACCGGTGTGGAAATTACCAAACTTCAGAATTACAAAAGTATCAACCGTTATTGTGCGTGTTATTATAATTGAATATAATTTGTTTGTTTTTAATGCAATAATTTGTTGCTTTTTAATATATTTGGTCCAAAAAAGTAAGGTTGTTATACTACAAAAGAATGTTATTTTCCCTAAACAAAAAAGCGTTAGAAATATTTACCGCCCCAAAAGTACTAACAAAATAATGATATAAAACTTACTAAGAAACTATAGACCAATATATTATATCTAGATTCACCTAGCCAATATATAAGCAGTTGCATATGACTCTAAATATAATTGGGTTAAACGTCACTATATATGTATTTTCTTATTTACTATTAGAAAATAAACATTTGGTTAAATTTGGCAAAAAGATGAATATGTTATTAATTCCAAAATGTCGTTTATTGGTGATTACTCTATTTGTGATTTAGAGTTACCAAGCAAACGCTAATCTAAATTAAAGCATCGCCTACTTATTTGCAATGTTTTTCATGCGTATTATTTTTCAAAATCTAATGAATTTCATGTATCTCTTGCCATAGGATCTAATACAATATCTTTATAAATTAAACAGCAACAATATCGCAAACGTAATAACTTAATGTAACAATATTATTCGATTTTTTTTTTGTAATTCAGGAATTCTTTCAAGATCATATAACGCATTTTACAATTATTATTTACTTACGTATCGTAGAATTATTTTTGGTAAATATGCCTATTTTATATATATTGGCAGTTTACCTCGTTACAGTATCTGAGCTTTACAAAATGTACATGTTATATTTTAATTTAGTGCAAAATAAAATGGTACATGTTTCTGTTAATACATTATTTACGAACATTTTCATAGAATACTAGACTAACCGTGACCCGTTAGGTCAGTAGGTTGTATTACCTATGGAATTACTATATGACCGTGTAACTTATGGCGTAAAGAAAATAGTATTTTCTAACATAACAGAAATATTTCTATGAAAGTATATTAAAATGAAAAAGGAATATAGATAGATGTCTATGAGTCGTTCTGTTTATAATTATTTATTTTTGTAAAAAAAAAAATTACATCCATTGAATTATAAGTTTATAGGTAAATGTGTACTGAACAGATATCATAATACTTAGCGTTAAATTAAATGTTTGATATATCTTTTAATTTAAACGATTTAAAAAGAACAATTGGGACTCTCAAAACGTACGCAGCAAAACAATACGTGTTATTGCCGCATTGATTATTTGTTTGTAACGCAAATTAAAAAAAAAATCTTTCCGGGGCTATTTATTTATTTTGGTAGTGTAGAAGAAAATTATGAATGTTTTTTTAATAAAGGTGTATTAAAAAAATGGAGAATAAATTTTTAAAACAAACGAAGTCGGTGGGTAAATCGCCGTTGTAAAATTCTCTTATGGCTGTCAAAGTAGATTCATTTATTTATAAAAAAATTGCGTTAAAATAACTTAAACGTAATACGGAAATAAACAATGTAAAAAATGCAGAAAGTATTAATACTTGTTTATTTGGATAATTTAAATGCGAAAAAAATGTACACAGTAAAACAATAAGTTTTATTGTCGCGTCCATTATGTGTCTATGTTCACATCCGCAAGTGGATGTCGTAAAGCCAATGTTTGGTTACAACACTCGTTACAAGGTAATCTTAGTTTTATAATTATATAGATTAGTCGTGAATTATAGACATTATTCTGTACATTGTAATAAAATACATAAAGTTAATTCTCAGAAAATGATGCAACTATATATATATATATATATATATATATATAACATGTACTGTAAATTATAGATGTTTTGTGTGTACTTGAATGCTATTTTAATTCAATCTTGCACATTTTATATTAGATATATTCTTAGAAATGCTGTTCCTGTTTTTATTGAAATTTATATAGTTATCCGAACCCTCAACCATATTTCAATCTAATTTAGTTTGCATGTAACTATTGTCAAGGTTACACTATTTAATATGATATTCTAGATGAAAAATAAGCTAAGCTATCCCGCATTTTAGCCTTAAAATGTTACGATTTCATTCGCTACACTATTGAATGTACACAGATGTGTACGGTGGATATTTTTGCTTTAAACATATTATAGCTGAATGTTTTCTCAAATAATCTTTATTGTTTTACTTCAGGATAATGTCATTAATCAATTATACAACTTGCAAGCTCTTCCTTCTTAAGATCCTCAGATATTTATAATATATGCGATAGGCTACCAAAACCAAACATCACTCACGTATTCCGTTTAAAGAAATTACTCCTTTGTCAAAGAAAATTAATAAATGATAAATGAAAACGGTGAATCCAATGGACATAGATTTATTAGCTATTAGTAAAAACAGCGAAATATACAATTGGTTACATTATACTTAAAATGACAATGTTACAATCTGGAAAAAAAGTTTTGTCATAATATTTTCACATTGTGACATTCTTAGACTGATGTTCTATTTATTGAAATTCCATTTGATTTTTAAAGACGAAAAAGTTATATTTTACTCATATGCGTAGTGTACTGGGATGAACGACAAAATTATTACCCTAGTAAAACAAACATGATTTAATTTTGTTTTATAAAAACTAGTTTTTCCTGTACACCATATCATAGTTGGCTAGTTGTCTACACATCTCAAGAGAGACAGGATCCTTCTACCATGTCTTAAAGTGACAAAATGTTCAACAACCAAGATCCAAGGTGCGTCCCTGTACAACTCACGCTATCTACTGATAAAATTAGTAAACACATGATTAATGCGTCTTTGCATTGCCACAAATAACACGAACGTCTCCATGGTGATGAAAACAAAGTTTCCAGCCAATG
This sequence comes from Euprymna scolopes, assembly GCF_053919585.1. Lineage (NCBI taxonomy): Eukaryota > Metazoa > Mollusca > Cephalopoda > Sepiida > Sepiolidae > Euprymna > Euprymna scolopes. The sequence goes on from NC_136487.1 coordinate 56,136,456, forward strand.
TTATAGTGTTTAGTGTGGGTTAAAGTATGCCACCCATCTACATTCGAAGTAGGCTTTAAAGCCGACACCAAAATGTACCTAAATGTGGTAAAGCACGTGGTGATCTCATCGTGTAATTAGGGGGCCGCTGCAAGACTCTGGATGTGGCAGTACGACTGAGCGCCAGCCCACAGATCCAAGGATACCAGAATTTTTCGTCAGAATGAATGCTACGTCTTTTAACCTTTCATTCACTGGCCTCCTACACCCTGTTCCTAACCTGCTGAACTAGTTCGTTTGGCCATACGTTGAGAACATCACCAACATGACCTGCAACAACACCAAATTTAACCTGGTCTCCGCCATCCATTGAGTATTCGCCTAGCTCCAACCGGCATATCTGGAAAGGCATGCTCCAAATTCCAGACTCGTATAAAGAGGGAGGTTGAGACTGAAGGCGGCTATATTGAATAAATGTCAGCTCTACTCCACAGTCAAGTTACCTTTATGTATTTTTCAAAAAGCATTTTAAAATAAAACAGCAGTGTTGTTTTCTTTAGGGCACACTTTTATGTTTTCGTCCTATATATATTTGCTGTGATTTCCAGAGTGATTTGGAATTTGAATCTTACTCGTTCCGAATATACGGAAAAGTAAGTAGATATTGAACATTTCTTTTTATGAAACTGGAGCTGTAGGTAAAACAAAACTATCCCCAGAGAAGTGAGTTGCCCATCGTAAATTCTCATAAAGTAAGATAAATTCATCTAAACCGGGCATTGTTTGTCTTATCCAACTCATGCAATAATAAATGTACATCAGAAATCATGGTATATCTTGAAGCAGTTTTATAATACAATCGACATTTTCAGTAATTTATTAAATAATTATCTGTATATCATTATATCTTGGTTGAGAATAGAAAGTCAGCCCGGAGACTTCGAAACGATTTTAATTGAAGCAATACCGATATTTAGCTTGGTTTTAGAAATGATCAATGTAGGAAAACACTGTAGAAGATTGAACCACGTTAAAGAGTGAAAATTCGTGAACCAACAAAGTTTTTATAGCTAATTCTCATCAAAATCATTTATTATGGAATTTTGACGTTTACAAACAAATGATTTGGCAACTGTATTTGAGAGTTAAATGTTTTAGATCTGGAATAGTGTTCTGATCAGCTCGTTTGTTTCAGACCATCACTAATGTATGCCTGAAGATATTAGTGATGGTCTGAAACACAAAGAGAAAAAGGGCAGTTCTATTTAGATGATTTGACGGCTATTTCATATTAAGCAATTTTTTAAACCAACACATTTGCTCATTTTTTTACAGACACATTCGGTATTACGAGGAAAATTGACTTACAGATGAATAATATATCACAGTATTTATGTATATTATCTAATATGGCTTTAAGAAAGACATGCTCAGATAACAGAAGCGAATATTAGTGAAGTTAACCTATATTTTAGTTTAACAAATTGACTAATTTACCATCAATGCAGCGAGAACCGATTAGTTACTTCTCGAGTGCAATAACGTTAATCTCAAGTACTTATTTAAGACTTTAGATGGCTATGAGTTTGCAACGGTAAACAAGCATTTGACATGCTACAAATTATTGTAGCCCCTACGAAAAAGGAGTATGAACTTTTATATCACGTAGATATTGTGTTATTCAATAAATTATGATAGAATAAGATAACTACTATTTTTATACACTTGTGTATTTATATTACGAATAAAATAATTCTTAACCTAATATTTAGAACATCATTAAATAGTTACAGTTTGTGTCTATCTTTATAGATATTTTATCTGTACGTTTTATACTGCGTTGGTCTTTGTGTGAATTAATGAGTAATATGTAATTTTTGCGATTTTCAATATGATGGACTATTGGTTGAGTTACAAAACTTAATTTTGTTATTAGAGTTCAAATCGTCATCATAAATATCTATCTTAAGTTTTTCAGAAAGGGATTTAAGTTTTAAGAAATTTCTGGATGTATAAATTTCAAGTGGGCACAGACACGTTTTAGAAGAGAGTGGGGGTATTCCTTGTCGAACATATATTGGAAGATTTTTTTTTACTCCCGTCTATTGTGAAATTTATCTCCATTGTATTTTTCAAATTAAGTTTACCGTTGCTACAAAAACATACGAAGGGGCAGATAACATGCGTAACGCCGAGACAAGTTCCCTAATTAAAAAACAAATAACGACTCTAAATATCATTTATTTCTCTGCTGCTAACAAACAGATTTTTCTACAGAACTGGATCACACATATATGGATTATTACACATATTTACAATTTTTAATTTGGATCTTTTTGTCAACACCTATATATATATATATATATATATATATATATATATATATATATATATATACATGTGTGTGCGTGCGTGCGTGCGTGCGTGCGTGTGTGTGGGGGTGGGTACCCTACTATTTCCCATTTAAACATTTACGCTTGTGATCATTTCGTCTTGAAAACACTTTATCACTACATCCTTTCATCTGGACTTTCAATCTCTGCTATTTAATTCCTATTTTCATTTTTATTTCTGCTACTAATTTCGTGAACTCTTTGGACTAAAATCTTTGTTTTTGCATTTATAGCACGTTTTCATATAATGCTGTTTCAATTTCTGTCAACACAAGAATATTCATAGCTTCCCTATATTATTTATTTGCTAAAGTTAGCCGTCTAATGAGAAGGACACATTTTATTAGAAACTCTGCGGATTAATGAAATTGTAATAGTTCTTATTCATAGGTCCTATCCAAACATACCTTACAGTAAAATATAATTTACAGTGCAAAATCGTGTTCTTATATATATTGTATATAGTATATAATTTAGAAGATATATATATATAAATTATACTTTACAATCTTCATATATATATAAATATATACATATATTATCATATATATATAAATATATAAATACAAATATATATACATTATATTTTTAAAATAAATATGTTATCACATAGTAAATTTTAACAAAACAAACCTTATCAAAATAGAAAAAGCTGAATATGATCAAGGGGAATAGAAAACACATAAATAGAATGAAAAATGCGGAATAAAATTATATATAAGTTAATTAGAGCATCAGAATAATAAGAAAAATGCTTAGGGAAAATTAAATAAAAATGGTGTAGGCCTGGTCATTCTGAGGCTTAATGTGTTTCATGTTTTAGAAATGGCAAAATCCATACAAATTGCGACATAGAAAGAAACTGAAGTGAAATGAGAAAGTGAAATCAATATGGAAAAATGGTGGATAGTTTTAATAGTAGGTACAATATAAAGGGGTGACAAGTAAATATTTTATACATAGGGAATAGAAAAAAAAACAGGATAATATTGAAATAATGGAGTTTCTTAAAACGAGATAATAATAAAATGGAAGAAAAATGAGAAATATGAGATAGTAATGTAAGTATAGGATACGGAAATACATAATTAAATTCATTAAAATAAATATAATGTACAAAAATAAAATAAAATATATAAAAAACATAAAATGATTACAAAACTGTCTGAAAATGAAGAAAATGGAATTAGAAAATGTTAAACAAATTTGAAAATAAGTTTAAATAAAATATTATTATCCAATATCCTGGAATGTCAATTATTACCTTATCATTAATTTTATTTTTTTTTACTAGGAGTCTTCTACTTTGATAGAATGCTAAAAGGTTATACCAGTATATTAGGTATTTTGCTACACCACACAAATTTTTTACCCTGTTGGATTATCATAGCTTACTCTTTGTAACCTTAAACAAAAGACTTCGTTGGAAGAAGTATCCTTCATTATTATTTTGTTTTGTAATGCCTATTTTAATTTTATTAATGTTTATTTTTTTTACTTATTCTCAACACTTTCTTGAATATTTTCCTACCACTATTTTGTTCCCTTTCATTTCGTTATATTTTTATGATTTTCTAGAGTTTTATTTATTTTGATATATGTATTTTGTACCCTGTCTTATTCCATGTTTATATATATATATATATATATATATATACATATATATATATATATATAAATATATATATATATATATATATATATATATATATATCCCTCTCCAGTATTTACACTTTATATCTCGTTCCCTTTCCTTTTCCACTATCTCTTTAAAGAGCAGTTGTATAAAATGCACTAACTATTGCTCTCAGCAAGATAAAACACGAAATATCGACAGTGTTGCGATGGGCAGACTCCCTCTCACAATACTGCGTGACTGAATTCACTGAATTAAAAAGAAAATCTTCCACCGTACTATATCTATTGCCTCGGAAATAAAAACCTTATCTGATGGAAGTAACCACTGAAATATATACAATACGACCCAATAAAAAACGGGTCAAACTCTTATTAAGTCATATTTTTTAGTGTTTTGTCAAAATCAAATGAAACTTTGGTCATAACTAGTTTTTTTTATATTCAAAATATAACATCAAAACACTAGAGTATTTGACCTTTTTTTCTCCGTTCTACAGCATATGTTCTAGATTGCCTTCATTTAGCTTTTTTTTGGGGGGGGTAACCCTGTATATTTATATATATATATATATATATATATATATATATATATATATATATAGTATTATTATTATTATTATTTAACAATCTCTTTGATTAAAGAACAAAGATGATCTTGAATAACCTACTGCTGAAAAAAAATACATTATTATAATTGACACTAATATCTTTAGACGAAATTTTATCGAAGATCGTGCTCTTTCTGAATATATCAAGCGTTTTGAACGTGTGTAGAAATACAATCGATTGTGGCCTTCTCTCAACCCATTTTTTTAAACGTTGTATTTTGTCGCAGCCACGACACGTTCGCTTTTCCTAATTTTATTAACAGGCAACATGTAAAAATGTGGGTTAAATAAAATCGTTCACTGATTGTAAAATTGATGAAACATTTGAAACCTTTCAACAATACAGTAAATTAGTTTTGCTTGGCTAAACCCATCTACTCGAAAGGGAAAATATTCATGGCTGTTTTTGATGTCACTTAACTCTCAGTTTTGTGGAAACAGATTAAATGGAAACAACAGTGTGATATTTTATTAAAAGCTTCAGATACTTCTTGCGTTCTTTTTGCTGTGTTTGTCGATGCCATACGTTGTTTAGTTAAAAGCTAGGAAGATTTGCGTCCGATATATGTTATGTGTTTTCCGTTCGGTTAAATCACTATCATGAAACGCTTGAATTATTTTCAATACAGTATGGCAGTTAATACACTCACACATAACGTTATTAAGCAGCGGTCTTAGATTTTTTTCGAACGAAACATGTGATTGTACGATGCTTTTACATCTTAAGTTTGATAAGATTAAAATATATTCATATAAGGTGTCTAAAATGTATTATAGTTCAATTCAGAAAACTAGTTTAACACGTGTTGATTTACAAGAATATTTCTTTGTCAGCATACAGTTCTTTATTCAACTTGCGCAGTCTTGCTATATGCAGAGCATAGACAGTAAATCAAGGTGCGATGCAAGGTATGGGGAATGTTTCTATCAAATTCGCGAATTTAAACGGAATTTCATACGAAATGGCAAAATTACTTGTAAAAAAGAGATCCTGAATGTTGAAGGTTTACTTCATATTGGGAGTGATGGGGGAATACAATTGCGAATTACTTTGGACGCCTATCCAGTCATGCGAAGTAAATAAAAAGTTATGTTAGAAATTAATACCATGTTTCAAGTTCGGCAGAAACATTCCCGCGTTTGATTCGACTAGATACAGATGAAAAAGTTTGGATCGTTAACTCGATCGCAAGGTTGTAACAATGAATCAAGATGATAACAGCAGTTCGAACAATCCAAATCTATTATATATATATATATATATATATATATATATATATATATATATATATATATATATATATATATATATATATAAAAAAAGTGAACGTATATGTGTCTGTGTGTCTGTGAACATTTTCCTACGCAATAACTCTGTCAATTTTAAGTCTACAGACTCGAAATTTGATATACAACATACCGAGATTTGGAAAAATCTTCGTAATCCGTTTTCAGACAGAAATTTGGCTGTTAAGAGGTCAACGTTCAATAGTATAACCCTTGAGAACTCTACCAAAATCCTCCGCCAATTTTCGGTCTAAACACTGGAAATATTAGATGTAAATCTTTTGAACATGGATCTAACTTAACAACTTGACTTGAGTCCAAAACAACAAATATTAAGGGGACATAATAATAGGGATCCAGTTTAAAAATACATTTTTTTTTGCTCAACATACACCTCCAAACACCCGGGCAACGTCGGGCTGAAATGCTAGAAATACAAATAGCTTACCATCACCGCAATAATTTAGAACCGAGGTTTATATGGGGCACTTTTTGCATTTTTGTCTAATTTAATCTATCAAGTTTTCAGGAATCCGTAAATATAAAAACGTAAGTATTCAAATCGATATTACGTAAACTCAAATGAATTTAGGACATTTTAGATTGCGTTCATGTAGGATAGTCAAACGACTAAGCAGGTGAACTACAGAGCACTCGGCTTCATTAATGCAAAGGTTCAAAATTCCGCTCGCTAGTCAAAACACATGTGGCTGGTTTGATAAAAATTGTGTTCCGTCTCTGTCTCAGAGTTCTCAAGCAATTGTTCTCAAGCAATTGCTGTTGGAGAAATCTTGAGATAAAATGTTTAACCACTATAAAAATATTTAGTGAGTTCCTTTAAAACTTATTCTGTCGATCAAATTTTACTGAGTAAGAAAATTAAGTAAAAGGGAATAAATTTTAGCTTACATTTTACCAAGAACACATTTTGATTTCTCTCATTGTGACATAAACTCGCTCACCTATAAAGCATTTAAAACCGCAATAAGTCTGATTCTATTCCCATGCATTAGTTGTGTTCGCTTGAATAAAATAGACGACACGAGTCAGCAGACGATGCAAGAAACGACCACATGAAAAAGACACAGCTGGTTTTGTCATCTGCCACAAAGCACTCGCTCATAGAAAGGGTAAAAAAATGATAAAACTAATATGCCCTGAAGTATCAACTAAACACCAACCTCTCTCCCATGGCCAAAGGGATACATCCTCTTGTCCTTTATGCAAGCATTTAAATGGCAAGTTCTCTGACGAACTCAAAGCACACAGCCCCTACGACAAACCCAACAAACAGCAAAACCAAACTCTACATTGAAGATTTTCAGCCTTCTATTCGAAGAGCATTTTCCCATCGGACTGCTGCACGATGTAATTCCATCCCGAGACTCTTCTTTTCTAACCGTACTGACAGGCAGACGTGCAAGTGTAATGTAAACAGATATCTCACATCCTAAACACCCAAATAATGTCCGTACAAATCTGCCCCGAAATAGTAGTCCCTCACAAATATATGCTTCTGTGCCTTATTTAGGGTTAAATAACAATAAAATATATTAAGACGAGGTAACAAACGTATGTAAAAGAAAAACGTTTTATTTGATTGAATTGTTTCTTGATAGATTGTCAACGATGATGTTTGGGTTCACAAGTATCCTTTTGTTGTAAGACGCATGTGCGTCATTTTCTGTGTGTGGCGGGGCGTTATAAAAGTGGTATGATAAAATGTTACATCTGGAATCCAGCGGTATGGTTTTATTCACCCCCCCCCCCGCAGAACGGAGATCACTTGGAAATATATCTCATATGGAGGTTCTGATACAATTGCGCCAAGGTGAGTGTTCCTGTATACGCCATGGTTTTGACACAGTATATGAAGAATTGAAAACAAAGATGGAAATGTATAGTGTGGGGTTCATGCACAAACGTCTCTTTTGTGTAATAATCTTTTTGGTGGAGGAAAATTGTGATTTATCTAGTTGTATTATTTATCTTTTAAAATTGCATGCGCACGTATTGTGTGTAGGTTTTATTTTCGAAAATATTAAGTACTGCTTATTTTCTTGCGTATTTGTACATATTATAACAATAGTATGTAAGATATTTTTTATAATGGAAATAAAGACGAAGATAATGACATTGTTGGTAATACAGCTCCTATATTGGGTGACTGACAACATAGGTCTGTTTGGTAGACTATAAATCGAATACGAATGAAGACTAATCGTGTTAGTAAAATGCACACTATTGACCAGTGGAATGTTGTTTTAAATAAAATACAGGAAATGGCTTACGTTTATAAGAAATTTTAGTTTTAATTAAGAGTAAAAACTAGCAATCTTGTTGCGTTATACTTAAGAATAGCACTAATTTGTTACCACGTGTTTAAATTCATGGTACATGGGTGGAGCAAAACATCGCTTAACTAATTCCACTGATTATAGTAAGACCGTCTTAAAGTCTAATGCAAACATGAACCGTTATTTTTTAATAAAAAAGTGTATGCCCAATTTTTTTTAATTTTTGCTTACTATATAGATGTTAGAATTAACCGACGATATCTTTAATCCTTACCTCGATTATTCTCTGCCTTGATAAACAGTTAAACAATAATAAATAAATATTTAAAACTTTAAGTAGAGATTAACAGAACGATGCAGTCGAAAAAATATAAAGAAACACTTTGGATATATAGACATTTCAGAATCGATGATGCCGTGAAATTGCAATATGGCTTAGGTTTGTTGATTCGACCTATCCATACCTACGGTACAACTTTAAGATTTACCAGTAAACATTTTGTCTCTAAACGGTTGCAGTATTTCTTTAAGCTTACTATTCTTAGATTGGCAAAAAAAAAGAATATATTTAAATAAATATAGTCCCAACATACCTAAGAGCATTATTAAGTGTGATACTTTGCATCAGTTAAAGGAAATAAATGTTGTAGAAATACAAGTTGCAATGTAATACATCGACGTGGGTGTATCTCTTGAACTGATTGTTTTCTGCCAGTGTAAATTTTGTCTGCTCATAATAGAATTTTTAGATAATACTTCACATGATTTTTAATTACTTCCAGTGGTGGCAGTTTAAACGTATAAAAATTCGAAAATCCAATGAAATTTTTACTTGGTGTTATCGAATTGAATTAGTTTATTGTCTAGGTATTATATCTACAAAAGACTATTCTTTTCATATGGAAGTCACCACTTATCAAGGCCCGGAAACCACTCGGGTATAAGGGTTATTGCGTGTACAGTAATCGTTGGAATAATATTGTAATGACCTTGATAATGGAGATTTGATAAAGTGTCTTACTTAAAGGGGTGATTTATCAGACATGTGTTTACGTTCGACTTGAAGTCATCCAAGTTGTAGTCAGGAGGAAAACTGACAAACGACACAGAATTCCACGTTTTTATTTAGACACAGATAAAAAGTGGGGAAAATTACTGGCAGGGCTTGAAGCTACACGGGTGTTTTCGTGAAATATTGGCGAGGGAGGACCAGAGATTAGAGCTCAGTTTTACAAGTAACTTTTAAGACCTAAAACAGACTTGTTGTACGTATTCATTTGAGCTCGATTTCTATGTATACTAATTGCTCCAATAGAATACACATTTGATGAGTAACCTTTATTTAATATTACATTTAAGCAGATGTAATTTGATAATTAGCTCCATATACGTCAGTGTTTGTTGCAATATAATCTTTTTATTCATTGCAATTTTCCCCGCGCATTTTGAGAAAAATATAATCTCTCAGCAACGGCACAAATTCAAATACACCCACACACTTTGCTAAAAATAACAAAAGTAAAAATAGCATATTTTGGCGTACGTTGTTCAAAGCAGGTCACGTGTCACAACCAGCAAATGAAAATTAAGAATATAATCTTTTTAACGAATTTCTAAAACGCCAAATAATCAGAAAAAGCTAATGCTCTCTAGAGTCGGTCTGGATCTATGAAAAGAGCATTTTGCGCCCAAACGAGTCAGTCGACCTTTCAGGCATGGCGTAAACATCCATATCGACCTGTCTGCGTTGGACGTTTAACACGCGTACGCCCAGCAATTAATTCCTCCACGTGGAGATGGACTTGTTACCCTGATGGACTATTTTTACTCTTGTATATCTCTCCGCTAAGTAAGCGAGAAAAAGAACAGTTTTCTTCTTTACATAAAAAAAAACATTAAATAACCTCAGTCACCGTTTCACAAAGAAAAGAACCTTTTCTGTTCATTTATTTACTTTGTGTAATTACCTTTCTGTCAAGTGCATTTATTTTCCTTATTGTTTTGTCATGAAATAAATGCTGTGCATTTAAATCGGAAGGAGGTGTTGTTCGTTTCATCCTTATTTCTTTTTTTATTTATTATTTGTTTGGGGAGAGGAAATTAAATCTCACTTAAATTTCTAACCTCCACAACAGAATCAATCAATGCAAATGAATTCATTCGAATATAAGAGACAGGACTGATACCAAGTATCCAGAAGCTGGAAATATCTCAGAACATTATTGTTCAACATGATAATGCCTCTGTACACACTGCTAAAGTAAAAAACAATGATTTCCTGATAATTCAATTAATGTGACATTTTGGCCAGGCCAAAGTCCCGATTTAAATCCAATCGAGAATATTTTGGCCATACTATATTGGGAATTTACGCATAAAAGTATATCTATGTATATTAAATTATGTAATTAAATAATATATATATGTATATATATATATATATATATATATATATATATATATAGAGAGAGAGAGAGAGAGAGAAATAAAATACCATTTTCATTATTGCCATCATATACACATGTATACATGTATATGTATATATTGATATATACATATATATATATACACTTGTGCCCGATATTATTCATACCCCCCTTTGAAAATTGAGTTTATTAGGTGTAACTTTGTAAGAATTTATTGTTTACGTCCATATTGATACATATTCTTAATAAACCTCTTCTGATCATTTTCGTCATTTTAAAATCTCGGGATACTTGTAATAAAAGAAATATACAGCTATTTATAAAATCTGCAATGTTCAAAAATAATCATACCCCCTTATTTTTTCAGTATTAATCGAGTTTCTGACTGTTTGTTTCCTGTTTGATTCTTATTTTGAATGGTTTTATACAACCTTTGATTAATTTCATTTCGTTTTTTCATTTTTCAGAAATTAAAATGATATCAACTGAAAACCAATAAAAGAATAAAAATTATTAGAATGGGGAAGAAAAAAGAGCTTAGTAATGATCTTAGGACTAAAATTGTGAATTCACATAAGGATGGTTTAGGTTACAAGTCAATTTCCAAGAAATTTGAGGTCCCTACAGAAACAGTACAGAGCATCATCAAAAGATTCCAGAGCCACCACACAACAAACAACTTGATTGGTAGAGGAAGGAAAAGGAAACAGTCTGCTAGAGCCACCAGGAATATTGTAAGAAGTGTTAATGCAAATCCAACTACAACTACTAAGGACATTTTAGAAAATCTGGAGTCTTCTGGCATAAAAATATCAAGGCAAACATTGCAAAGGACTCTGCATGAAAATGGTCTGAAAGGAAGAAGACCAAGAAGGACTCCATTGCACACCGGCAAACACCTTGCAGCACGTCTAAAGTTTGCTAGGACCCATGTGAATTCTCCAGAGTCCGTTTACTCAAGTATTTTGTGGACTGACGAAACAAAAATTGAATTGTTTGGCCATATGGATGCTTCTTACGTTTGGAGGAAGAAAGGAGAAGCTTACAACCCAAAGAACACCATACCCACGGTGAAACATGGTGGTGGTAGCCTAATGTTTTGGGGCTCCTTTTCGGCTAGTGGTCCAGGTAGTTTGGTCAAGATAGATGGAACCATGAAGAAGGAGCAATATTTGGAGATACTCCAGAAAAACATTAGACAGGATGCGGAGAAGCTCGATTTAGGACCAAACTGGGTCCTTCAACAGGATAATGATCCAAAGCATACTGCCAAAATAGTCAAGAAATAGTTTGACGATAATCAAATTAATGTTTTGGAATGGCCTAGCCAGAGTCCCGACCTGAACCCTATCGAAAACCTCTGCCACATATTGAAAACTGAGGTTAAAAAGCGGAAACCTAGAAATTTGAGGGATTTGGAGAACTACTGCATTGAAGAATGGTCAAAAATCAGTGTTGATGCTTGTAAAAACCTTGTTGATAAATATCCAAAACGGTTATAGGCAGTTATTAAGAGTAAAGGGCATGCTATTGACTATTAGTAAGAGAGATATGAATAATTTTGAACTAGTGCCATTATTGTTTTTCTTTGTATAATGTTTCAAACTTGCATAATTTATTTATTTGTTGAGTTTAAATTAAATGCTTATGCTTGATTTATTGTTTGAAATCCCTTTAATATTGTCTACCTTCTGGTTTGAGCAATATTCTTATAGAAATCTCAAAGATCCGAGGGGTATGAATAATATCGGGCACAAGTGTATATATATATATATATATATATATATATATATATATATATATATATATATTGAACTCGAATTAGAACGACCATAGCGTCTTGAACATGATTAGTGCAGATTCTTTTAAATTAGAACATTATATCCATAAAAAAATAAATTATTGCAACTACCTTAGTTGTCTGTTAAAGAGAGCCGGAGAGGCAAATTCGAAATGAGGGGTGCCGCCATGCGAGTGCAATCAGTCGAGGATAAGGAAACAAACTGGCTAGTACGTAATAGTACGTAATCTTCCTGCTGATGTCACTATTAATATGAGTCGGAATCCAGCAGCGGATTTTCTGACGACAGTAAAGTTTGGTAATACTCTTTTTTACAAGCAAAAACTGCATTGAAATTGCTTATTAAAACTAGCCTGAAATTTAAATTGAAACATAGAAGAAATATCTTCAGCTATAATAAAATATTTGACTGTAGAAATTCCCTTCTTGACCAAAGCATCGTAGGTTTGCAATAACATATTCCGGATATTAATTCATTAGATCGAAACTATTAGCCATTATTTCTTTTAATTTTGACCAATTATAGACATATTCAGTCGTTATAATAAAATGCTACATGGTATCATAGTTTCCACACCATCACAAACTAGTCCATATTTTCCTCTATAAATATTCTGTTCTCCAACTGCTTCCTGTTGCCATCGGGACCTATCCTAAATGTTCCTATGAAACTTACATTACCCCATCGTAGCTGCTTATTAACTACATACACATAATAATTATATATATATATATATATATATATATATATATATATATATATATTACTGAATTTAAAAATAATAATCTCTCTTCTATAAATGTGCCTAATATTATAAGAACTGGAAAGTTTATTATCCCAGAATTCAGCTCTTAAATACATAAATAAACGCACGGGTGCCGTTATTTATTTTTCGATTTTTGAGCATATTTTCTAACATTTGCAAGATCATATTTTCCTTTTATCTGTTTTCGTATATTTTCTTGGAAGTGTTTATTTTTATATTTTCTTTTATTTTTACCATCTACTACTGTTGACGGTTTTTATTACTTTGGTATTTTCTAAGCTTCCATTATGTTACATATCGTTTCAGCATTTTACAATTTGTACAAGATGCAATTTTTTATGTTTTTTTTTTACATTTTTGTATATAACGGAGGTAGTTACAATATTAAAATGCTCTTGACTCACGAAAATTTATGAAAATTATAAATGTATAAAAATCATTCATTTCTCAATAATAATTTTAGTGATGTGAGGAGAATATTTTCTATAATATGAATATATTTAGTTTATATATATATAATTATATATATATGTATATATATATATATTTACATATATATATAGTAATTTATAAAATATATATGGCGATTAAGCTACACTGAATATACTGCGTTTAATCCACTTATAGGATTCGTCAGGCTTATACGCGAATTCTGTGGTTGCTTCTTGTTTTTATATATGTTTAGGATTTCTGGTTTGCGAATCAGCTTTCTAGTATCAACCGCGCCCCTTCCTATCAGCCAATGGGCATGCATTTTATCGAACAAAGGATCTGTTTTAAAGCTAGGTTAGTGGTTTAAGGTAGATAGTTTCCCTCCTTTATATATATATATATATATATATATATATATATATATATATATATATACCTATGTGTACACACATACATGCACATATATACATGTATATATATATATATACATATATGTGGGTGATCGTGTATGTATATACATGTTTGTTTAATGTAATGAATATACATAAACGATCACACACACATATATATATATATGTGTATATATATGTGCATGTATGTGTGTACACATAGGTATATTTATATATATATATATATACATATATATAAAAAAGAGGGAAAAGATCTACCTTAAACCACTAACCTAGCTCTAAAACAGCCCCTTTGTTCGATAAAATGCATGGCCATTGGCTAATAGGAAGGGGCGCGGTGGATACTAGAAAGCTGATTGGCTAACCAGAAATCCTATACATATATAAAAACAAGAAGCAACCACAGAATTCGCGCATAAGCCTGATGAATCCTATAAGTGGATGAAACACAGAATATTCAGTGTAGCTTAATCGTCATATATATTTTATAAATTACTAACTAGCTCTACCTACTATTGAGCACTTTTGAAGTAAATACGTAAAGTTTACGCAGACATCTATACTTTCGTATATTGAATTTATGTGAGTAAATGAAGTAGTTATATATATATATATAATTATATATATACACACACGCATATATATATATATATATATATATATATATATATATATATACATATATCTGTGTGTGTGCTTGGGATTAGTTGTATTTACAATATTAAAATGTAAGCAGGGGCATTTACTATGTATAGACTATCTACTACATCAGTAAACAACATTGTATAGATTTATTTTTATGCAGTAAATCTCTTAAATCATTGACACAGTTTGTGATATTAAAATCACTTTATATATGCATAACATTCAATAGAGGATGGATTTTATATCAATACATACACAATCTACATAGATTAAAATACCAGGTTTAAGCGTAATGAACAATCGGCCAACGTCTGGCGTCCAGCTAGGGATTAATATGTATATTATATTTCATATACAGCATACTTTTTAGGATATAATTTTATTCTTAGTCAGTTTTAGTTAGTACTCCATAGCTAAAATTTAGAATGTTTTAAATTACTAAGTGATACAGAGAGGATTTAGAGGAAATAGACAACTAGTAATTTTCATATAAACATGTTTCACACTTACATACCCCTCTGAGTATATGGTATGCTGACACGTGTTAAACTATGTTAACACGTGATCAGACATCAAGTAAAATAATTGATCGATTCCTTATTGGAAATCTCTTTGTCGTTTCAGCAACGTACGTTGTAATATATCGGGGAATGGGGTGTAAAACTTCATATCGCAATCCATAAAGCCTGGCCGCAGTATTCGCTGACATATGAAGTGAGCACGCCTGAAATCATTACTGTTTATGGGATTCATTACTTTGATGTACTGTGCTATTTCCAGTTATGTTAGCTTCCCTATTGCTTTGAGATAAGAAATCGCCGTTGAAACAGGGCGTTTTGTCAAAGTTATCCGATCTCTCTTTGTGTGGCTGGTCTCAGCTTCTGATAATTTATCGCTATAAAGAAAGGCTTGGTGTCTTCATCTCGGTTTATTATTAATAATCATATTCATGTGTTCACACATATTTCTCACACTTTCCGCATTATTTAATGTTGTGGTGCGTGCATTTCCTCTGCATTGGCTCGTATGGATTGAACGCAATTTCATCGTATACAGTAGGACGTCAGGATACGGCATTAAAATAATAATAAAATAATAACTACAATAATGACAAAATACAATGTAGTGTATTATACACATGTATGTAATCAAATAACATTATACATAACACCGTAAATCTGGAGAAAATAACGTAATCAGGGACTGGGAAAATATCGTATTTAACAATGTAACCACATAAAATTTTATCCTTGGGCCACCGTATTTCGTGGTCCTACTGCATTGTGAAATACTGAATTTATATTTAGAAAATAATTTATGCTTTAAAGATATCATATAAATTTAGGGTTGGATCATATTTACTCTCTCTAACACTGATATAAAAGCCTACTTTTTCTAAGTAAACATTATAAAAACAGACTTTTTAATATATTAAATCATGAATTCACGAACGAGTACATTAAAGTTTAACTAATTTGGATATTTATTTGTAAAATTCGTGGTACATAATTATTTATTCTATTTTTATGGTTTCTCATACGATTATTAGTTTTTATGTCACTACTAACTTAGATTCTATTTATGCATAGTTTTTCTTTGTTCTGCATTATTGCGTAGAATTTCAGATGAAAATTTAAAGCACACCGAACTAATAATGTATACATCTATTTATTTATCCCTATCACTCTTACTCCCTCTGCTTGTTCTTCTCTCTCTCTACACACACACACACACATATATATATATTTATATTATATATATTTATATATATATGTATATATATATATATATATATATATATATCATGACATAAATGCGGGAGTGCCTCAGGGGTCTATCCTTGGACCTCTATTGTTCCTGATATTCATAAACGACCTCCCTGACAATATTGTTTCGGAGATGGGTATATTTGCCGATGACACCACTCTCTATAACAGATATGAGGGGAAAACAAATGAACACATATCCAAGAAAATGGCAGAAACACTAGAGGATGACCTCCAATCCGTAGTGGAATGGGGACAAAAATGGTTGGTCTCATTCAATGCTGCTAAGACTAAGCTTGTTTCCTTCAATAACTACAAGAAACCTTCTCTACCACCAATAGCAATGGCCAAGAACACATTGCCTGAAAGTACTTCTTTTAAACTCCTCGGCCTAACATTTACAGGGAATATGAACTGGAATAGATACATTGAGAGCATTGCCAAGGCTGCTGCAAGGACGGTTGGCTCCGTCTACCGTGCTAGAAAACTACTTACGCCTGCCAGTATCCTATACCTCTATAAGGCAACCATTCGCCCATGTATGGAGTACTGTTGTCACATCTGGGCTGGTGCATCTGCTGCTTGTCTCTCGCTCCTGGACAGGGTTCAAAAAAGAGTCGCAAACCTGATAGGTCCTGAACTGTCATCTGGGCTTCAACCTCTGTCCCATCGACGAGATGTTGCATCTCTCTGCCTGTTCTACAAATACTTTAATGGTGAATGCTCTGACGAACTGCAAACACTTGTACCTCCCCGACGTAACTACCCCCGACAAACCCGACAAGCTACTAAGTCTCATCCCTTTACAGTGGAGATCCCTAGGTGCAAGAAAGCCTTTTACTCCAATAGTTTCTTCCCCAGAACTGCGGGTCTTTGGAACTCCCTTCCGGGATTCTGCTTTCCCAACTGCAATGATATGCAGAAGTTCAAGTGTAATGTTAACAAACATCTTTCTACTCTTTTCCCTTCATAATGACCCCGCTAATTAATTCCCTAATAGTAGCCCCCTGCTTCAAAGTGGCACTGTGCCTTGTTTGGGGTGAAAATTGAATAAAAAAAAAAAAAAAATATATATATAGCCTGTTTATGATTAAAAATTATTGGTTACATTTGTGCGTACATGTTTTAGTGGAATCTTTATTTAAGTAGACCACTTGATTGGAGCCCAAAAAAACAGAAGCGATATGTTAAAAATGGTCCATATTATAATCATCTTTATTTATAAGATATCCGTGTGTAGTTTACGTTTGTGTAGACAATGGGTGTATATTTTGTGAATTTGAGCAGTAGGGTGTTTTTTAGGAATTAGTAGTTGAGGATTAAGTAAAAAAGGAAGTACGATATCTGCTGTGAAGCTGTAGCAGCAGGGGTTGTTTGTATTTTTTTGGCTTGCCAGTTGTTTATTGGTCTCGGTATTCGCTTTGTTCTGAAGTAATTTTATACATTCATAACTTCTATATCTTTGGTATTTATGTTTTTCTAGTGGCGAATGCATTATCAATTTATTTTATTTTAAGTTCTATTTATCTATTTATTTATTTATTTTCGTCTTTGTTTTTATCTGTTCATTAGCTTCTCCTTTTAATTTTTATTATTTGTTTGTTATTCATAATATATATGTCATTATGGTTAATTAACAGCCAGCCAATAGAATAGGATTAGTGAATCTCTCGGCAAAGGCTTCCTTTCTAGGACAATTGCGCGACATATCAAAGGCCTTCGATAAGGTTTGGCATAAGGGCCTGCTTCACAAGATTTCCAGCAAGGGTATAACTAGAAATGTTTTCTCAATAATTAAATCATTTCTCTCTGATAGGTTCATAAGTGTAGTGCCTGATGGGCAGAAATCTGAGGCCCACAGTATTAATGCTGGAGTCCCCCAGGAGCCGATCCTAGGCCCAAATCTCTTTCTGATCTACATCAATGATCTCCCAAAACACATACTAATTTCATTCGTTTGACATATATGCTGATGACACGACCATCTACGGCAACACATCAAACTCCGTAAATGACACAGCTATCTCTGATTCCGTCTCCTCTGATCTTGAGCACGTCGTTCAGTGGGGGAAGAGATGGCTGGCTACTTTTAATGCATCTAAAACCAAGCTCCGAAATTTCCATCATCAACGCTCTGTTCCTCATCTAGCATGAATTGAAATTGATGGTTCTCGTCTTGGGGAGGCTTCATGTTTTGACAAGCTCCAGGGTTTGACCTTTACTCCTGATCTGAAATGGAACACATACATCAAGTCTGTGGCCAAGGTCGCTGGGAAAATGGTGGGATCTTTCTACCGCTCCATAAGATATCTCACTAATGATGCAAGTTTCTATCTATATAAGAGCTAAGTACGTCCAAAGATGGAGTACTGCTGCCACGTCTGGGCTGAGTCTTCAAAAAACAGCATATTCTGCCTTGACAAAGTAAAAAAAGACTTCGTGGCTTAGTGGGGGATGCTCTCTTCTCTTCCCTGCAACCTCTCTTCCACAGAAGAGACGTTGCGAGCCTGTCTTTGTGTTATCGTTATTTCCATGGAAAGTGCTCGTCCGAGC
Organism: Euprymna scolopes; assembly: GCF_053919585.1. Taxonomy (NCBI): domain Eukaryota; kingdom Metazoa; phylum Mollusca; class Cephalopoda; order Sepiida; family Sepiolidae; genus Euprymna; species Euprymna scolopes. Next base: position 56,155,458 of record NC_136487.1, read on the forward strand.
TTCAATCTATGGTCCCCCTCGCCAATCCTCCATGATAAACACCCATGTAGCTAAAACCACTGTCAGTAATTTCCCCCACTCTTTATCTGTGCCTTAATCAAAACGTAGATTCCATGAGCATAGCTTTTTTTCTGAGAAGTGCACGCCTGTGGAATGCTCTTCTGTTTGCCTGTTTCCCACCGAACTACAACTTGGACGTCTTCAAGTCCAACATAAACAAATTCCTGATTAATCGCCCCCTTAAGTAAGACGCTTTATCAAATCTCCAATACCAATTATTACTACGATATTATCCCAGTGATTATTGTACACAAAATAACCCTTATCCCCGAGTGGCTTAAGGGCCTTGTTAAGTGGTGATCTCCATGTAAAATAAAGCCAATATATATATAATCATATAAGATTTAAATAAAAGCCGAATACTAGGGTATGTTTTCCACTCCTCTGCGGTGTCAAAAGTGATTATAGTGGCAAAGGTTTTAATATCTATTTATAAACTTAATTTCGATGGTTGTTATTCTTTCATTTGGGCGTATTATTTTCTTATTACTAGGGGATAAGCAGTTTTTTATAAGTTTGCATGATTCGTTAAAGAGATAGGCTTTCCAGGTCACATATGTTAATTTTTATGTTCGTTCTATTTCTAATAATCACAATGGCAGCTTCGAAGGATTGAATCTAAATAGTGCAGTATCACGAATACAATGATATGATTAAAATACAATAATCTACCCCTCACCTCTATCTAGTTGAATGCAGTGGATATAAAAAACGGCGTGCGCAATTTAATGACCATTTCGATCAGATCATTTTAAAGTCTTTCCAGGAGGAATGACTGCCACTTTTTCATGATACAGTAAATTTTCCATCTTAGATAAGGGAAGAATTTCATGTTAATGAAAGAAATTGGAAAAACTGGTACAAAAATAAAATAAAAAAATGTGGATGAAAATCAGTCAGTAAACTCGAGAAAATATAGAATCGGAAATGGCTACTTAATAGCGAGTTAAGTGGGAAAGTTTCTGCTGCAGCACAACGAAAGAGAATGCAAACTCCGTACGATTCGATCAGCGGAGAAATTTAAAATGAATTACACTGAAACTAATAGGGGGAATGTTTTAATTGTATGGAGAACAACATATTTTCTCTTTTTAGAATAAGTTGAATCTAAACGCTCAGCGTAAAATTTTACAGTGATAACAAGTTTCAGAATTATTTGTGAGAGATATCTGATGTGATGATTATATGAATACATGCTATAGGTCGCAAAATATTTATGTTTGCACAAACAACTCTCTCTCTCCCTCTGTCTTATTCTCTCTCCACCCCCCTCTTTCTCTATCTTTATATATATATATATATATATATATACTAGCAAAAGTACCCGTCGTTGACTGGGTTAAAAAACAGTCCACATAAAATGGACTCTGATTTAGTAAAGTAGGATAGGTTATGAAACGGAAGGGTTGTAAAGAGATAGCTTCGAATTTGGGGGTATCAAAACCAAAGCAAAATATGATGAAAGTAAAAATAAAATAGATAAACCCCATAATTTATTATACCATACCTCTTCACACTGAAACACTTATCACAATATTCTGTGGATCTATATTAAAAAACCTTGTTAAACTTTGTGACATATTTCCATTCTATGGAAGTCATGCGCGAACGAACACCCCATAATTTTATTGTACCATATTTCTTCAAGCTGAAACATAATTATCAAAGTATACTTACGCAGATAGATATGAAAAGTCTTTATTAAACTTTGTGCCTATTTCCCTTCTATGGAGGTCAGGCGTGAACCCAGACCCCACAATATTATTATACCAACTCTATTGAAGTTAAAACATACTCATCAAATTATTATTATGTACATCTATATCAACAACTCTTGTAAACGTTTTTTTTTTAATTTATGTCCACAGTTTGTGGACCAGGCGCGAACGGAGACCCCACAATTTTAATGAACAACCGGTCTGCCAGATCAAACATGGCCATTCCTGTGTCTCCATACATCTTCTATCATTATATGGAATCCGTTTTTTTAAATAGTCAACTATATAGGAGCCTATTCGTGACCAGACACACACACACACTCAGCTTTATATATATATATATATATATATATATATATATATATATATAGAGAGAGAGAGAGAGAGAGACAAACGTAGCCACATACACATATATAAAACTTGCGCACATTTCCACATGCATGTGCACATGGATTCACAAATCTACATATACTCTTTAGCATACATAGACAAAGTAAATATAGTTAATTAGAAATAAATTTCATAAAATAAGTCCAGAACCTTGATATATTAACAGAGTCAAGCTACACATCATTTAGTAATTATGTTAAGGAAAGCATGTATTTCATGTTAGTAAAAATATAAGATACCACTTTAAGTTGACGCGGGAGAGTTAAGACTGTATTACAGGGATTGGGTAAGAAATGAAAGAGAAAGATACATAAAATTGTATAATCTTAATTTCATTGTGGCTTGGGGAATATGACCGAAAATCAACTCTGGTTGTATGAAAACATAGGAAGGAGTTGTTCGGTGGTTTAGAGTCTATTTTCTTTGCGAAACAAGAAAGTGATATAAATTTTGGTAAACCAAACTAATTAGCATATTTGAAAGATCTGAAAGTAAACCGGTTTAGAATTGAAAGAAGCGGCGAGTATGACTAGTGAGGTGTAAGCTATTAGAAGCATAAATATCCCACATAGATTTTGAATGAAAATAGGTTAAATTTAAAAAGTATAGAAATGTTCTAAGTGTACATACTGATTGATAGATCTAGAAAATAAAGGTATTATTGTAGTTAACCTCCTGCACGGTTGAACTAACTCATTTTGAACTGGTTGTGTTTTAATGCAATTGTCGTTGTATTACGGAATGAGCTCATTTTAACACATGACCTCGAAATATTTGAAATTAAACAAATGATATTTACATAAAATAAACGAAGTTAACTTTCAATACGAAGATAATATTTATTTATATTTTATTGTTAAAGTTGCATTATATATATATATATATATATATTATTTAAGCAGTGTTCTTGAAATCATTTAACGAATTTTATTTTAGATGCAATATATGTACTTATGTGTGTGTATGCCAAGCCATTTATGCAGATTTGTGAACCCTATGTTTATCTTTCTACAAATGTGTATATATATATATATATGTATATATATATATATATATGCGCGCGTGTGTGTGTCTATTCATAAGGATAGATTACAAAAAATATAGATAGTTGGATATGCATACATATCTTTTATTTTAAGGATATTTTGAAAGCAGATAAAACGTGTTATCAATTCTAATTATGGTTGTTTCAACATGTTCCTTATAAGCTTCGACTTTATGATGACCAGTCCTATGATTTATCATAACGTAGTAAAAAAAAAACATTATTATAAAATCACGAACTAAAACTACAAATAAATCATAGTAGAACTTTCCATCGATCTTTAAAAATCTAGTTCGACGCATTACTCTTATTCTACGCATTGATTTTGTGTATATAAAATACAATCATTAGCTAAAATCGTTGTTTCCGACACACTCATTTCGAATTAGATCGAGGCATGTTTTATGTGCTTCAAAATGACTGGATTAATCCTCAAACAAATATGTGTTTGCCATTTGCTGTCATGAACATGAGATTACATGAAATACACTTCACTGAATATTTGTTTGATTTAAAATAGGATGTTATTAGAGGAATCCAACCTTTAAACAAACTAATAATCAAAGTAAATTTATTATGTTATGAACATATAATATATACATATATATTATTCCAAAGATTATTTTTATCATTTGCAATTATAATTTTCATATATGCAATTCAAAATAGAGTGCTGTTTTTAATGTTCTAAAATTTAGACTGGTTTTTATGTAACCGTTTTGCTACGGTCGCCATAAAAATGTTATTTGCTATTAATACGAAATCCTAATCAGTATTCTTTTATAAATGTGTAATACTGAAAAATAGCATGACGAAAATTATTAATAGTGAAACAAGTGTTTTATTATGAATGTTTGGCAAAGGTGGCCCATAGATTAGCGCTCAAACTTGCCAGAGCAAACATAGGGTCGGAACATAACTTCTATAAGAAACATGTTGAAGTGAAGAGAAAATGAATTATCTACTAAGTTACAGAATTCGAATTTAAACTGTCCAGTCAGGATAGGATACTTCGGGCAACTCCTGCCTAGATATTGTAACAGCACTCTATCCTAGGATGTACTTCGCTTGTAGGGGTTCATCTAACGCTAACTATTAATTACAGCGTGTTGCATGCCTGTGGAACTCTCTTCCGATAGGCTGCTTTACAGCTGACTACAATCTGATTGTATTCAAGTCCAACGTAAAAAAGTTCTTAATCAAACGTCCTCTTAAGCAATCCAATTCACAAAACTCCCGCTACTCCTATATTTACTACGCGATAATCACATTGACTAATGTATACCCATTAACCCTTATCCTCGCATGGCTTTGATACGTGGTGATTTCTTTGTAAAAATAAAATCTATTGTCCTGCTACGCTGACAAAAGATTTGAGGTATATGCTCTATTTCACATTAGGAGTGGACCTACTACCCGTCGTTTGCAGTTAATTATGAGTGGATCTCAAACCCATCGCGAGCTGTTTACACAGTTTGTCGGTCTCGGTTTAATTGAAACAATAGTGTGCAAATCTTCTTTTTTCACTTTGTATTAACTGTTCTTAAATAAAACACATAAATATTACAAAACGATTGTAATTTAAACGATTTGATAGAACAAAAAACGATTTTTAAAATTATATATACAGTAAAAGCATTATAAAGAAAACTTATTTGAAAATGCATTATTTAAATCATAATTTAAACTTTTGCAAGAACATGTATTCCAATTGAATATATATATATATATATATATATATATATATATATATATATATATATATATATATATAGTATATTTATGTATGTGCGTGTTTGTTGCGTGTAGTCTACTGAAAAATAATATCTGAATCTCTTAATATATTAGAAACATTTGATGGCGATATATATTAATTGTGACTATTTTCTTCTATAGAACGAATTAGTATTATGACTGCCGCCATTCTGACTACGATAGTAACATTCGAAGAAATGTATGCGTGCGGAGAATGGGATTATGAAATTGTTTATTTCGGTGAAATCGCTCGCTACTATATCTCCAAATTTATTCAACGTGAAAAGATCCTGGACGGATTACTTTTATACTCAAGCAGAATTATATACTTCGCCATGGATATCCTCTTAGGACAATCCCAATACGGACTCTGATTGGCTTACTTTATCCTCGGTTGAATTTCACTTGTCTCTTGCCAGAAAGCTAGCTGAGACTCTTACTATATTTGTTAATCTCCATATTATCTAAATCAAGCTGATATTTGCAAATGTAACCCTTTTGTTTGAAAATTTGCATTTTCATAGAAAAAAAAATATTTTTAAGATTTCGCAGGAATTTTCAAATGAATTAGAATTTTAATTGCTCATTGGACGTTTGGTTTTTATTTTTTCCGAATGACCTGAATTTCTGTAGGATCATGGACATTGTTGATATGTAACACGGAAAAACATACAATATATTTTGATCTTAATCAGGGAGAGTTATAGCTTACTGTGTTAATTACGTCAACCAGCACTGCTCCTTATGAAAGAAGAACTATATTCTCAGTCTACATCTTTAGCTGTGTAAACCTGTTGACAATAAAGAAATTAAATTTGTGCTAAAACTTCAAAAAAATATGTTAAACATTTACACAGAATATGCATAATGCTACCTAGTAAATATATGCGAGTATGATACATATAATACATACACATATACACACACCCATATATATATATATATATATATATGCATATATATGTGTGTGTGCATAATTGTGTGTATAATTATGAGAATAATATTAATACAGACATGTAATATTAAAGTGTATCTTGATAAAGCGGTGATCGATATTACAAATGGTACATTAATATGAGATAAAATAAAGAAATTAAGATAAAAATAGCATTTTGAATCCACTTAAGATTAACACATAAGAAATATTATGAATGATTGTCTTCATCCAATGATACAAAAAAATATGCCGTTTCTGCAGATGAAATATCTAACCAAATAAAAGCAACTGAATTATAGAAAGTTGTCAGCACAAATGATTGCAGTTCAAAATTTTATTGGCGTAAATAATCGCTATTTAACGATGATGAATGTATTCATAAGCATCACAGTTAACCCTTTTTTATAATCATATGTGGACTCAATAGCTTTAATATGATCTACAAAAATATTTAATATATCATTTAAAGACAAGCACTTCTCACCTGTCAAACTTGATATTATAACATGGAAAACTCAGAGAGTGGCAGTTTGGTTGAAGTAAGTGTCCCTAATGATGGAGGTCTGAATCGAGCTGAAAATGAGAAACATACCTAATATACATGTCTAAATTTTTATATGAAGAGAAACTGGAATCTTAGGAAGATATCAATCATTCCATAGCTTATAAGGAAAGCACCTATCTAACCAGTATTCTTTGTAAACTAATGGGAGTAGAGACTCAGACAATTGCATAAGAGATGACAACGAGGGTCATGAAAAGAGCTCTCGATTGGAGTCAATTAAATCGAGTGAATGAGGAGAGCATGTGTGGTTGCATCATGTAGTGCTTAAAACATAAAAATAAAACAATTAACATAAAAAAATAAAAGGAGATAACTAAAATGCCTACTGGACACTATTATCGATTTTCAAAGGTCTCTCTCTCTCTCTCTCTCTCTCTCTCTCTCTCTCTCTCTGTGGGAGTTTTTATTTCATAAAAATCTTATTTGAGGATATTTTCTATAAAGAAAAATCTGACTTAATATTCAAAATCACATAGTATCAACGACCTAAATAAAATGTCCCTGATAGAGCTAACCCATTAAAATATTTTCATGAGGAATGATGCACATTCTCTAAGTGATGTTACCTCAAGAAGCAGCAGGAAGCTAGATGGTCCACCATACAAAGGGAGTTGTTTTGCTCGAATCCAGAAAGATTAATATGTCACAATAAAAGTATGTTATAACTTATTAACATGGTCAATTAATGAGAGGAAAATTATATAGCGAACTTCTTTACTAACTCAGTCTTTGAGATCCTAAGATGAAATTTAATGAAATATTAGAATATCTATATATCACATAAAGAGATCAAATGTTATTCCGAAAAGTAGCCCTTTGATTTTTAAAAACTTCAACTTAAGTAAAATATAACAACCCCAAAACACCAGAGAAAACATGTACATATACGATTATTCTAACTATTGTTATAAATGTATTAAATGAAATATAAGCTTGGTTTTAATATCAAACACAAAATATAATACTATATAAATTTAATTTTTCATTGTATTAGATGTACATCTCAAAATCTCAAATATCAAGAAGAATAACCAAACGCTTATAAAATCATTTACAATCAAATGTAATATGGTATTATAAATGTAAAGTCATTCAATGCCACAAGGACGATTTTTTTTCTTTGACAATTATGAGAATCGTTTACTAAGCACTGATTGTAATGTCTAATAGGACATTGCCTGAGATTATGTTGATCAAAGCTTTAAGAAACAAACATTGGCCAGTAATATGAATATGAATATATAAAAAGAAGATAATGCCAAAACTTGCAACGAAAAAAAGTGTTGATCATCAATGTTAGGAAAATATACCAATCTGGAATTTGAAACCTATATCTCTATAAAACCAGGATTCGTCAATTAATGTAGTGTTATATTCTGGGGCTATGCATTAAGCACTATCCACGCTTCTAATAAATACCTCGGTTAATATAAGTAGCTAATTTTTATCAACACGCTATATTTTTGTGTGCTACTTTCATGGGTTTTGCTTTCTATATGGAGACACTAAATATAATGTAAACAATTACCTTGATGATCCACTATAGACTTAGACGACACGCTATTTAATAGTCTATATATTCTGTACGTCTCTAAGAAATCAAGGCACTTTGGGAATGAATAAAAGTTTAAAAAATACTGATATTTTGTTTACGGTAATGTTAACAAAATAAGACTTAAGATTAGTATTGTAGTCCGAATAATCCGGTTAATACGTCTTTACATTAATTTCATTATAAATCCAAATTTAATTTAAAATATGTAAAATAATATAAACTTGGCACCAATCACGCCAGAGGTTCATGCACAATAAGTAGAATAGTCTGTAATATATTTAGTTTATACTTAGTGATTAAAATTATAGAAATACACCAACCTGCGTTATATAATACAACAGTTTGACAGAGAGTATAGAATCTTTGATCAATTACAACTCCCTTTTACAATTGAATTAAACAAAAAGTGAAACATAATATACAATTGGACCTCAATATTATAATGGCTCATAAATGAAGCAATGAATAGATTCTTTACGCTAATTACATACTAGCAAGGCAACTGTGTCGTGCGGTCGTGAAATAACATAAGTATATTATTTTAAGTAGCAGCAGAGGGAGCCCGGCTTTACCCTGTCGTAAAATACACTCAAATATGATATTTTAATTTGTCCATATTTCGTATATATTATTATAGTGGCGTGATCCCAAAAGCAAAAAAGAAAGAAAGAAAGAAAGAAAGCTGTATTTATGTGCCATCAGCTAAAATCAAAATCGAAACTAGCATTCGAAGCTGGTGACTTTATCACTGAACCAGCGTGACACACAGATAAACTGATTAAAAATAAAAAAAATAAACTAAGATGAATGTGCAAAATGTATAACAATCTTTATTTCAATTTTGACGAAGTTTTGACTCCTTAAAAACAGTTTAACAGGTTTAAGTACCATATCAAAATTACCCCTAAGAAACAATAATTTTAGGCCCTTCCTACCGCTCTGCGACTTATAGATCAAGAGAAGATAGAGTATTAAAATGTGGAGATAGACTGAGGGACAGACTGACAGACAGACCGATAGGCAGACAAATATGTAACCGTTTGTATATTAGATTAATATAGCAACTGCGAAATAGGCATGACGATATTATGTTTTTTTAATAGTTCATTTCTTATAATTAAAAAAAATAATCTAGTCGAGATCGAAACCAAAACTTAAATACAGTGAGTTAAGTACGATAAGCATTATGCCGGGTCGTAACAGTTTCTTAAACAGTGTTTTAAATATTACTTATACTTAGCATAAGGCATCTATCCTGTGTACTATTCACACATGAGCATTACTAAAACAATTGAATAAAAGATAAACATCCGTTGACCTACACCTATTAATTTTTTTCCGGGCGCAAACCGATTAAAAATATTTTCCCTGTCGAAATACCCTATGTACTAAATTTCAAGACTGCAGACTAAAAATTTATTGAGTATATAGGTTGAGAAGTGTATTCATACACACACATTCTGACTTTCACACACATATATATATATATATATTAAAATTTTATTCGTTACGCTTCATAAAATTAAACGGTATACACCCTATAATAAAAAAAAAAGACTTATATACCCCATTTTTCTTTACTCCAATTTTTAGTTTGCATATGTTGCTATGAATTGCACAGATTGCAGTGAAATATCAATGTACAGTAAAAATTTCAAACATAAATACTAATCATCTAGGACACACGCCTACTGAAGACAACAATGCTAAAATAATAAAGTGTTAATTCGTATTAGTGTAAGCTTTCCTGTCATTATTTCTACTTCTAAACTATGCATTGCGAAAAAACCTGACTTGAACGTAAACATATATAATGCTGTCTGATCCATCTAGAAAGTCTAATTTTTAATCGTGATTTCTGCCTTGATTCCACAATCATTACTCTGATATAATCATATATCATTAAAGGGATTAAGCTAACCGAGACATATTGCACCGATTGATCAGTCTTGAATCCGATAAATAACGTAACTAATTCGATATTCTGTAGCAAAGTAAAAGGAATGGGCATCCTTGATCGATCAGCATAGACATGTTTTATTACGCAATTAAGTAGAGTCGCTTCGATAACAAAAAAGTGTAGAAACACTTCTTATGCTAAAAGTTAGAAATTCAATGCATTAGACCTTAATAGTATTTGAATGTCATACTATTTGGAATAGAAATCCGTTAGTAAAGAATAATTATGCCACATATGTACTGCTGACTTTATCATTTCAACGAGTTCTGTTCTTATTGTTTTAAATATGTGTGTAATAAATACAATATCATTTAGCATGAATAAATGCCCTCCTAAAAATATAATACCAAAAGTTATCATTATTTTTAAAAGTATGAGCATTTAGATATGCATTGTTAAAGTTTTATGATAATATAAAATAACTTGAATCAATTATGAATAAACCTTATAGTTTGCCGAAAAATGAAAAAAAAAAGCTACACTTCTATCATCTTTTATGAATTGGGCATACATATTCTGAATTATTTGATATATTTGGTCAGATATAAGATCCATTGTTTATTGAAGAAAATGTGGATTAAATACATTTTCTGGAATTTGTATTATTTTTTAGGTAAACACGTCATTATTCGTCTATATATATATATATATATATATATATATATATATATATATATATATATATGAATCTATCCACCTTTCTCTCTGTCTTTCTCTCTCTCTGCCGTTCTCACTCCCTATCTCAATCACACACTCTCTTTCACACATATATATATATGTCTGTATGTATGTATGCATGTATGTATGTATGTATGTATGCTACTGGTATTATGTAACCCAGTACTACCTGCGTCATGGTCGGGTCACTGGCGACTACACTGGTTCCCCCCCAGACTTGTTTGGTGAGGAGGGCGGCTAGTCTCCCTGAAGGATTAAAAACAAGACCTTCCAAAGGGCGAATGAATTCCTTTTCTGGGTCAACGGCCAACTAGCACCGTGTATATTTGTGTGTGTATATGTGTATTGGGGTGGAGAGGGCTCCCTTAAGCCGTAGTGAAGGCAACCTTTCTAGGAGAAGCAAATCTCTGATTTAAAAAAACCATAAAGCGGGAGACCAGCACCCGCATTAAGCTGAGCTGCAGTTAAATTTGTTGCTGGCTATCTTGCTCTTGCTTGTTGCTGGATCTCAACATTTTGAACCGAGAGAGAGACTTATCTGTCGTACAGAGCTAAGACTCTGTAACATCATCTTTGTATAGAGACTCTCTCAGGCATTTGGGCTCATGAATTTTAAATGTCTGAGCGAGTGGCACTCGTCTGACAAGAGACGTTGCAATTATCATGTATGTATGTATGTATATGTTAATAGCCTGAAACGCCACAGAGGAAACGACCAAAGCAGAAAAACTGATGCTAACATGCAGGATACTATATATTCAAATGTAGGAAAATTTGGACATATTTTATTGATTTGCAAATATTCTTTCTCAAAAATTACCATAAAATTATAAGCATAAAAAGTTTTTATAATCTCCAAAAAAGGCTGGTAAATATCTATTTAGTTTCTTATGATAGTACTTTAATATGAGCATTTCAGTATTACATTTAGATGTATATATATATATATATATATATATATATATATATATATATATATATATATATATATTTATATCTGAAGAGTCGTAGACGCCGAAACACGTGTCAATGACTAATCAAATTTAATATATATATAATGTATATATATATATATATATATATATATATATATATATATATATATATATATATAATCGTTTTGGCAATTTTACCAGTTCCCAATCTCTACGACTAGTGATCAGAAGTAACAAATAAAGACTCCTTTGAAAGGTAACGCCCTAATTTGTGCTATGGGTTTGTAACATCTGACCTTAACGTCGAACAATAAGGGAGTCATTAATATTCCACAGCCTTAATTTGGAAAATGTCCAGCCAGAAAATATTTTAATTAATTTAGCATTTTTTTACGTAGTTTTGCATATAAATTTCAAAATAAGCCTCAATCAAGACGAGCCATTTTTGGAAATATATATATATATATATATATATATATATATATATATATATATATATATATATATATATATGTAGAAGTGTAAGCCATTTTGAGTTTCAGAACAGTTTCAGATGGTTTTCTGTTACACACAAGTCCTGCGAGGTGACTTATGTGTAGTAGACAGTTCCACAGAACAAAATATTGTTACCGTGTCGAAACCCGGGAAAAAACATGTGAAATTGCTCCAGAAAAGGTTTAATATTTATGAATCAATTCTGGTTTCTGATTGGTTGGTAGCAGAACGTGAATTTATTTGATTCGTCAGTTCTTAGCAGCATCGTTTTTAAATAGAATCGTCCGGCTGTGTGGGATCATACCCCATTAGTGTTCCAAAATATTTCAACATCCTCCCTATTTTTTATAATGGGAATCCCCTTGTGTTTGTTCTGCTCAAAAATAAATATAGATTTTTATATTTACTTAGACATAACAAAAATTAGAAATCATTTGGATCTTACAATTTTAGCATTTAAAAAAACGCCATTTTTAATTGTGTTCAAATATCACAAAGGAAAATTACAAAGATTTGTTTTTAAAGCAAAAGTATTAGTTACGCATTAGTAGGTTAAAGTGTTTATACAAATAAAATGGATACAGTTTAATGTCTTGTCCAGGACAATTGATTTTGATATATAGAAATCTATATACTCTGAGCATTACCCCTAGGGATTTCCGCTGATATTCATCCAAAAAAAAGTAAGATCCTTCTCATAAGTGAAACTTCGCTTACCTGTATTTTTAATATATAGAAATCTATATACATACAGGGCAGTGAAAGAAAAAAAAATATTCAGTCGAATTCACCAACAAGTTTTGAGAAAAAACGTTGTAGCTTTATCCGTGTCGCCGGTTTCGTAAATACATCAGCGATATTTTGTTCTGATGATATGTTATTACAGAATAATAGATTCCTTTTTTATCTCGTTTTTTATGAAATGGTATTTCATATCTATATGCTTGGATCTTTGGTTGATTATCGTGTTCTGTGCTAAGATTATACTGGCTTGATTATCACAATTAATTACTACGGGGCTTGTAATCAATTCTGGCTCTAAAATAGTCTTCAGGATATTTTTAAGGTAGAGTGCTTCTTAAGTCGTGTGTGTGAGCGCGATCAATTCTGCTTCACACGTAGAGAGAGATACAATCTGTTGCTATTTTAGATTTACATGAAATAATAGGCCCATTTTCTGAGAGTCTGAAACAATATCCAGATACACTCTTGCGATTCTCGTCTTTTGCCCAGTCTGAATCCGAAAAACCTTCTAATTTTAGGGGATTTCTTCATTTTCTAAATACTAACTTCTGTTCTTTGGTTCCTTTTAAATAACGTAGGACTTGTTTAGCTCTGTTTAAATCTTTCATTGTCGGTCGTGATAATTTTTGTGACAGTTTTGTTACTGTATAGTATATATCGGGCCTGGTTGCAGTCATTAAATATATAAGACTACCTATAATTTCGCGATATTGTGTGGCATTTATTGTTTCAGATTTTGTGTGTATATTTTTATTAACATCATGTTCGACCGATGTAGAGCGTTTCTTGCCCTCTCCTATTCAAAATTTTAATAGTATTTTCTCGATGTATCTCGATTGAGTCATCGTAACAAGTCTTTGCTTTGAGTAAATTTTATCCCCCAAAACCAGGATATTTTGCCAAGATCGGTCATTTTGAATCTTTTACTTAATTTGTTCTTAATATCAGTTAACATTATGTCACAATTTGATGCGATTAAAATATCATCGACCCACAAAACCAAAATCAGTAGTTTATCGTCTTTGTGTTTGGTATATAAACAGGGGTCTCCAGCGCATTGTCTAAATTGTTGTTTAATAATATAATCATGGAATACTGTGTTCCAACACTGAACAATCTGCTTTAGACCATATAATGACTTGTTTAGTCGTCACACGCTATTTTTATTTTTCATTATAAATCCCTCTGGAGGGGTAATATAAATTTCACAGTCGATTGGGGCATGAAAATAAGCATTTTTTACGTCCATTTGATGGATGTTTAGGTCATATTGTGATGCGACTTGTAGTTAAAATTATGATTGCCGTTAGGTTTGTGGTTGGCGAAAACGTAGAAAAGTATTCTTTACCGTAAATCTGAGAGCACCCCTTAGCAACAAATCTTGCTTTGTACTGTTCTACGCCTAATGCTGTACTCTTTTTTTTTTGTAAAGACCCATCTGGTAGAAATAACATGTTTATCTCTTCGGAGAGGCACTAGCGTATAGGTATCATTTTCGGTTGAGGCATCTATTTCTTTTTTCATGGCAATTTTCCATTCATCACAATGTTCTGAATTAATTGCTTCGTTGAAGCTTTTTGGCGCATTTTCCATTGAATAGCAATAGTCGATTTGATAATCCTTTATATTGTCGACCACAAAAAATCGGGTCATCTTCTATTTCTTTTGGGATATATTTCGACTTTATCATAATCATCATCATCATGGACACTCTCGTCTCCGTCATTTTTATTGTTTTCGTTTGTTCTAATTATTAGATGTAATATAAATTACTCCTCTTCAAATGACGGGGTTTCGTCTGTAAAATTAAACGTGTCAGTGAATTTTACACACCGGATTCTTTTTATTTTTTTTTTCGGGAAAAAATTGGCTGGACTGTTTTTATCGTATCCAAAAAATATACCTGTGTTGGCTTTAATATTCAATTTACTCTGTTTCTCTATATATGCGAAGCAAGTTGAACAAAATATATGCATTCTGCTTAAATTTGTTTTTTTTTTACCGCAGAAAGATTAATATGGAGTTTTTTTATAGTGTTTTGTTAAAGCCCCTGTTGCGTATATAGGCTGCCGCCATAAGTGCATACGTTAAGAGGTTTTTAGGGAGTTTTGATTCAATGAGTAGGCATCTTGCCTTTTCAAAAAGTGTCCGCCACGCACGTTCAGCAGTCCCGTTTCGGTGTGGCGATCTTAGAGCTGGGCGCATAACCTGTAGAAGTGTAAGCAATTTTGAGTTTCACAACAGTTTCAGATGGTTTTCTGTTACACACAAGTCCTGCGAGGTGACTTGTTTGTAGTAGACAGTTCCACAGAACAAAATATTCTTACGGTGTCGAAACCCGGGAAAAGAACATGTGAAATTGCTCCAGAAAAGGTTTAATATTTATGAATCAATTCTGGTTTCTGATTGGTTGGTAGCAGAACGTGAATTTATTTGATTCGTCAGTTCTTAGCAGCATCGTTTATAAATAGAATCGTCCGAGTATGTGCGATCATACCCAATTAGAATTCCTTTCTGATGGGGATGGTCTCCTAGCGGCTTCGGCTGCAGGGAGACAGGGTAGTACAAGTCAAGGATTCGTCACTTGACACTCAGCCTAACAGGTAAGGGGCCGGGAACCGGCCCATCACCTATTGGACTGAGGTACACCGCCTGGGTAATACCTAGGAGGTTAACCCTCCCAGGCCTTGCCACCGGGCTTTCCGGTGGGGCAAGTTTATTGCTTGCTGCCTGAGGCGCCCCGACCGGGGAATGCCGACGGGGTTACTCAGGCAATTTTTAAAATTGCCGGAGTGCTCCTCCTTTAGGGGAGCCTGCGGGGTTCCAACTTTCCAGACCTTGTGCCAAATAATGCTGAGGTGGGCAGCTTTTAAATAACTACCCCATTAGAATTCCATTTTGATGGGATGTCTCCTAGCGGCTTCGGCTGCAGGGAGACAGGGTAGTACATGTCAAGGATTCGTCACTTTACACTAAGCCCAACAGGTGAGGGGCCGGGAACCGGCCCAGCACCTGTTGGACTGAGGTACACCGCCTGGGTAATACCTAGGAGGTTCACCCTCCCAGGCCATGCTACCGGGCTTTCCGGTGGGGCAAGTTTATTGCTTGCTGCCTGAGGCGCCCCGACCGGGGAATGCCGACGGGGTTACTCGGCAATTTTTAAAATTGCAGGAGTGTCCCTTCTTTAGGGGAGCCTACGGGGTTCCCACTTTCCGGCCTTGTTCTACGTAATGCTGATGTGGGCAGCATTTAAATATTTACCACTATTAGTGTTCCAAAATAGTGCAACAGTATATATATATATATATATATATATATATATATATATATATATATATATATATATATATATATATATATATATATATATATAAATGTAACTCTTGGTTCGTTCGCAATTAATAGTCTAAAAAATCACTGGACGGATGTCTTCTACGTTTTGGTATAATATGTTTACTATATCAATGTGTGTTTTTATATATTTTTTAATTATAACATTATACTTAATTTGTCTATGATAAATAAGTGGTTTTCTTTGTACCGATAGGCCATTTTTTTATTTAAGGACAATTATTTATTACCGATTCCTGTCACGTGACCAGTGTTTCCAATTTAGCGGTTTTCCTGCTAGATCTGGAGATTTCGTTTGCAATCTAGCGGGGAATTTTAGAAAATCTGGAGATATTTCGCACCCGCACACCCACAATTTTAGATTAAAAATAAAGAAAAGCGCTTGAAAACACTTTAAAACATAAAATAAACTCATTCTGTAAGTAAAAAAAAGTATCACTCATTGCCTTTGGTAACAATTATTTATTGATTATTTGTTTTGTTTTTCACCTGTTTTTCGGCTAACCATTCTTAAATCTCGCTATAAAATCGATTTTTCCAAGTACATTTTCGCTGGGGGGGTATTCCAACCTCCGAAGTTTATTTTAAAATATGATCTTAGCAATCCCGCTTAAGTTAGAAGTATGTAATCGACAATTGTAAAAAGCAAGAAACAACAGCAAAAAAAAAACACTTATATTAATACAGTAGAATTTAATTATTCACCAACCTAAATACTTTTAACATGCTAAAACAATGTTGTTTTTTTTTTATTTTCGTAATTTCAAAATATGTTGCACCAGAAACATATAGTAAGAAAAAACGGAACAATTTATATATTGAATATACTATATTTATATTTTTTTTAGTGTAGGAAGTTAAAATATTGAGAGTTTTTTTGGTAGGAAGGGGAGAATTAGCGAGTTAAAAATCAAGCCATTTTTTGGACAGTTCTTTCTCCTTACCTCGCGGGTTTTTTTTTTTTTAAATGTCAGAAAAGGATATTTTCGTCTCACAGGCTTAATGTAAACATAATATGTTTGCAATATCGGTAAATTTTCAATGGGTTTAATCACATTATTATTGATAATGTAACCATGTGATTGAAATTTGATTTAAATTAACCGCTCGTGGTCGCTTTGCTATCAAATATTCATCGAAAAATGGTAGGGACATAAAATGAATGCCGACGCTCAAAGTGTATAAACATTTTGAACCTTCCCTTTACTTAAAAATTCACTAAACATCAGGAAATCAACCAATTTTAATGAAAATCTCAGTATTTATCAAATAATGATCGCAGTATATATTGAACTAATTATATTTACTTAAACCTTATAAAAATGTTTTACTTTGATTAAACAAAAAATACCTTTACTAAAGTTATGGTCTTCAGTAGTAAATAAAAAACGCAAGAATTTATATATGCTTTTTTTGTATAAATAAAGCATCGTAGTTTGTAACAATAAAAAATAATTTTTACAGGAACGTTCCGAAAAAAGTCCCTGAAGTCCGTATTAATGAATGCGAAGGAAAATAAATTTCTCACATACTATCAGGAAATAAAAGATTCAATTAGATTGCTATTTCAGTCATCTAAATTATTTAGGGTGAAATGAGTTTAAAAATTCATAGCCAAACATAAATATTTTTTTTTGCTTAAAAAACTAGCATTAATACAGTAAGTGATGTAAAATTTGCATAGAATGCTCTGCTTTGCGGTTGTTGTAAAAATGGAAAGGAAATTTGAATTTCGTTCCCTTTTAAATTCGGTACATTTTTTCATTACGTCCAACTCATCGTTCACATTCGACACATGGACTTTTATAACTTTTCGGGTATGCTGGCAAGGTTAGGGGGTGTCTATTCCGAAAGCCTTTCTAACATCGGTAGATTTTTTTTTTACACAGAGATCACCACTTATCAAGGCCCGGAAGCCATCCAGATTGGTAGGTGTATCAGAAATTTCGTGAAAAATATTGAATAATTCCACCCTGTCTTTCCGAGCGTATAACTACTCGAAAAATGTAACAAGCTGTAATTTTCTTTCAATTAAAGGAGCAAGGACTAAGGTTTCATTAAAAAAATACAGAAAAAAACAACGCGGTTAAGAAAAAAAAGGTTTTAAACTTCGGACTTTACAGGTAAATTTCTAAAAAAACTACTTGTTTTTGTTTTTAATTTGAATATATTATTTATTGACCTTTTTTCTTAAATTTGTGATATATAACACTTTGGTGAGTAAATTAATTATTTACTTTTTAATAGACATTTCAAAATGGGAGGCGTGAATTATTTGATCCCTGTCTTTCCAAGCTTTTAACTACTCGAAAAATGTAATTCAAGCCCTATTTTTTTTCAATTAAGGAGCAAGGGCCAAGGTTTCATTAAGAAAAAAAAGAAAAAACAACGTGGTTTAAAAAAAACTTCGAACTTTACAAGTAAATTTCTAAAGAACACTACTTTATTGCTTTAAATTTTAATATATTAGTTATTGACCTTTTCTCTTTAATTTGTGATATATAAAACTTTGGTGTGTAAATTAAGTATTTAATTTTTAATAGACACTTGAAAATGGGGGTGGCCGTGAATGTAAAAAAAAAACGTTTGTCAAAAATATTATATTCGGTTTATTGCAAAGAGCATAAAATTTCACATTGATCCTTAAAATATCGTAAAAATAGAATCAATAGAAAAATGTTGATAGATTTATATAGTTTAAAAATTGAAAAATATTGAGTTCGTAAAATTCATTACTGTTTTTTTTTAAATAAAAGAAATATTTCTATTACATTTAAAACAACTTTAATAGTTTATTTTGGAAGTATAATCTATAAAGAAACAAACAACCCACTTTTAAAAGAGAAATTACGATTTTTTTTTATATTTTATTCGCAGTTTCGTGATAGGGATGTAAAAAATTCCTACAAAAATTCTGATACATCTACTAGATTGGAGTGTTTATTCGTTGTAAACGTACCCAACAACCTGTAAATATCGACATTTCCCATGTGAATGGTAAGCTGGACTTGGGTAAAAAATAGCAAAAAGATATACCAAACTGACTTTTTTCGTTTAAAAATGGAATTATTTCCCTTTCGTTATTAACATTTTTTTATATTTTGTGTTTTATATACATAAAGTACAATTGTTAATGTGACTGTTTGGATTATATTCGTTTGGGGGGGCACAATTAAAAATTAAGAAAGATTACAAGTGAATGAAATTTTAGTTTCCGTTCCATTTTTACAACAACCGTAAAACAGCGCATACTCAGCAAGTTTTATCGTAATTTATAAGCATAATGTTGAAACACTAAATCAGCATTTTATTTATGTTTCTGCATAATTAATGATGGAAGTATTTTTCTGTTTATTTTCTGAACATCTGTTAAAATAAAAAAATAATTTGTACATTCTCATGAAAAAAAGAATCAAACTTTTCTCTACATTCACGTAACTATTTACAGTGTCCATGTAAAGCATTCATCTGTTCTTTTTATATTAAAAATCTCGTTTTAAAAGAGAAACCTTTACTGCCAAATTTCTTTTTAAAAAAAGTGCAAGTTTTCCTGAAAAATAAACTTTCACCTAACTATTTATGGTAAAAAATTGATCTTTTCTTTGGGGGAAAAAACTTTTATTGATTAAAAAAATTGCAAAATATAAAAAAAGTAAATAAACGAAGAAAATGCAATTTTTGTTGAAAAATGTGTTCCACTTTAACAAACTGAGCCACAGCAAGGCGTGGCCGGGTACAGCTAGTACATATATATATATATATATATATATATATATATGTGTGTGTGTGTGTGTGTGTGTGTGCGCATGTATGTATGTATGTATGTATAAAATTTGGAGTTGATGGAGGAGAAAGTAAAACTTGTTTTTTGGTTTCCAATGAATCTGAAATAACGCAAGGAGAGACTTGCTCCCACATATATATATATATATATATATATATATATATATATATATATATATATATATATGTGTGTGTGTGTAGTTTGCTTGAAGCATTGTGTGGGATAGGTATGTAGTAGAGATTTATGGATTGAAGTAGGCACCATCAGAATAGAAAGTGTATTTATGCTAGTACCGTAAAAAGCTTGCGTTCTATTTGCGATGCATCATTGACGGTGTTTTTGATATAGCTTAAGCATTTCTCACCTAGGACGTTGTTGCGATGCTTAAAAGATCATAGGCAATGTGTTAGCGCTCTGGAAAGTATAACGGATAAGGCAGAGTTCTTCCATTTGTTGACAGTACGTCTCCGCCGTAATTGTTTTGCTTGCATTTAAAGAATTGTAATAGGTGTGGCTACATCCAGACCACCAAAATGTCAGCATGACTCTTTTTTTGTTGCAACTCTTTCTTCGGGATGTGTCCTGGAGGTTTGTTTACGTCTCATGGTAAGGTTGAGCTCAGCTAGTTGTTGTAAAGAATTCATTTTTTATCGAAAGTCAAAACACCGTCTACAAACGGATAGTTTAAATTACGTAAAAGAAGAGAAGATTACACTTCATAACAGCATTTCTTTTGGTTGTGTTTCAATTCGTCGGAAACCCATTTATCAAGTTTTCTTTTATCGTTCCAATCCCTATCTCGTCGTTGGAAATTCTTGTATACGTCTAATTCAGAAAGAACTTCCCGAACAGTTGTGCGTGGATTGACTTCGAGTGAGGCTCTAAATTAATCGTTTTTAACATCCGATGACCCACCACTACTCTACAAAACCTTCTGAAATCTCGTCGCTGCTACAAAATGTCTTAAGTAACCATTGTACCTATTTACAATGCATCCGCACGGGGCAGAGTTAGACACCAGTGTCGTTTTTTTTTTTTTAACGTGGAGAAAAGTTACGAAAAAAAATGTCTCAGTCGTGAAAGACTGCTCCTTCACCGAAAGAGAACAGGAAATGGAGGTGCAGCATCCGCAGAACAGATGGTATTTATTTGCTCCCCCACCGAGAAAATTAGGCACAAGGCCGATTTTTAATGTGAAGTGAAGGGGAAATGGGGACCAACACCCCGGGGAGTAGGGGAGTTGGATAGTGACAATTGGTATGAAGGGTTGCCCCTACATTGACCAAGGTCTTATATGTAGGGTTGCCCCCACATATGGTCTTTGCTTGCAGTATCTGCCGGAACAGATGGTATTTAATTGCTCCCCCACCGAGCAAATTAGGCACAAGGCCAATTTTTAATGTGAGGAGTGAAGGGAGGGGAAGGGAAAAAGGGGACCAGCTCCCGAGAGGTGGGAAATGGGAGCTGGTTAAAGGTCAGGCATGTGGGGTTGCCCCCACATCTGGTCTTTGCTAGTCATAGCTAGTCATAGCTTGCAGCATCTGCCGGAACAGATGGTATTTATTTGCTCCTCTACTGAGCAAATTAGGCACAAGGCCGTTTTTAATGTGAGGTAAAAACCAGCTCCCCTAAAAGTAGGCCAAAAGGGGGCACTCTGGTTACCAAAAATAATAACTGTCCCAGTATAGAGGGCCTCCCCTCCATTGACTGGTACAAATTATCTTAAGTGCAGCATCTGCCGGAACAGATGGTATATATTTGCTCCCCCACCGAGCAAATTAGGCACAAGGCCGATTTTTAATGTGAGGAGTGAAGGGGAAATGGGGACCAACTCCCCGGGGAGTAGGGGAGCTGGATAGTGACAATTGGTATGATGGGTTGCCCCTATATTGACCAAGGTCTTATATGTGGGGTCGCCCCCACATATGGTCTTTGCTTGCAGTATCTGCCGGAACAGATGGTATTTATTTGCTCCCCCACTGAGCAAATTAGGCACAAGGCCGTTTTTAATGTGAGGTAAAAACCAGCTCCCCTAAAAGTAGGCAAAAAGGGGACACTCTGGTTACCAAAAATAATAATTGTCCCAGTATAGAGGGTTTCCCCTCCATTGACTGGTACAAATTATCTTAAGTGCAGCATCTGCCGGAACAGATGGTATTTATTTGCTCCCCCACTGAGCAAATTAGGCACAAGGCCGTTTTTAATGTGAGGTAAAAACCAGCTCCCCTAAAAGTAGACAAAAAGGGGGCACTCTGGTTACCAAAAATAATAATTGTCCCAGTATAGAGGGTTTCCCCTCCATTGACTGGTACAAATTTTCTTAAGTGCAGCATCTGCCGGAACAGATGGTATTTATTTGCTCCCCCACTGAGCAAATTAGGCACAAGGCCGTTTTTAATGTGAGGTAAAAACCAGCTCCCCTAAAAGTAGGCAAAAAGGGGGCACTCTGGTTACCAAAAATAATAATTGTCCCAGTATAGAGGGTTTCCCCTCCATTGACTGGTACAAATTATCTTAAGTGCAGTATCTGCCGGAACAGATGGTATTTATTTGCTCCCCCACTGAGCAAATTAGGCACTAGGCCGTTTTTAATGTGAGGTAAAAACCAGCTCCCCTAAAAGTAGACAAAAAGGGGGCACTCTGGTTACCAAAAATAATAATTGTCCCAGTATAGAGGGTTTCCCCTCCATTGACTGGTACAAATAATCTTAAGTGCAGCATCTGCCGGAACAGATGGTATTTATTTGCTCCCCCACCGAGCAAATTAGGTACAAGGCCGATTTTTAATGTGAGGAGTGAAGGGAGGGGGAAAGGAAAAAGGGGACCAGCTCCCGAGAGGTGGGAAATGGGAGCTGGTTAATGGTCAGGCATGCGGGGTTACCCACACATCTGGTCTTTGCTAGTCATAGCTTGCAGCATCTGCCGGAACAGATACTACACTTTGCTCTTGGCCAACTATTGTATTATACATTGCATAATCGCGTTGGCACAACGGTTTCATTACATCGCCGTAGTTAAACAGCGTTGAGCCTGGTTACTACCAAATGGTTGACCATTTGGAAATTTTAGTTTTTGTATATGCTCTCCGTAAATCTCGGCATTTGTATCCAGATGTCTTGTAGATACATTTAATTTGTCACTGGTATTTAACTAGGTCGACTCAGGACAAGAGTGATTGGAAATTGCGCACTTCCTGTCATAAAAATTACACGCACGGGTATCCCTACGTGTGTATCCATCGCCTGTCAAAATTAAAGGAACATGTATATATATATATATATATATCAAAGGAGCATGTTTATATATATATATACATATATATATACGTATACACACACACACACACACACACACACACATATATATATATATATATATATATATATATTCTATCAGGGTTTTTTAAAGACTGTTTAATACAATTTAAGAGTGACATTATTATAATTATATTATATTAGTAGTAACATTATTATTATAACAGATACCAGTTGTATTCTGAGGATTACCTTTTATTGTAATAAGCATACACTATGTGACACGAAATCTACCGCATAATTGCGCGCACCTGTTACAGCTAAGGAATGTAGTACTTGTTTATGCAGTGTCTGCTTTGTACCGGTGTGCCCTATTTTATTAAGATTTTTTTCTCTATAGTTTCGCTTACATGATAGTGCTGGGACTAATATAAAACAAGGTGTATAAAATAAGTGTTTATTTTTATATTATCCTGGAAATGATTTGTTTTAAACCCAAATTTATGTTTCACTTTCAAACAAAATACAATGAAGGAACGATGACAAATTAATTAGGGCGAACTGCAAAGCGCAACTGAAAGCTCGTAATTTAATACGCTTTCAAACCACTATAAAAACCAAGTCTCTAACTCGACCCGAAATTATTTTTTAATTGATTCAGGTCTCATAATTTTGGCATTATACTAATTTAGACGAGATGTAAATGCATAATACTGTGGTTACCTGAAATACGTTTTATTAAGAAAATCTGTATTTTTTACAGACACTCTAGTTCTCTTCGTATAATTATCCTTTACTGGTTTATTTACTATAAATTTTAGAATTGATACTAATTTCGACGTGACACGTAAGTGCTTAAATATGTTGTCACATAAAATACGTTAGTTTAAAAAAACTCTCACATTAACGTGCACCCTATATATTGTGTTGCAATTAGGTTTCTTTTTATCGATTTTAAATAGTGTAGGGACGATTCCAAAGTTTTTTGTCCGATTCCGATCCAATTGTCCATTCCCTTTTAAATTTCTGATTCGATTCGATTCCCGACTCGTATTTTTACATTTATAAATATTTAATTAAAAATTTGTTGTGTGTGTGTTTTTTTTTTTAATGTTGTGGAGTATTTTATTTACTTTTCGTTTATATCGACTTTGCAACGACGTTAACTTTGTTTTTTTTTGTTTTGTTTTTTTCTGGGCAGGGGTTAATTTTTTAAAGTATGCCCACCTTCACAATTTTCTTTAAATTGACGACTTTATAGGTTTCTTTTTACTATACTAAAGAGGAACATTTCATTTAAAGTTTGCAAAGGCAAATTGTTAAAAAATGTTAAAGACTTATATCATGCACTGCAATTCACTGACAGCCTGGTTTGTACGAACGCGCAATAAACTAATTTACATTTCTTTGAGCGACATCTCCATCCTCCAATTTTTAAAAAAAATATTTTATAATATTTTTAGGTTGCTATGTTGACGACGAATATCACGGTTAAATATTGGGCAATTTTTTTTTCGCCTTCTAAATAAATGGGGGGCGGGTCTATTCCGAAAGCAGATCTTAATATGGGGAGGTCAGCGGTGTCTGTTCCGGAAGCCGTTTTTGAAATGAGGAGGTTAACGATGTCTATTCCGACAGCTGTTCTTAACATCGGGAGGGTCAGAGTGTTAATTCCAAAAGCCGTTTTTAACATGAAATTAATCGAGGATATAAAAGACAATCCTAAAAATCGTAATTGTTTTGTTTTACACGTTAAAAGTTCACGTAAAACTGGAAATTAATTTAATATTATTAGTGGAATATTTGAAAAGTATAGGAACACATACACACCAAACATTAAAAGCTGGGACTGCTCTCACCGATTTCGATCACACTAAACAGTTAATATATGTGAGAATCCTTTCTTTCGAAAACTTCTAATTATTCTAATGGCCCATTATTCGTATATTTTTTTTTTAAATATACTGATTTACGCATGCACGTAATTACTTTTTTTAATCAAACAATATCTGCCGGAAATCGTCCCGAAGCCGCAATCAAAAAGCCAGTAGAAGCCAGATTATTCCATTTCAGCCACGGCGGCTACGGTCCGCAATTTTCCAGGGACGCCAGTGGCCACTAATAAAACCCGTAGTTTAATTTTTTTACAAGTGGGTGTCTTGTTTCCACCGGACAACGCTTGTTTACAGGTCCGGCTAACCACGTAATAATGATTTAACCTATAATGAGTTCGTTTAAATAATCTCTTTTCTATCGTGTGCTATTCAGTATTTTTTATGTATACTTATTTCAACGTCGAACATGAGTATGGTAACCATGTTTTCAATTGCAATGACTAAGCTTGAAAGATTTCAAATTTACACAAGAGGAAATCGGTGCACAAATAAAGCCAAGTTTCTAAAACTTCTATACCATCTGTTGATTGGTATTTAAATATGCCCATAATTTACCCACTGGCTTATTATTGATCATATTTAATGATATCATACACAGATTATTTTAACGATTGCTACATATGCACACACATACATACATACATATATATATATATATATATATATATATATATATATATATATATTAATTTATAAAATATATATGGCGATTAAGCTACACTGAATATTCTGCGTTTCATCCACTATAGGATTCGTCAGGCTTATGCGCGAATTCTGTGGTTGCTTCTTGTTTTTGTATATGTTGAGGATTTCTAGTTAGCCAATCAGCTTTCTAGTATCCACCGTACCCCTTGCTATCAGCCAATGGGCATATATATATATATATATATATATATATATATATATATATATATATATATATTAGGTTATTTCAATCAGTTTCCAGGTCTTTTCTGTTCAGGGATTTAAAATTACCGTAAGCTTTTGAAAATTCAGTATGCTATTGCTATATATATTATAATTTCAGGGTTAATGGCAACCTGTAGCGGGAATTGGAATGCACCCTTCTAAAGTCTGATTGCCACAGCTGGTGAATTGATTAAATGAAATCTGGACGTCAGAACACATCAAATGAAGGCTATGCAATAAAATTCGTTTTTAAATTTGGAACATAGGACACAGAAACATAGGAAATGCTGCAGACTGGTTTCATACCATTTTGCATGAATCTATAATCAATTTTAGAGTGGCATAAGAGATTCAAGAAAAAAAGGGATTCCGTGAGCAGTCCTGAGAGGTGTAGGACGAGTAGGGAATTCAGAACAATACAGTTGATCGGCCAAATGAAGTATTTTAAAGATAAAAACTGTGGTTTGTCAATAGAAACAATAGGTACACAGTTTCATGCGGGAATCGTACACACCATCATTTGCGAAGGATTAAAACGACGAAGATATACGCTAAAATCTGTCATAAGTTTGAAGGTCACTTCAAATGTTGTCACTTACTATTTGCCAGTTACTAATCCTCCCTATAATCAGGACTTTGCTCTCTGTGTCTTTTTGGATATTCCTTAAGCTCAAGGTATATCTTCGAATGTTCTTATAGGACAATTGACGAGATGGAAGAGAATTTGACGAGGGTCATTGACATGCTCACAAAAGAAACTTCCATGGTAACTTCTATATTTTGTTGTAACGGTACAACAATGCATTGTAACCGGAGGTAATTACTTCGAAAGAAACTAGAGTTTCAGGGGTGTACTCTCAATAAAAGTTGTTCTCCGAGAAATCTGGAACATTATTGAAGCATCTCGTGTATACGAGTTTCTCTCTTTATTCATATATACGTCTAATCTCTCTGCCAATCAGCAAAAATCTCATTGTATGTAATGTCTTGAAAATAAACACAATCCTGAAATCCCAAAACAGAAACGTAACATACCTTTTTTACATTCACAATATTTAATTTGACTCTCAAATAATATTGTAGAATGAAACAAAACACGTTTTCTATAGGTTTTATAAAAGCACAAAATGTAAAAGAAAAATGTCAAGACGAACATTTAACACATTGCAAAAAAGGATATATTTAACAGGAGAAAATTCGTGATATCGCAATCGAATACGCCGATAAGAGGAGAAAGTTAGATTAGAAAGAGATAAAATAATTCGTGCAATATACGTTTGCGAAACGACTAATATATATATATATATATATATATATATATATATATATATATATATATATATAAATATATATATATATATATACATATGTGATATATATATATATATATATATATATATATATATATATATATATATATACTAACAGATCTGCCCGGCTTTGCTCGGGCCGTATGTACTGTTCATAATTTATATGCATATGTACACATTAAAAAGCGTGAATATGACAGTAATGCCTTTCCATAAAATAAGCTTCCTGAACTATAAGGAGGAAAGTTGCTATAGACCGCAGACGTAAATTTTTAACAAATTTGACCTCAGTTATTTCCCCTTAACATTTATTATTTATGGCCCAAAGTGAATTAAAATGTTTTACACATGTGTAAGTAACCTACCACTAAAATTTAAAATGTTTTAACTCAAAATTGGCGGAGTAGTTTGGTAAAATCTGCAAAAGTCATCTCTGTAAATATTACCCTTATTATTGGATTATTTTGTAAGGAGGTGTACACGTTCACAAACAGACAGACACACAGAGACATTTAAACGTATATATATAAATATATATATATGTATATATATATATATATATATATATATATATATATATATATATATATATATATATATATATGTATATATATATAGGGTGTCCACAGAGGCTGGATACATTATGTAGCCAGACTTTCCACAAAGTCTGGCTACATTATGTAGCCAGACTTTGTGGAAGCATCCTGTAGATTATGTAGCCAGAATTTGTGGGTACCTTGTATATATATATATATATATATATATATATATATATATAGAGAGAGAGAGAGAGAGAGAGAGAGAGAGAGAAAGAGAGAGATACAGGAGTGTATGTTAATGTATATATATATATATATATATATATATATATATATATACATTTTTTATGGCGCCTTACGTCAATTAAGATGTATGAGATTCTGCCGCACCAACTAAGTTGCTCAGAAGTCCACACAGATGAGTGGTGAAAGCTTTCTGTAAAACGAACAATAATTTTTTGTATTACTGCTTGTGGTTGTACGTGCAGATGACTTCAGTAGGACAGAGTGTATACATCAGTTATCTTCTATATGCGTGTATTAAGGAAGACTGAGGGTATAATTAGGTCGACACAGAGGTTATTGACAGATCACCGAAGGTAAGTAACATTGAACGACCAATACCAGAAGTGTGACCATTTGGGAACGCCAGGTCGAATATATTACGCCAAGTCGTACAAATTTCCATATACATATATATATATATATATATATATATATATATATATATATATATATATATATATATATATGGGGGGCATTAATTTACTGATATATATATATATATATATATATATATATACAAATAATTTACTATAATATTTATTAAATGCATACAGACACACTGCTTCATCCTATCGAGAGTCATCGGTGCAAGGTGTCGCTATGAACACCAGTCGATAGATCGGAAGCCGGCTTTAGAAGCCATCTCGGGCTTAATTAGCAAGGACCCAATTCATTCGCCAAACGTAAACCGCGAGAGATACTATTAAAATTTAAACATTTAATATTTTAAATATTTTTAACGTATGTCAGATTAATCTTATTATTATATCATGATCTGCGCATATGAGCCACATCGACGACATGTATTCTCATTGAAAGTGCACAACATCGTATATAATTATTTATGTTTATAATTATCCAAACAAAAATTTTAAAGCTCGGAACTACAGAAAGAACTAGAGCTTAATATTATATGCACAAAACAAAGCTCTAACTAGGAGATTTACATGCAAAAATCTATTTTTCCATAGAATACCTTTTATAAACAAGGATGGTGAATGAGTAGCGAAATGAAAGCTAAGAGCTAACACTTTAATTCATAATTTAAATTTTTGACACTAAGGCCCGTTCCTATTTTCGAATTTCTTCGACTTACGAAGTTTTTTAATCTCGGAACGGTTATTTTTATATATTCACCGCAACTGAACAACATTTTATCTCATATCCTCCTTCGTAACTGGATTTACAACTTCGAAAAATCTTACAATCATCTGTCGTTTCGGGATATTTTCCGTCGATTTCATCACAGTTTTGACTTATGCAATGCAGTTTGATTTTTTAAACTTTTTTCTGTCTCTTTATTCCTTTTGATAAAGTTCATGCAAACATTATTTATCAGACATTAGTCAACATATACTGTATTTACAGTCTATAATATCATGAAATTCTAAAACCAGCAAATATGTCCATGTCAGATTACCGATGTCAAGCAACGTTGAACTTGGTTAATACAAGATGAGAAACTATTTGGAAATTCTACGTGTTGTATATTCTCTCCACTTATACCGAAATTGTTTCCAGCCATCATAAACCTCTATTGCAACCGGTATTGATTGCCCACGTCTTGTTACAAAGATATCACGCGTAGGCACTCTCACATAATCTGTTTAGCCTGAAGAATATTACTACATATACTTACACACACGCATATATATATATATATATATATATATATATATATATATATATATATATATATATACTACTTATTAACCATTATGCTATTTTATCATTATACTCAATTCTAATCATATAGTGTTATATAGTGTGCGATACTGCGGATAATATAAATGCGTCAGTGGTGTATTAATGACTTCGTTCTCTCATCCTTGTGTTCATATAAACCCTCATACACAGGACCATTCAGAAGTTAAGACATTGTTTCCTAACAGTAAATGAACTAGTACAAAAATAACGAATGTCAAGCCGCATACACCATTTAAGAATATAAAATATAATATAACTGAATAAAAAGCCAAAATGCGTGAAAGATTGTTGCTTAATGACTTAGCAAGAGAGATAACATTTTTCAGTTTGAATACATTTTCAAAACTAAAAGGAACTTTGTTTATGTTAACATAAAATTAAATGTTGATTTGCATATGAATTCATTCCGCTATGCAGATATATTAGCACATTTTAAACGAGTGAAAAACGACAAAATTATTCAATCAGAAAGTGAAATACTTTAATAATGATTATTCTTTACTATACTATTACGTGTAATACGTGTTCATGCAAATATTCTACATAATTTATATATGCGTAATATTTCCGTAAAAAGATTACAGTAAATCCAAGAGTCTTTCAATATATTTTTGTATGCGTCTATATATTTGTTTAGAATTTTTTGCCTACCAAATGCCTATGTCGTTTTTGATCTACATACAGGGAACGTTATATATAGGGTATTCGAACCCATACGAAACTTTATATTTGGATTTTAGCTGGAGAAATCAGTGCAAAACAAGTGAAAATTGAAAACTGATGGAATTTACCAGGTGATAGTTGAAAGACATCATTACGAATATGCATGCGTAACGTAATAGCTAATGGTTGATGTTTTAATTTTATACCGTGTAGCAAATGTGTCTTCATAGCTCAGTCAATAACTTCAATGAAAAAAGTAAATCGTAAGTTAAACGATTTGGTTTCGATTGACGGTGCACAGGTCCTTTTATTTAAATTTTTAGATCATTACCATACATTGGGTCTAATATAATCTATATTTATATAAGCCAAATCTTGGTGCGTGTGTGTATGTCTTCCAAAAACTTTGGATACACACGATGAATACTAACTAAGTATCGGTTGAAAACTCGGATTCTTGGACGACAAATATCCGAAAATTAACCAAAAATACTGAATTCTTTCACGGTCGACTGGGCCATTTTTACAAGGAGGGGGTCACTGTTATCGTCGACATTTTTCAAATTATTCACACCTTGCAATGTCTAAGCTAAATTTACACGACGGCAATGTTGTATTTCACGGTGGACGTGGTGACTAAACCGTTCAATTTTGTTTTTCCTTTGTTTTCCTCTTAGCGTTATATGTTGGAGTATTTTGCCTGCTTGCTTACTACGTTTTTGCACTCACACGAGTACTCGCTCCTATTTTAAGTTTACCTAGCGGGTTGCATTATTTTTTTGGGGGGGGTTCAATTGATCAATTATTTTTATTTTTGATTTGTTTATAGCTCGCACGAGTACCCATTGCTATTATCATTTTTTAGATTTTAGATTTTCGGGTTTTGAAACTTTTTTTTAGAATCAATTCACTTACCAGAAATCCACTCCACACCCAGGCATCGCCGGGTACTACCGCTTGATGTATAATAAATAATGAATCTTCATTAATTAGAATAATATATTTAAGTGTATTTTACGACCTGGTAATGCCGGGTTGCCTGCTAATGCTGTACTAATAGAATTCAGTGATATTATGCATAAGTGTTGTACATTTTCAAAATAGTATTCACTAAAATCATGATTTACGTATATGATTTTATATCAATGGAGTATATTTCTGAAAAAAAACTCGCAATAAACAAAGATGATATCTATAAAGAATAAAGGCTTTTCCCTTTTCCAAAATTTTATTTTCTAAGAGACATTTAGTCTATGATAACGATATGTACGCACTGCGCGATGACGACGGGGGAATAGATAGTTATTATAAATCGAAGTTGTTTTTCCACACACAAAAAAAAAAAAATCGTAAAATAAAATTGCGCTGTATCAAACGTTATAAAATAAATCCTTTATGATTAGAAAATAATTTTCGATAAAAATGTTCCCCATTGCTTTTTTTAAATTTCTTTTGGTTCCAAATAATTTACGTTTCCAATTTCCTTTTCTGATAAGATTTATTTCAGAAGGTTTACGTCAAGCCTAAGAACTTTTCAATATGTGTCTATTTTCATGCAAAGATGAAATATAAGTTTCGATTTTTCTTCAAAAAGAGATCGTTCTCTGTTATAGACGATCGATATATTATCTATTGATTTTTTACCAAAATACGTTTGACCAAAGAGTTTGTTCGTATGTGCATAGAGTGTGAGATGGAATTTGATTTACGAGGAGTCAAAGCTGATTAAAAGATTTTCGGAGCGAAGTCATTTCCTCTCTCTCTCTCTCTCTCTCTCTCTCTCTCTCACTCACTCTCTCTCTCTTTATCTCTCTCTCTGTCTATATATCTCTTTCTCTCTCTCTCTCTGAAATCATGCATGCATATATATATATATATAGATATACACACCCCCACATATATATATGGTAGTAAGTCATGAAAATATATATGACAATTAAACTACACAGAATATTCCGCGTAGCTTAATTGTGATATATATTTTCATAATTACTACGTATCTGTACGTATGTATCGAGCACTGTTGAAGTAAAATGCTTAAACTTTTACGCATAAATTTATATCATCGTATATTAATTTATGTGATTAAATGAAATTATATATATATATCTTCTATATATATATTAAAGCGTAAATGTATGTATGTATGTGTGTATGTATGTACGTTTTTCCTCGATGTCAACAAAAAGCTTCTTTCATAGAAGCGCTTGCTCAGTTCACAATTTCTTAGAACTGTTTTATATCATCTATAAATTGTAATATCTCAGAGTTATCCACGGAGCTCGCTTGTCTATTTAATTTTATTGGCTTTCAAACGTTATTTATTCGACATTTCCCACATCGGCACGCGTTACATTCGGTTTTCGGTATAAAAACGGCGAAACTCGACTATAATCACTGGCCGAAAGTCAGTTGTCTCAAGAGAGCTTAGTAAAGTTTGTTCAATGTCGACTTCGTCATATCAGACTGTAGCTTTCATTTCGCTCCTCCCAATAAACAGGGAGCGGGTTTTTAAAAACAAACCGATTTATTCACCTCATTCAAAACTGTCCCGCACAAAATGCTTACTGCTGAATACCTATCGCCGTCACGTCAATCAAACACGCGCACCTGTTTTTTTTAACACTTTACTATTTTCCAGCTGCGCGTCGTGAAGGCTTCATTTTTTTCACGGGCACCTGTTTTTTCACATTTTCGGGGTTTTTTTTCGGGTTTTTTCACATACCCCGAAAAACACCCCGGCAACGCCGGGTACCCCTAAACTTAACTCTAATAACAGGCCCAGAGCCAGTGAACGTTTAACGACTTCGTCATATCAGACGAGAGAACGGGTTTTCGAAAACAAACAAACCGATTTATTGACCTCATTCAAAACTGTCCCCCACAAAATGCTGACTGCTGAATACCTATCGCAAGCACGTCAATCAAAAACGAGCACCTGTGTTTTTTCACACTTTACTATTTTCCAATTGCGCGTCGTCAAGACTTTGTTTGTTTTTTTTTCACGGGAACCTGTTTTTGTTCACACACACCTACACACACCCGGGCAACGCCGGTTCACCTTCGCTAGTATATACATAAAATAAAAAAATGTTATCACTTTTTCTTCACCACATTCCCTCTGCTTCACGTTTTGTTATCAAATAAGATCTTTGACTTTCATCAAATACTTTTGTATGCAAAATCCGATCCCGCATTTTGCTAATTCCTACCCTCTGAGGAGAAGGAAAATGTTTTTTCGAAACTCCGCGCATTAAGGACTATCCACTTGTCAAGTGTTTCCTTTTCAGATTAAATATGTTTTTAACTCTTTTTCAAAGTGTCTTTTTACATGTTTTATATATATATGCATATATATATATGCATATATATATATATATATATATATATATATATATATATATATATATATGGTGAAATAACAATCTAGTCCTACGTCTGGTCTTTTCGGTTTCTTAGTAAACTAACCTAAGCCGGGAGAGTATGTGTTATTAAAAGGAGTATTACTATTAGATAAGTAATTGCGCTATAACGCCATTAATTCTGGGTTTGTGACGCTCAAAACTCTGGCAACACCGACTACCAAAGAGTAGGACAACTCTGATTTCAAACTACTAGACTAGTTTTTCTCTAAAACCAAAACTCTAGTAGTTATTTGGCCAAAAATTCAATAACAATTTTATATATGAAATGTCTAAAAAAAAAAAAAAAAAATACTGGCGTAAATTAGACTGAGATCTTTAGAGTAAGGACCAAAGCTTGCATGTGTAACGTGTAACAACAGCAAGGATGTGCCATAAACCTACACCGGCGGGAATAAAGTGAATTAAAACATTGACCAGCATATATCTTTATTATAAAAATATACAGATTATCAGCAGGAATAGGTAACATATTAAAGATAATGGAGAGAAACATGGCCGTTTGAATCAATAGAAAAACACTTATGTTATAAGGTGAGAGTAGGACCGAGAAATATATTTTTATCAAAGCTGAAATTGGTTGCCATAAAAAACAGGTGCGTTCAGAATTAATATCGAAAACAGGGCAAACAAAAGGGATTATGACAGAAAATGATGTGGGAGATATCGCTGAAGCATCGAAAAATATATAGTAAACCAGACACAAGATAATTGTAATAATATGTAAACTGATGGGCTGCTTGAAAAAAAAAACCCTGAAAGATAGAGAGACTGAGAGATTGTTAAAGCTCTAAATGATATTATAGTCGGGAGAAACAGAAGTGATCGAATGGTGTATAACGTTGTAGGAAATGAAGCCATAAAAGTTGTAAGATGCTGGATCATCACATCAATAAATAATTTAATAGCAGCAGAAAATGTTTGTGTCGCGGAGAAAAATTATATTTAAAAGAAATAGTCCGGGGTGTAATAATTAAAATCACTCATGATAAAAATAAAACAAAAGGCGTGAACTTGCTTGAAAAATGTTTAATATGACAATTGGATGTGAAAAAGATAGAGCGTCAAACCAGAATGAAAAACATGAATATAATCGTTTTTTTTTGTGCCTGAGATATTTGTAAATGATTTTAAACCAAAGCCAAAATACGGTGAAAAGGGAACAAAGAGAAAGTTAAAAACAATGTATGAAAATTTCAAATTCGAAGGTTCAAGACCAGATAAATTGTAGGGATATTGCATAACACGTGTATAAACTTGCCTAAGAGTTTTGCATCTGAAATGGACCCAATTTGAAAAATAACTGCAATTCCTAAATACAGCACACATGACGGAACAGTTCGCTGCCAGATGGATACATCAAAAGACACTGCAGTTGAAAACTATTGCACTATAATTTGGATTCCCTTCATATGAAAATTTCTGACAATTACGTCAGCAGACAAGATTTACCATAATCTGGAACAGAAGAAAATCTATTTTGAGGAAGAAAAGAGGCGTAGACGATGTAATAGCAAGAGAGACGTATAAGTTTCTATATTTCGAAATAGTAAGAGAAAATTGACAATACTATGCATACCATGGTTAGATTACCATAAAGCAAATGATCTTGTTTTACATAGCTATACTAATGGATGTATAGAGATGTTTGGAATAAGGGCGAATGTCGAAATTTCTTCGTTAGAATTATAAAAATATACATTGACATCAAAACGTGAAGCTATTATTAAAGTCCCTGTGAAGAAGGAAACCATTTTAGGAGGACGACTTGTCGTCATTGTTTTTGCTTTAAGTATGGTATGCCTTTTGTTCATATTACGAAAAAGATATGCGACGTAGGAGTTAAGAAAAAAGTTATTCGCACACGTGCAGACAATATAACACACACACGTATCTTTATACAAAGAGAGAGAGAGAGAGAGAGAGAGAGAGAGAGAGCTTTATATTGAAATATTTTCGTCTGGTAGAACGTTGTCCTTCAAAATTCTACCTAATGATGCAGAATCGTGATTCTATGCATACAGTGAATTAAGTTTAATATTAAAACTAAAGTTATAATAGAGAAAACAAATACATAAGTAATTAATGACCGCTCGTTTTACAACAATTTATTCAAATTAGTCAACTCTCATATATTCGCTTGCATATTTATGACTAAGTATATTAAAATATGGTCGCTTAAATATTTTTCATATGAAAAGTAGTACCATTCCTTCTGGCTAAGATCCAAGTATAGTATCTGTTCATGTGCAACACTAAAATCAATTTGCCCATAGTCATTGGAGCGGAAACCTTTTATACTTCGACGCTTTTTTCGGCCTACTTCCAGAGTGGCCCTTCTTTGGAGAAGGTTTCCCTTCTACATTTAAAATATTTTAGTGTCACAATTTGCTTACATGGGGAAGCAAATAAATACCAATAAAAAATATGTGTTTAATATCAATGTTAGAAAGAAAGAAAATAACTTTTTTCTCTATTATAACTTTGATTTTAATATTAAGCTTAATTCATTGTATGCATAGATTCACGATTCTGCATCATTAGGTAGAATTTTTGAAGGACAATGTTCTACCAGACGAAAATATTTCAATATAAAGCTCTCTCCCTCTCTCTCTCTCTCTCTCTCCCTCTGCACACACACACACACACACATATATATATATGTATATATATATATATATATATATACATATATACATACATACATACATACATATACATATATTATACGCTAATTTATTATACCGAAAAGAAGTATATAAAAACACCGCATGTGGCTGGAAACTTAAACGAGTTGACGAGGCAAGAATTGCAAAAATTAGTTTGATGAGAGGGTGTTACCACGTTTACCATTACATCGACAGAAAAAAGAAATGCACGGTCATAATAAGGATAATCTTTTGTAAACAAAGTGGTGAACATGTGGGAAGAAACAAAATAATTACACATTGCTACGCATCAAAAATGAACAAATAGTTAGAAATGACTATCCTTAGTGAAAGAGAGTGAAATTAGAGAAGGATAGGAGCGAAAGAACCTGAAACAAACTATAGAGATGTGTTGCTCTCGATTTGGAATAGTGCACTGTTTTTGTTTGCAGGGAAGCAATCGCTTCCTTGTGAGATTAACTTGGAAATAAACTCAGTCACGTGTATTTCGTTAAATGTAAGATATATAGAAGAAAGAACGCATTTAGCAATAGTTTTCTTCTCACATAGAAAGAAAAGTTTAGATCTAAAGTAAGCAAATGTCAGTAGAAATAAATGTAGAATAAAGAAATACTTCAATTAAATCATTCTATCATATCTCAGTAAATTTAGAATATATAACAATGCAATTTGAAAGTAAATAAAAGTGTATTTTATTTGTAGATGTATTTTATTTATATGTTTATTCAATAGGCGTTTGTAGATTCTTGGTAGTTTACACTATTTATGTATTTGGACATTTCACGGCTGCATATGAAATATGATTATGCATTCCTATATACGTCAAGGGACGAGAAAAGAAAAGATAATATAAAATCGAAATAAGTCAATAGGGATGATGACAAGTTTGGCTTTAGGCTCCTTTATATTGTCACGTTAACTTTTCTATTTATTATGCTATAAGCTTTCGAAAGCTATGATTTCATTTTATTACTCCGCTAAACCCTTTTTCTCTCTCTTCATATGTGGATGTTCATACATACCTCAACACACTCACACCCATGTATATATATATATATATATATATATATATATATATATATATATATATATATAGTAAGTTATAAAATATATATGCGATTAAGTTATACTGAATATTCCGCGTTTCATCCACACTATGATTCTCAGCCTTATGCGAGAATTTTGTGCTTGTCTCGCGTTTTTATAGACGCACATTCTATTGAGTTTTTAGTTAACCAATCAGCTTTCTAGTATCCACCTCGTTGGCTAATTAAATAGGATGTGGTGCCATAACTGCATTGGCTGATTGGAAAGGACGCGGTGACTTAAAGTTTGCGCATAAAATTCTAATTTCGTATATTAATGTATGTGAATAAATGAAGTAGTTATATATATATATATATATATATATATATATATATATATATATATAATTATGCATCCTATATTTAACCATAATGCATACACCCCTTAATATCAACGCTATGTTAAAGACTATATATAATCTTATATATCATAATATATATAACAAGCGTCTTCTTATGTATTTAGAATTCAATAAAGCTTCTTCAACATTTTATAATTCCTCTTAATGTTTTTCGTCCTTAATGAAGCTTACGCGAGGACCTGCACCTTCACCAAGCAACCTATCCCCTTATCTGCACTGATGAGAAGCATATGGCTTCGAAATGCCCTGGCATAACGAGTCCCCTCTATCCTCCAAATGTTGCCTTTATTCATTATTTAATAAATGATCCATTCTATATCTACCAATATATAGTTTTGTGTCTTCATTTCATACTCTTGTTGTCCTATTGTGTATATATATATATATATATATATATATATATATATATATATATATATATATTTATATATATATTCTTTTGGTATTTGAATCGCACTCTAATATGAACATAACAATCCCTCGACTAAGGATCCGAATCTCTCGTTATAAATTTTATTCCCATATTTAGCATTGACTTACTTAGCCTAATTTATATTTTATCGGTCAATGGTGGTAGACAAAGTAAACATGTTCGAGTGCATTTGCGAGAGTAAACATGTTTGTACTTCTTCCTGGATATGACCTTAAACTATATCCATTGGTGATGCCCCAGCTTGCAGGCCTTAGGGACTGTGGGACCACCCTTTAATAACCATTGGTACCATATCCACTCTGACCCAGAGTGGTAGTACCTGTTAGGGTCTCAACTAATGGTTAAATAGAATAGGACCTAAAAAACAAATATACTATATTTAAATATCGTTCTTCAAAATCCCCAGATTCGGCATTAAATAACCTGAAAAGGGTTGATATGCCGTAAAACAAAACACTCAACCAACCAACTTCTTTGCGAACTCTATCTATGGTGTCTATCAGCAAGTTAGTAGTTAATTATCAAATGATTTAAAATGTGGATTCCATGAACAAATCTTCTTTCTTAGAACGGCACGTCTGTGGAACTCTGTTCAATCTGCCTGCTTCCCTCCGGACTACAACTTGATGTCTTCAAGTCCAACGTAAACAAATTCCTAATGAAACACTCCCTTAAGTAAACACTTCATCAAATCTCCACACTAACTTAATGTACTTGCAAGAACCCTTATCCCTGGGTGTCTTCCGGGCCTTGATAAGTGATGATCACTGTGTAAAAAAAGATATATATATATAGGGTAACTCATTTAGGAATAATTGTTTTTCTTTGTAGTTGAAATGTTTATAAAATAGGTAATCATCAGATATTTTAACCTTAAAGAAAATAGGTTTTCACAATTTTGTAGATAACATGTTGATGTCGTATAACAAACTACGAACAACAAAAAAATAACAACTAAATCAAAAGAGGAAAGGTAAACAAAGAACCATTATTAAGAGATGCTTCTGTGTACATTAAGATATAGTAGACTACGCCTTTATCCTCTGTGTAACATTCCATACATGTACGTGTAAAAATAAAGTAATGAAAAAATATCTAAATGGTTCTTATCTATTGGATAATCATTTTCCGTTAGCCTCGTCTTTGTTTATTGAAATTTTGTTCATATCACCACATTTAAAGTATGCACGTTTACCTGTCCTGATAATACATCTTTAACTTATTTATGATAGTATATAATTAATGAAAGTTTTTTTTTTTTTAATAAGTGTAAATTATACATACGAAAAACATGTTAAAATAAGTCATATGTTAAGTAAGTATATACTATTTTCCATCCGAATATAATTACATTTTAAATAGTTAATAATGCCCCTGCAGTTTTCGGAAATACTTTTGAAGTTTCAGAACATACAAATGCGGAGTAACCCCTTCTCTTATGATCTAACTTTTGTTATATTTTTCGCTTTTTTCCGTTTTAATTTTTTTCATATAAAATGAAATCTAACAGGAATCTCGCAATGAAGTAAAGCAGGCATTAGAAAATCGTGGAGGCATTAGAAATTTGCGTGCAAGCGGCTCTACAAGTCACTCCGTCGGTCGGTCGGTCGGTCTATCGGTTTGTCCGTAACACTTTTGTGTTTGCCCTTTTTGTTAAGATCAACGGTCTGTTGTTCATACATGCTTTTTAGCTTTTTAAGCTTTTCTTGGCTTTTTGGCCAAGATCAAAATGTAGTATATGTTGGAACAGATACTGCAAGCAAAGACAATATGTGGGGTAACTCCACATATCAGACCTTGGTCAATGTAGGGGCAATCCTACATACCAATTGTCACTATCCAGCTTCCATTTCCCACCCATCGAGAGCTGGCCCCCTTTTCTCTCCCCCTCCCTCTCTCTCCACATTAAAAACCGGCCTTGGGCCTAATTTGCTCAGTGGGGAAGAAAATTAATACCAACCCCACAGATAAGACCTTGGTCAATGTAGGGGCAACCCTACATACCAATTGTCACTATCCAGCTTCCATTTCCCACCCATCGGGAGCTGGTCCCCTTTTCTCTTCCTCTCCCTCTCTCTCCACATTAAAAAACGGCCTTGTGCCTAATTTGCTCAGTGGGAAGAAAATAAATACCAACCCCACAGATAAGACCTTGGTCAATGTAGGGGTAACCCTTCATACCAATTGTCACTATCCA
Source organism: Euprymna scolopes (assembly GCF_053919585.1). Lineage (NCBI taxonomy): Eukaryota > Metazoa > Mollusca > Cephalopoda > Sepiida > Sepiolidae > Euprymna > Euprymna scolopes. Next base: position 56,196,160 of record NC_136487.1, read on the forward strand.
GCTCTCCTACTCCCCGGGGAGTTGGTCCCCTTTTCCCCTTCACTCCTCACATTAAAAATCGGCCTTGTGCCTAATTTGCTCGGTGAGGGAGCAAATAAATACAGCTTTTCCTGGCCTTTTGGTAAAGATCAAAGTGTAGTATTGCCGATGATGTTACAGTCTTTGTGTCGAGCTTCAGAGACATCGAGGTCGTTTCGGAGGCGCTCGCTCAGCACAAAAGAATTACAGAGACCAAGATAAACCGCAGCAAGTCGGTACGACTGCGGTTGGGCGCCTGGAGTGGCAACGCCAGCCTCCCGGCGCCCTTCAGCTGGACGGATGGCCCGGTTCGAATTCTCGACGTGTGGTTCGGACCGGGTCTCCAGCTTGACAAAAATTGGTTGGAGGTACGGTCAAAGGTGGAGGCTGCAGTCGATTCCTGGCTTCATAAGAAACTTTCCTTAAAGGGTCGAGCTGAGGCATGCGCCACTTACGTCCTTCCTCTCATCCTTTACCGACTGACCGTACTTCCCCTGCCTGCACAACACCTAATATCTCTTGTCGAACTCTTGTCCTCGCTTCTTTGGGACAGAGGAAGACACTGGGTGAGCAGACAGGTCTGTATACAACGTTCGTATGAGGGAGGCTTGGGAATGCGGACTTGAAGTGTCATCGAGACGCTGAGAGGCTTGCATTCCTGAGCCACTATATGTAAGATGACCAACGGTGTCACCCTGTGGTTACTGCCGCGTTCCCCGACCTCGTTCTCGACCCTTCAATCGAGAGTCGTCGCAGGCCCCGGGGAGAATCTGCCTACATGAAAGAGTGCCGAGCCGCGCTAAAACGACTACCAACCAGTCAGACTCAAAGCCATTCAAGTCATTCCCCAGATCATCTAAGTTGCTTTTGAAGGACTCCAGTTTGTTTAAGCATTCAAGTCATTCTTAAAGTCATTCAAAAGTCATTCTAAGTTATTTACTTTTTATTTATTTAAGTCATTTCAGCCCATTATTTAAGTCATTTCAGTCCATTTAGTCATGTAAGTCATTTCAGCCCATTTCAGTCATTTTAGTTTATCTTTAAGAATGTCATGTCAATCCTACATTAACGCATTCATTCATTACACAAGGCCACGCGACTAATGGTTATCGGCCTTGTTAAATATGTGCATGGCTGTTGTATATATAAATTTGAAGTAATATATGCATGCGTTTCTACTAGCAAATGTGACATTTACATATTACGATATCGTATTTGTAATATTAATATAGCGAAAAATGACTACATACATGGAAAGTGTGTTCACAATTAAATCGTTAAACTGAAATATAATTATTGGGGAATCTTACCTTGATGGCTAGCTTCATATCGTCTTAAAAATATTTTGTATTTTTCAGTTAATCTCTATATCCGGCCATGTATTCGAGTGATCTAAGACTGTCTCAGTATAATTCGGAGAGTGTGACTAATTTTAAAGTTATACTAACAATATTTCGGACAGACTGCTTTCCTGTAAACCTTTTTTTATCTATTCTGAGATTGTCCATTGCATCCATCTGGTACAGTTATCTCGTTACGTTACATATAACTGAGTACAGTTCTAAAGCATGTATATATTTTATTTTGTCGTTAGGAACGGTTATACTAATGTTTTAAACTTTTACGCCCCGAGTACTCCACGTCGAAAGTAAACGCCTTACTCTATTGCATCACAGATACATGGAATCTGGAGCTTACATCGACATATATGTGGTTCGAATTACATTTGAATTTATAAAATATAAAATAGGATCTTGTATGTGTGTGTATGCTTATTGCCTATAATTGAACCTTGATACATGTACATTAATTTCATATGAATTGAAATTAGATATAAAATAAACAGTAAGCAAAAGAGTGCAACCAAAAGTTAATTTATTTTCATCATCAACGCCGTGTATTTGCAGCTGTTAATTAATAAAAGCAATGAGCAATGCTGCTGTTATGCCCTAGGGCTGAGATATGTAAAAGTCAATTTTTGATTAGCATGAGGCGATATATGGAAACGTTATCTATTTTTTACATGGAATGTAAATATGCCTTCTATAACTAGTTCGGTATTTCAAGGCCAGGGTTGTCTGAAAGTTCATGCATGATACATCAAGCAGGTTATCATGCGAGATTTATGAACGGAATAGAAATATAATGGAAATGATAGATATGATATTGATTAAGATTTCGAGTGCTTTCATTAATGTAGTTCGTTTTTTTTTTATCCTGAGGACAATATGCATTCAGAGATACAGCGTATCTAAGGAGGATAGGTAATTTTCTTTAAAATTATGAAGGTGAATAATATACACAGTTGATTGCAATATAACACAAGCGACCTTGGTATTAGCAAAATATTTTTTTTAAATATGCCATACGCACATAAAATGAATTCTAATAAAAAGAAATCCGTAGCATACACATATGACGAATATAACCATGAAAAAAAAACAGAGTAAATATAACTATGAATGAATCGCAGTACTCATAACGTCAATGGATCGTTGGGAAAGAGACATGGGCTAAATATTATAAGAAGATAGTATTATATTATGTATATTTCGGAGTTACATCTTTCTCTCAGTCAAATAAGCACTGATCGTTTTCATGCCGTTTGATTTATCGCACAATATATATATATATATATATATATATATATATATATATGTGTGTGTATACGTATACACATATATTTAAATATATCTCTATCTATCTATCTATCTATCTATCTATCTATCTCTCTCTCTCTCTCTCTCTCTATATATATATATATATATATATATATATATAGTGGTTTAAAGGTTATGAGTGATATTTGAAGCATGAAAAACGATGTTACTTTTTGTATTATATTTCAAGCGGACGTCCGCTCTTGATCAAAAAAAGTATCATTAATTTCGATACTTTTTTGTGACCAAGAGCGGAGGTCCGCTTGAAATATAATGCAAAAAGTAACATCGTTTTTCATGCTTCAAACAACTCTCATAACCTTTAAATCATTATCCGAGAAGAATACGTGGACTTTTAACGTTTTTTTTGTGTTTTGTTATTTTACACGGTGGTAACCACTTATAAAGGCCTGGAAACCACTCAGGGATAAGGGTTATAACAAGTACAGTACGTAATTGTGGAGATTTGATGAAGTGTTTACTTAAGGGGGCGGTTCATTATGAGTTTGTTAACGTTGGACTTGAAGACATCCAAGGTGTAGTCAGGCGGGAAGCAAGCAGGCGGAACAGAGTTCCATAGGCGTGCAGTTCTAAGAAAGAAGCTTTGTTCATGGAATCCACGTTCTGATTTAGGCACAGATAAAGAGTGGGGGAAACTTTATATATAAATATATATATATATATATATATATATATATATATATATATATATATACTGTGTGTCCCAAAAGAATTAATTTAAAGGTATTAAATTTGATTCGCTTCCTCAATATTTTAGTTATTTTTACCAATTTTCATTGGATGAACCTTTCCGTGATTATTTGAGATATAGTAAGATATAATAGTCTACTTCTTCTAATTTTATTTACACAACTGTATTTAGGGTATGTTTTTCACAAGGTCTAATTTTAGTTATCAAAAATGATGTTACACAAATATCCACCATTTTCATTTTCACACTATTGTGCTCTATGCAGGGCATTGTCCAGCACACCACTTGATGTTTCAGAGCTTATGGCCCTAATTTCCTTCTCTATATATATTGAATTTTATATGGTAATTTTCCCTCTTCAGGAAGCATTATGTGAGGAGATGATCGATTTGAGTTGATCTTCTTATTACTGATGTAGATGAATGCTCGACTACACTCTCTGCTAGTCTTTGACGGTTCGCATGACTCCTTGCCTTACAGTGTCTACCAGATTAATGGAGATCATATACAGACCTTTGCTCATGAACTCGAGCAACTATAGCTGTTATTACATTTGGAGTAGGGGAATACCCTGTGTTGAAATTTCGTCGAAATTCTTTTTGAGTTTTTGATATTGCCTCATTAAACCGAAAATACGACTCTACGATAAATATCTGTTTCTCGGCAATGTAACTACTCATTACGACCTTGGAAGGGTTTCTAGATTATCTGAAAAAAAAATATAAATATAAAAAATTAAAAAAAAATAATGAATCTCTAAAAACCATATATTTCGTTATTTCCATGGCAGGTGCTCATCTGAACTCCGATCTCTGGTCCCCTCTCGCCAATCTTTCGCCGTCTAGCTGGATCCACTGTGAAAAATTTCCCCCGCTCTATATCTGTGCCTAAACCACAACGCGATTCCATGAACAAAGCTTCTTTCTTAGAACTCCACGCCTGTGGAACTCTGTTCCGTCGCCTGCTTCCCTCTGGACTACAACTTGGATGTCTTCAAGTCAAATGTTAACAAATTCCTAATGAATCGCCTTCTTAATTAAACACTTCATCAAATCTCCACACTAACGTAATGCACTTGCAATAACCCTCTACCTGAGTGGCTTCCGGGCCTTGATAAGTGGTGATCACTGTGTAAAAAAAAAGCTTCTTTTGGAACAGCATGTATATATATATATATATATATATATATATATATATATATATATATATATGTGTGTGTGTGTTTGTGTATATATACATATATATACATACATATATATATATATATATATATATATAATTCTATAATAATATTTAAAATCTACGTGCATTCGTATATTTTTTCTTGCACAATTCTTACTTTAGATACGCCTGGTCCAATATTTATATACTCAAAGCAATTACATAATCATTAGTTTAACTCGGTTGCGAATACTCTAAGCCGTGAGAATTATTAGAACCGGTAAATATGAATTCTATTTATATAAAGCAGATGGAACAGTACTCAGTTTTTGTAACACTATTTAACAGAAACATACTTGCAGCTGTAGGTTGTTATTGCTTGTCTAAACTATATATATATATATATATATATACATATATATATGTTTGTGTTAATATATATTTTATACACACACATGTATATATATATATATACATATATATATATATATATATATATATATATATATATATATATATATATACCCACACATATACACACAATGATAATACACAATACGAAATTTTAACATATGGTTTTTTGCCATTCTAATTATTTTTTATATTATATTATCAAATGATGGAGATTGTATTATTTATTTCAATAACAAAATATGTTCAATGGAAAACTAAATTTAACTGTAAGGGTGACGTATGTGAAACGGGTAGCTAGGGTCAGCGATGACAACCGAGGGTTATTGAGATGGTCTTAATAAAAATAAGAAGAAAGAAAGAAAGAGATATTGTGGTTCCGATGAAAAGGCAGTCGGTGTTCTAAGTTTGGACAAAGCTGGTTACACGGTTAGACGCGAAGATGCGCCGGAGAAAAAAAAAAGTATGCTTAACAGGTCGACAATGCGACGCTTCAAGCGAAATAATGAAATCATGCTAGAAAATGGTTATGTTTCTTTGTAAAAATGTTCCTCCAGCATCAAACAGTGATGGCAAGAAAGCATCTCCAGAGTTGGCCAGAATAAAAAAAAGAATGTGTACTTTATCGAAATACATATTTGCACACCCATTAGAAGGGGCACACCACATGCATGGACATGCATAGATAGACCATCACGGCGCACAAAATCATGGACACTAAACAAGAGACTTACGAACAAAGACAGCAATGAATAATTAATTAGAATAGGGTAGTAAAATCTCCTCCTCCCCCACAACGTTATATTGGGCGGTTTGATGCATGATGACCAAACTGTTACAAAAAGCAAGAAAATAATTTAGGTACACGCTAAACGAAACGAGAGAAGAAAAAGGGAATAAATAAGTAAAAGAGCGTAAATGGATGCACAGAACTATAAAAAAAAAAACAAATGTTGAAATGCCGCACAGGTAAGTGACGTTTGTGTTTCATGTATATGAAATTCATTTTAAATGTGCGTTTTTTTTTCCAAAGTTATCTCGAAAAAATATGTTTCATGCATTTGAAAAGAAAGCTTGTTGTTTGCGTTGAAAATAAAGCACCCGATGTTCTTGTACTCGCTATATATATATATATATATATATATATATATATATGATTGTTGAGCTGGATTAAATCCGACGATATGAAATAAAATGACCATCCCTCTTGAAGAAGCCCGCATAAATCGGGCGAAACGTTAAGTATCCAGGTCCTTCCAACTCCATTTTATTATATATATATATATATATATATATATATATATATGTATATATGAGGTGTAACAAAGACTGTAAATACTTGAAATAGAGTGCACACGCATAGAACGAGCTTTATACACTCGATGTCACAATCATTAGAAAAGCCACTAAACACACCTACCCCCACACACACATAGGAAATGGCAAAAATATATATTTTTTGGATACTTATAATATATATATATATCGGGTTACGTTAGCATGTTAAACATTGGAGTTGCTGGAAGGTTGTTTAGTGCAAAGAACGCCCTAAGGGGTTAGGGTTGACGTAGGTCTACGGCTGGACTGAAAGGAGCAGCGATGAGAACCGCCAGAGATTGTGTTCGTGTTAAACAAAAACGATGCACGACGAAGAAAAAAAGAAAAATTTTATTTACTTCTCATGAAGAAGTAGTTGGTTTTCTGAGTTTCCACGAAGCTGAGGCCCCAATTAGACGCGCATATGCGCTGCAGAAAGAAACATAAAGAAGTTTAAGTGGTCGACGATACGATGCTTTTGACCCCGTTCATTTGTTAGACGAAATAAAGAAGCCATGCTAGAGATTGGTGTTATGTTTCTTCTTAAAAATGTTCTTCCAGCATCAACCGGTGGCCGCAAGGAAACCTCAACAGAGAAGACCAGAAAAAGAAAAAAAAGGCATGGCGATTTTATCGAAATACATATGTACACACACACTCGAAGGGGCACGGTCATATGTATAGTTGGCAAAAGAAAGATTTTAAACTAATAAAGATGGAAATAATAGTCCGCAATAAATAAAAATTAATATAAATAATGCTCATCTCAATAATGAATTCCAATTAAAATAATATATAAGGAAGATTTTGTTCGTGGGATTTGTGTTTCGATTTAGGCATTGATAGTGAGTAAGGTAAATCTTGAGCCGTAGCTTGACGAGTGATTATTTGTAAAAGCTTGTATCGGCGGCCATTAGATAATGGCCAGAGAAGCTCTTGCCATTGGAATAACAAGAAAGACATGGCTTATCCTTAGTTAGAGGTTGCAGTGAGGAGGGAAGGATATCATCCATCATATTTCGAAGCTGTTTTTGAACTCTGCCAATGTAGGATAGGTCCTCTGGACAGATTCTTTTTTAAAATGTTAAAACTGTATTAAATTGAAGGCTATATATTCTCTTATACGTGTAGAGGATTGCGTCTGGGGTGCTATATGATTTAGGGCGGTAAAAGCCTGCGGATATTTTTCTGGTTGCTTTGGTAACAGCTTTGATGTAAGTCTTCACTGTCTGTCCAATGGTCAGTTCCAAAAGCTTGTTGAAGCAGGGTGCTCTCTTGGGAGGAAACCCTCTCATATTAATCGTGCCTATTTAAAGGATCGGGATTTGGTAGTGTAAAATATAAATTTGGTTTTGGATGCATTGAAATTAGCCAGAAACTCATTGCCTCATTGCAAAATGTGCTTAAGATCGTAGTAGAGAGACACTAGGAGACTCTGATAGTGTCAGTTGGGTATATGTTATGGCCTAAGTGCGATTTGGAGCATCAATAATGAAGATACGGAAAATAATAGAACACTGGATGGGTTCCTGGGCGCACACTAGTGTTGATACCCTGCGTTTAGGTTGTTTGTCAATCAATAACAACTTGCATACATCTGTCGGAAAGAGATGGTTAGATGCTTGAACAGGCATTTCCTTATATTGGATAAGTGTTCAAGTAAAATTGTATGCAAAACCCTGGCAAATGGTTTTGATATGTAGAGAGCCATTGCCTTCAACATGAATATTACAAGATAAGATTCAATGTTATTATCTGGAATTACAATCGGTTCATCAACTGTAGATCCCGAAGGTCGGAAGCCATAATGTTTGTCGCTAAACATTGTTTTTGCTGAGATGGTTGCCAATTATTTAGTACTGATTCAAACCACAATCATGTCTCACAGAAAATGATTGGTAAGTATTGATATGTGTATACTAAGTAAATTTTCGAAGTTTTTAGCAAGCGTTTATTCTATAAGCAAATATATAACAGCTGTGCAGGAATAGATGCTACGTTCGGTTTTACCGTTTAGAGTACTATGATTAAAATGTTTTCAGGGTGAGTTCCTTTGTTAGTATTAAGGTTTTTGATGAGCTTAGCAACATGAGGAACAGATATGTGGATATCGACCTAATTATTTTCGTTCATTTCAGTAAATTTGGCGGCTATGAGGCCCATCTGGAGTAGATTTGAGTTTACTCCAACGTTCTTGGCAAAAAAATTTTATTGGCCAGATGCTGATGGGATTACCTCAGGCCAATTCATGTAAGTCGGAATTGAGGAACTTTGTTTCTTAAGGATGTTATGAATGTGTTGATTTATAACTGCATTATGTGAAAACGTGTTATGCATACAGAACAGTTGCGGTAAATATATTAACGCATAGGTGTAAAGACTAGCACCTACCCATTTGTTCAGATATGCGCCTTTTGACACGTAACGAAATTTTACCAAGGACAATTAGTCTAGGCCAGGATGGCACTGTTTTTTTACCTGTGTTGTAACTTTGTAGGTAATATTGCCGGCATTAAACAATCTTTATCTGGTAATAAAAGCGTCGGTACGTTAGTCGTCCTATGATTAAGTGAAAAAGGTACTCTCCAAAATCTTCGGAATAATAGTTATTTCTCGCTTGCAAACTGGATATTTCTACGGATTTAGATTACACACAATTTTTTTTTTTAATTTGGACATATTTAGCAACCATATAAATGTGACTACTTCTTATGAGAACATTGCCGATTTAACATCATTTTCTTTTTTATCATCATTTTTGGAAATATCTAGCCACAGCATATGATTCTATCTGGATTTATTAAAGTGTTGATTTATATTCGTCATTTGCATGTCCTTCCCAATTGAAGATTCAGTTCACATGGCAAGTTTTTTTATATACTACCTTTTCAATATTTACCGGTATAAGCAACATGATATCTTCGACATAATTTCTATTCGCTAATATCTTTCTTCTAATAAAAAGGAATCATTTCTTAAGACTCTGCGGACTAATAATACCTTGATATGTATTTTTAGTAGCTGTAAGCCAATAAATATTTTGTTGGATTGATTTTTTCTTATTTGGTTGCGATTATATTATTTATATTAGCATAAAATTTAAAGACACTTTGGCTGTAAACTTAGTACTTTTTTTTTCATGGATCTTATTTCCTCTTCGCTTTCTTATAGTTTATAAGGACAATATATATATGTTAATTGTATGTGCAGAATGCTGAAGGTGTAAATGTTTCTTTATATATATATATATATATACATATATATACATATATATGGATGTATATATATGTATATATATGTGTGTATATATATGTATATATATGTATATATATGTGTATATATATATGTATATATATGTATATATATATATATATATGTATATGTATATGTATATATATGTGTGTGCATATATATGTATATATATTTATATATATATAAATATATATATATATATATATATATATAGGTATATATGTATGCGAATATATTATTGTGTTAGTAAAATATATTAATAAGTATTTATTATTTATATAGTTATTAGCAACGAGCTTTGGGGGGCGATATGGCAAGGTGTCTAGCAGAAATATTACAAAAGAATCAGCACTTTAGAAAAATCGTAGTTGATCTAAAGAGCTAAGATATTTAGGTAGAAAATATATTAACATTGCGCATTTATATTTTCATTTAAAATTATATTGATTATTATGTTATGTTTCTCGTTTTGAACTACTTTCTAATTCATCAGGTTTAGGTTTTTGCAGCATAATGCAAGCCATTTTATTGTATCACGTCTGTCTTTCATTTACTAATTGTATTTTTATGAAATACTTTACCTTTCTTATTTCTATTTTTATAGTCTGTCTGACACTCTCTGCACACACATACACACACATACACACATACACACATAGACACACACACCCATATATATATATATATATATATATATATATATATATATATATATATATATATATATATATATATGTGTGTGTGTGTATGTGCGGGAGTGTGTGTGGGGTGGGTGAGTGTTTGTTTGTGGGTGAGTAGAAAAGAGAACGATTGGCACATGGACAAAGAATGGTATTGCATGTTGTAGGAGAGTTGAAGGAAACGCAAATCACCTTAACAAAAATCATCTGTCTGCATTAAAATCCGAAAATCCACAGCACACGAAAAAAACTCCCTTGTACACTCAGTGTTTCTGCTATCAATGTCCTTGGCATTCCCTGAATCCGGACCAAACTTATTCGATGCTCATTAACAATAATGCAGAAAGAGATTCTTAAATGTAGGGATTAACAATGTTTATGATTTAGCTGTCGTATCCGGGAGGCACGCGACATGATCTCCTGCTAAATCATTTCGTTTCGGGATGATTCGATGGAGTTAATTTCATACGATGGAAAGCCCCAGATCATATAGAATCTTAACAATACATTCGTTCCCATCCACAAAGATGACGCAATATAATCCAGTAAGTAAGCTACGTGCTATCGAATTGATATATATATATATATATATATATATATATATATATATATATATATATATATATATATATATATATATATATATATATATATTATATATATATACTAGCATATATGTTATGTACTAGCTAGTTGCCAGGCGGTGCCCGGTCGTACAATACTCTTTAACATAATAGTTTTATTCATGATGATTCCGTATATATTTTTATGCACTAAATCGTCTATTTAATGAAATATCTTACGAGAAAACAATCAAAACGTCGAAATAATTTGCGGTGATTTCAAATGATATATCTCTTTTACCCTCAATTGAACCGATTAATGTTACATGATAAGGGCTGTCCCCCTTTCATGTAAATATAAAAATAGAGAAATTTAGTCAAAATGAAAATGAAATAGCAATAGACGAAATTCGAACCTCGTAATTTAGGTTTAGAAATAGATTACGTGTGAGAATTAGAAAATGGAATGTAAAACAGCTTAGAGATAAAATAGTTTCAAGAAAAGAATGTGCATTGTCAATTTTGTTATGAAAATTCAATTGAAAGAATGCAGCTACAACATAATTTAATAAACATGTTTTTAACATATTGGAACTATAGGTTACTGAGTATAGGTTAAAATTCCTTTTGTAAAAAAAGGAAAAGTTTTGGACACGTATGTCCAGAACACGTGTGTACGGCGTCATGGAAAATAGAAAGTTCTAGAGATAGTTAGAAAACTTGGGAGTTAAGCAGACAGAAGAGGGAGAAAGAGTCAGAGAGAGTCTGAGGATTCGAACGTCTAGAAGCGAGACGGTCACTTGTGAAACTTAGAATGAAGCTTTGAATTCTTGATGATGAAAACCATGGCCGGTCGTGAGAAGAAATAAACCCATCATGTGTTTTTATAAAACGTCGTATTTGTGTTGTGATTTTGCCAAAAGATAAAGTGAATATTGTTATTATATGTCTATATATCTGTGTTATAAAATGTATTTTCATACACGTCTCGACATCTCATATCTACACTAAGACTGTCTGAACACTGTTTCCTTGCTCCAAGAGCTTCTCCTTCTTCAACACATCTAACTATGAATATTTTAATATATATGAATCTTCATAACAGAAGTAACGACATTCTTCATAACACGAACAAAGTCTGTTACAGCAATCTCTTAAACAACATCCCTCTCTCTAAAACTCATCAACAACACTCACAAGATCTCTAAGCATCACTTTTAACAAAGAACAATAACAACAATAATAAGACCCCTAAGAAAACAAAATGCAGGGATTATGTGATGGTGGTCGAATGCTCTACGACAAAGCTCTATTTCCTTATATGTCAATAATACGGTTTTCTTAAGAGGAAATCATGTCGAAGATTTTACTATACCCCACGCAGAAGTAACTTATGGAAATTCCCCTTGTAAAAAATTATTCTTAGTTTTTTTTTTCTCATAGATAAATATAAGAAACACATTTTTCAGATCGAATTTGTTTGGATTTTCGATACTTATCAGATTAATTCCTGTTCCATATCTAAGGACTCTACGAAACAAATAAACAACCTTTATGTTAAATTTTCGAAATAAGAATCGTTGTTTGAGAACCTACGAGTAAAGAACTGAAACACACACCCACAATAACTTCTATATAATAGTAGAGATATAAGAGCAGAAGGACCGACGTTCTACGGAATTACATACGGATAAACAAATGTTCGACCTCACATAGTTTTAATGTCACAGAAATCAGGTAAATCGCCTATTTTTAAACAATTTTATTTATTTCCTGCACAGGTTAGGGACACCCAGCAGTATAACGGGAGAAAGATGCACACACACACACACACACACAGACACATATCCAAATGTCCTTTAACTCCATTAGCCGAGCCGTTACTTCAGGATCACCGAACAATTTCCTCGAGGATAAAGGGAATTAAGAACTCGGGCGAGTACATTAGCTAATCTTGAGTGCTCGATCGAGTCGAAGGCGTTAACATAGCAAAAACAATTGTTGACTAACTTAGTTATAACTCTGCAGGCAGTTTTAATCTTTAAGTATTCTTAAAGCTGATTGATCATTATAATAACAGAATAATTATTCATTTTTGCCTACAAATATTAGTGATTCATTCTTACGCTATACTTGGTGTAGATACGAATTTGCGCCTGTCATATGATGCGAACTAGCAGACCCGTGTACCGCCGTTGTCCAGGTAATGTACGGCACAAAGTCAGAACATATAAAGGCTCCCATACTGATAAAATTTGTTTTTATTTTCGATATCAATTTTAATCAAGGTTGCTATCTCAGTTATTTTAAAATATTAATATACTGAGTATTTCTATCTAAGCTTTGCTTGCTATTTTCTGTAAGGCGAGGGCAGTTTGCCAAGGTTTTAAGAACATCCACACATTATCATTCGTACTATTTTGATTCATCGGACTATTGTTATCATCTTGATTTTCGGTCGATGTAACCTTCGATCTACTTCAGGTGTATCTTGTCGAACTTGGGAATGTTTCGGTCAAAATTGGGAATTTGAACGGAATTTCGAGTGGAAAACTTTGTTTAATTCACGGCCTAGTGTGCTCTTTTTTTTGTCAGCCATGACTATATAGAGGTGCTAAGTAAGTCGCAATTGTTGTTTGAGGTCGCCTACACTGAGGATTAAACCTTTAAACTTCAAAGAATAGCACTTTTTACAATTGGTTCTTCCACGTAATATAACCACTGTGTCACGCATCAACGGAGATAAGAACGGTAGTCCCATGAATCCAAATAATACCCCCATCTCAAAATTTCAGAAAGTAATCCCACACCATTATGAAAAAGTGTATAAAAATTCATTGACCTACAATACAATCATTATAGCGTGAATTTAGTTTTCTAATTTATTACTCCAGCAAATTGTGTTATAAACATTCACACCGACATATGAATGTATATTCACCAAGAACATATATCCACTAAATTTGTTATCGCAGTTTGTTTATGTGTGAAAAACATGCTACATATCTATATCTATTTACAAACACAAACACACATAATATATATATATATATATGTATATATATATATAACAATGTGTTATTGTATTAAACTTACAAAACGTCATGATTCAGTCATAATACACACTATATAAATGTATATATACATATATACATATAGACATATATACATAAATACATATATACATATATATACACATATATATACATATATATATGTATACATATATACACACATATATATGTACACATATATACATATACATATAGATATATATATATATATGCATACACATGTATACACATATATACATATACATATATACATGTAGACACATGCATATACATACATATATATGCACATATATACATGTGCATATATATACATATATACATATATATACACATATATATGCATATATACATATATATATGTATATATACATATATATACACATATATACATATACATATATATGCATATATATACAAATATATATATATGTGTGTGTTTGTGTGTGTGAATGTATACTAGCATGGATGGCCGGTATTGCCCGGGTGTCCCGAGTGTTTGGATGTGTAGAGCAAAAAAAAAAAGACTGGTAGTATGAAGGCAGGCTCGAAACCGTAAAACGGAGGAGGAAAAGAACTAGAAAAATATCTGACGTCTTAGCTGTTACGGTCACCTCCAAACCGGAAGCCACGTAGGTTTAAATTAGGGCTAGACAATCGAAAAGAGGCGATGACTTTGGAAAATATTGGCGACAATAGCGACCCCTCCCTGTTGAAAAGTGCCCAGTTGAGGGTGAAGAATTTATGTTTTTAGCCAATTCTTCAGTATTCGTCATCTGAAGGGTCCACCTTCAAAGCGATTCTCTGTCTAAAGTTTGAAGCAGATATGCAAACATACATACATAGATTTATATATTCCTAGCTCAAATTTTCGACACAAACCGATTAAACAGGTTGCCCTCTTTCTGTATACTCTTTATGAAAAATTTCAAATGTTTAGACCAGAAATTGTCTGAGTAATTGAGTAGAGATCGCAGACGTAATTTTTTTTCTAACTTTAATCCTATTATGACCAATAAACAATTATTTTTACCGAAATTACTCTGTCAATTTTCAGTCTACGGACTCGACATTTAATATACCGGATGCTGAGATTTGCGAAAATCGTTGCACTCCGTTTTCGGCAAGAAATTTGGCTTTTAAGGGGTCAAAGTTCAACGATTTCACATTTGTGAACTCTACCAAACTCCTTCGCAAATTTAGGGTGTAAGCACTTGAAATTTTAGATATATGTTCCTTGGACATTGGTCTTACTTAATAACTGGTGTTGACCTGAAAACATTAAATGTTAATAGGCCATAATAGGGGTCACAATAAAAAAAAATTGACGTCTGCAGTCTCTACCAAGTTACTCAGATAATTTCTGGTCTAAACATTAGAAATTTACATAAAGGGTATTCAGATATAGATTAAGCTTTTTAATCGATTTGGGTCGAAAATATATAGTTACCAATATATAAAGTTATGTATGTATGTATGTATGTATTTTGGCATGTTTGCCTGAAACTTTCGACAGAAGCAACGGATTTTTCCAAGATCAGTGCCGTTGCTAAGTTCGGCATTTCAGACAACAAATATCTAAAAAATGGCTAAAACATTAATATATTCACCTTCACCTGGGCACTTTTCTACGGAAGCGGGTTTTTCGCCGATATTTTGGAAAGTCATCCTCTCCTTTCAATTGCCTGGCCTTAATCTAAACATGTCACTTCCGGTTTTGCGGTGGTCGTAACAGCAAATATGTCAGAGTGTTTTCCCCGTTCTTTTCCTTCTTCGAGACTGCCTTCTTACTTCCACTTTTTTTTGCTCAACATACACATCCAAACACTGGGGCTACGGCGGGCTGAAATGCTACAATGCATATAAAAGTGAACGTTCCCGTGTGTGTCTGCGTGTGTATATGTGTACATTTCCCTACGCAATAATTCTGTTAATTTTTAATCTAAGGACTTGACATTTCATATACAGGTTACTGAGATTTGTGGAAATCTTCATGATCGGTTTTCAGCAAGAACTTTGTCTGTTAAGGGGTCAAAGTTTAACGATTTGACTTCTGAGAACTCTACCAAACTTCTCCGCCAATTTTGGATATAAACACTTGACATTGTAGATAGAGGTTCCATGGGCATGCATCGAACTTAATAACTCGAGTAAAGCCCAAAATAAAAAATGTTAACGGCTCATAATAGGGTTCAAAGTTTTTAAAAATTGACCGCTTTTTTTTTTTTTTTGCTTAACATACACCTCCAAACACCCGGGCAACGCCAGTCTGAAATGCTAGTATATATATATATATATATATATATATATATATATATGTATATATATATATATATATACATACATATATATATATATATATATATATGTATATATATATATACATACATATATATATATATATATATATATATATATATATATATAGCGTATTTTCGCAGCATTTTTTATTCAGACACGTATTATTGAATAGCATGGAGCGTTCTTGCTTTAATAAGATAATAAGCTTTTTTTTGTAGTCTTTTAATTTTTTTGAATTGTTCTTATTTCTCAGTTGAATCTGTGCAAGGAAGTTCTGTAATCGTTTTGGCCATCTCTTTTTTTTTGTTGTTTTTTTTTTCAAGTACTTTCGACTTAATAGCAAGAGTCATCGTCAGGCACTTTGTATTATTATTCGTTTTTAATGTGGATGCTTTTATATGCTTCAGTAAAAATTATATTTAAATTTCTTGAACGTGTGTGCGTGTTTATAATCAGCCACAGAAAGCATTTTTACGTCTCGTGCGGCCAAACAAGCAACAACCTATATTCAGTGTGTAAACTGGGATGGCTTAGCGACATTCTGCGTGCATTTCTATTACGCTATAAGGGTATGTGAAATTGTAATGAACAACCATTACCCAAACGCCTAAACTCAATTGGTTTACATAAATCGAGTTACGTTTTACGCTATTGGGAAGCTGTTATTTCACTCCCCAATATGATAAGCCCAGAATTAGAACCATTTATATTCATCTACAACATCTGCGATTAGATTAACAACTACCTCATCCAGTATAAAAACTCGACCGCTTATACGACATTAAAAGCTTTTAACCATTACGCTGTTTGTAATAAGATCTGTATGTTAAATTACAATTATCAACCCTTGTCCAAATTCCCAGGCTTTATTTGTCTACACCAATAGCATTGCATTATATCCTCTGTGTGTGAAACGTAAAAGGAAATTTGGTATAATTCATCTCAATATGAATAAGGAATACCTTTTAAAATAATAAAGACAATTTAAGATATTAGATTTTCGAATAAATATATTATTCAATGATACTATTTCCAAAAGTATACTATTCTGTGATAGTATAACGGTTACGAATACACTTTTTTCTGCAGGTTAAAGATACTTTGAAGTTAGACAAATCTCTTAATATGAAAATGTTTTCTATCATCTAATATATAAAGAAAGAGTTGTCTGACTATTGTCGGCAATGACATCAAAAATGTTTTCCATGGCGACTTGAGTTTCAGAATAATGAAGTAACCACATACAGCAGGTAACAAAAATTAAACTCTTAAAAGAATAATCAAAGAGTTATAGTTAAATATTTTACTGAACATTAAAATTGATGTGAAACCAAAGATTGTTCGCATAAAATAGTAACTTCCCTTGTTCTTCAATTAATTCTGCATTCGACATTCTCATATTCTTATTCTAATCGGACTCGGAGAAATTTCTAATTTTTCAAACAAGTCGATTTATGGAGGATGATTGCGGTGAACCCGAGGAATCTTCACATGCCTTCCCGTCAGTTACTTATTCCAAATTCCATAGTAGTACACGTGGCACTGAAAAGAAGCTACTGTTAATGTTTTAATATTTTCTTGACCATGGCTCAAATTATAGCTTAAGGAAAAGCCAAGCCTCGTAGTTCAATTATTCTCTACACAGTAACATTTATTTCCAACGCATCCCTGCTATATAAAATAACGTACCGTTGATTTTATATGCGTAGCTTACTGCTTGTATGGTGATAATAGCTTGGAGTTAAGTTAATACGGAAAAGCAAAATATCATAGTGCAATTGTGGTTGAAACAGATATATTTATTTCGAACGCCCTTTTATCAGATCAAATAACTTCGACATTTGTGGTAATAAAATTTCTCAAATACACGTGTAATATGCCGCTTTGTAACGTTTTAACCTTGGTAAAAAAAGAAAAAAAAAGAAACGTTTTTCCAAATACGCACTGGTTAGTATGTTTGAAACTGTTATATGATGATTATATATATATATATATATATATATATATATATATATATATATATATATATATATATATATATATATATAGGTTTGAGGTGTGCAAAGATCAAGAATAATGAAGACAACGAGATTGTTAGATAGTGCTCAATAAAAAGAGTAAAACATGTTGTTCCTTATTTGAAGGTAAGCGGTTATATATGGTAGCTACAAATAGCCATCTATTTCAGTTCAAAAGGCCTCCTCAGGGGACCCAGAACCTCTCGACATCTAGAGATTCTGGGTCGCCTGAGGAAGTCTCTTTGACTGAAACAGCTGGTTATTTTTAGCGGCCATATGTAACTTTTCATCCTCAAATTATAATAATAATAATAATAATAATAATAATAATAACAATAATAAGGATAATAATAATAATAATAATATAATAATAATAATAATATGTGTATCTGTATATATATATATATATATATATATATATATATATATATATATATATATATATATATACTGTGCAATAATATTTAGTATTTTTAAAAATAATTTCAACGGTGAATTTCATCGGATTGTTTGGATTATATTTTAAAACTATATATATATATTTTTTTTTTGTAGAAGTCGGGAATTCTGCTCATAAAAATACATAAAAATAGTTATAATGTATGTACCCATACGGAACAAAAAGTACATATACCTTAAAACATGAAAATGTATTAAGTAGTTAATTTTGAACTAAGAACAAGACAAATCGAACGATTATTAATTTTATTATCGCCATTTAAAGGCTGAGCTTCATCTATTATGCCTGAGGAAATTGAAGTAACCAACGATGAAATTTAAACAGAGTAGGTCAACGCACAACTTTACGCTTTCTTATGAAATTTAATTTTCAGAGTTAGAAAAAATACTTGAGAAATTTACATTATTCCTGGAATAGTAGATCTTCTTACTGTCATGGCTACACGCACCATAATAGTTTGTTTGATTATTTTTCAGCATATTTGACTATTAGGTAAAATAATTTATTTAAAATATGACATATTTTTCATACTTTATTTAAAAATAATACTTACCATATTTTAAGATATATATATATATAGAGAGAGAGAGAGAGAGCCATGACAGTCAAAGAACCTGAAGTCCAAGCCTCGAGTTTCGCCCTCATTTGGGCTCATCAGTAAGACACAACCAAACTCAGGATTCGAAAGCCGATCCTCTTGCATGCAAGGCAAGCACTCTACCAACTGAGCAAACGCCCAACACACAAGAATTTCTATTAACCAACACACATCAAGCAAACCGCGCCGAAATCCGACTGCGAAATGTACCTACTTCGTCTCAACAACGGACCTATCATAAGTTGGTCGCTTGGTTAGCATTGCTGGCTGGCATCGTCCTTTAGAGTTAAAAACTCCTACTTGTGAGACATCGGCTTGGGGTTATTGGCTGGTTGGATGACCGCGTGCATTGTTGAGACGAAGTAGTTTAATTTCACAGTGGGATTTCGGCGCGCTTTGCTTGATCTGTGTTGGTTAATAGAAATTCTTGTGTGCAGGGCGTTTGCTCAGTTGGTAGAGTGCTTGCCTTGCATGCAAGAGGCTCAGGTTTCGAATCCTGAGTTCGGATGTGTCTAACAAATGAGGGCGAAACTCGAGTCTTGGACATCCGGTTCTTTGACTGTCGTGGCTCTTGTGGGTGGCGACGTGGTTTGGCTGTGGAATTTATATATATATATATATATATATATATATATATATATATATATATATATATATATATATATATATATATAAGTAGACCAGACACATTATCATTGCAATGCTATATATTATAAACGGGGGTTTACTACTAAAATACGATACTTTGAGCGTGTGCAAAACTCTGGAAAAACGCCAGGTAATGGCAAAGCGAATTATTTAAATAATTTCATAAATAAATGTTTTCGCTTTCTTATTCAATATTAGCATCACTTGGTATATATATATATATATATATGTGTATATATAATATTTACAGTAAAGTATTTATTGATAGAACTCAGCGAGTTCTATATTGTGTTTACCGATTTGCATTTTCTTGTTTCGCGTAATGAAATGAATTAGTTTTAACGTCGTGATTCACTAAACTTTGATTTATAAACATGCGCACCAACTTGATTATTTTAAAAATACAAATATATTATTGCACAGTATATATATATATATATATATATATATATATATATATATATATATATATATATAATATGAAGCTGAACGTCTGTGTGTGTGTCTGGTCACGAATAGGCTACTATATGATTGACTAGTATAGAAAAGTGATCACATATAATGATAGAAAATGTATCGAGACACAGGAATAAGTATGTTTCATCTGGAATTGTAAAATGTTTTTGACTTCTGATGAGGGTATATATGTAATTGCTGCCCACATCAGCAATATGTGGAACAAGGCCGGAAAGTGGGAACCCCGCAGACTCCCCTAAAGGAGGGGCACTCCTGTAATTTTAAAAATTGCCCGAGTAACCCCGTCGGCATTCCCCGGCCGGGGTTCCTCAGGCAGCAAGCAATAAACTTGCCCCACCGGAAAGCCCGGTGGCAAGGCCTGGGAGCGTGGAGGTCCTAGGTATTATCCAGGCGGCGTACCTCAGTCCAACAGGTGCTGAGCCGGTTCCCGGCCCCCCACCTGTTGGGCTGAGTGTAAAGTGACGAATCCTTGACATGTACTATCCTGTCTCCCTGCAGCTGAAGCCGCTAGGAGACACATCCCATCACAATTGGCTTGTGATGGGGGAATATATTTAATTGCTGCCCACGTCAGCAATATGTGGCACAAGGCCGGAATGTGGGAACCCCGCAGGTTCCTCTAAAGGAGAGATGCTCCTGCAATTTTAAAAATTGCCTGAGTAACCCCGTGGGCATTCCCCGGTGGCAAGGGCTGGGAGAGTGGACCTCCTAGGTATTACCCAGGCGGTGTACCTCAGTCCAACATTTGCTGGGCCGATTTCCAGCCACTCATTTGTTGGGCTGAGTGTCAAGTGACGAATCCTTGACGTGTACTACCCTGTCTCCCTGCAGCCGAAGCCGCTAGGAGACACATCCCATCACAATGGAGTTGTGGTGGGGGTAGTTATTTAAATGCTGCCCATCTCAGCATTATGTGGCACAAGGCCGGAAAGTGGGAACCCCGCAGGCTCCCCTAAAGGAGGGGGCACTCCTGCAATTTTAAAAATTGCCTGAGTAACCCCCTCGGCATTTCCCGGTCGGGGCGCGTCAGGCAGCAAGCAATAAACTTGCCCCACCGGAAAGCCCGGTGGCAAGGCCTGGGAGGGTGGACCTCCTAGGTATTACCCAGGCGGTGTATCTCAGTCCAACAAGTGCTGGGCCGGTTCCCGGTCCCTCACCTGTTGGGCTGAGTGTCAAGTGACGAATCCTTGACGTGTACTACCCTGTCTCCCTGCAGCCGAAGCCGCTAGGAGACCTATCCCATCGCAATGGAGTTGTGGTGGGGGTATGAGACGAATGGATTCGCCAATCATTTTCATAACAAACGGCTGTGCTAAACAACCAATGAAAACGTCGCAAACTTATTATAAAACTTGTTAAATTTTGGATTCA